>NC_134425.1:17019204-17341704 GCF_030867145.1 Opisthocomus hoazin
AAATGACTCAGCTAATGGAGCCATGGTACTACAATAAAGCATTATTTTATTGGCAAATCATTCCCTTTGCTTCCCTGCTGTTAACAATTCTTGACAGTATTTGTGAAAAACTGAATCTACCAACAACTGAGTATTTAATATTCCTTCACTTTTCTGTTCAATGCTATTTGCACAACATCAAGAGAGTTGGCCTACATATCATTAGCTTCTGAAATTCCTAGACATTTTTGGATAGCATTATAAGACTCACTAACGTTCCCAAGAAACTAGGGCTAAAAGGCATGGCACGTAAGGAAAGAATGACTGGGAAAAACTTTTCTGAATACAGATTTCTGATAAATTTTTTCTGAACAAAATAAAACAGGAAGCAGTGGCTGATTTGCAAGACTCATATCATATGCAGTATGTTAAAATATCGTCAGAGCCTAAGTCTTTGAAATTCACAGGAGTTAAGTAGTAGTAAAAGTTGGATTAACAATTCTAAACAATCTTAACTATAAGTAAGATCTTCCAAAAAACATACATATTTGATGTAATCTTGCATGACTTCCTTCAAGGGGAAAAGGCCCTCTTTTCTGAAGACAGATGGGTTCCACATGGCAGCACGAGCTATCATTACTGATGAGGCAGCTGTTGCTTTCCTGAAGGTCTCAATGTCCGTATATTCTTTGATGAAGTCATGAGATCCTCCACTAAAAATTAACATCACTGTTATAATCATGAAAGTGCTATTTGCTGTTACAAGTTCTTTAACATAGCCTTGTATTTTCAATGTGATATTACATTATTAATGGTGGCAGAGCCTATTTAAGATATTATCTCAAACCTAAGAGAATGAATAGGTCTGAGTCTAATTAGCAATGGCTCATTAAACCACTCATTATATATAATCTTTTTCATTATCTGCATACTGCTCTTAAAAATAGAAGACTGCTTTTATGAACAAAAAATATAGTTTGTATTTTACACAAACTGTGTGCTTTCACATGGTTTTTAATGGATAAGGCTCAAAGAATCACTTCCATGTTTGAAAAATGGTACCTTGCTATCACCAGTTCTGTAACCTCAACTGCACAGGCACCAGTGGTACTAAAAACAACTTAAGTATGGACAGCATCAATCCACTTTCTCTCTAGCACTAACATACGGAGAGTAACTACAAGTAGAACTTCTGGATCAGTCACGAAGCACTTAAAAGAAGGTTGCACTGTCTCTGTTGTACTGCCTCTGCTTTCAAGTCAGCCAGTCAGACATGTTAGTAAGCAAAAAGAACACTTAAAACACTTATTTCCCTCGAAGTTTCCCTTCACAACATCTTTCATATGTAAAACAAAAGTTCCACTTCTGACCCATAAAGAATAGGATCTGTATACCTTCAACAGTAAAAATACTGTCAAATTAAAATAAAAACTAGAGAACGACAAATTACTTTAAAACCAGACATTTCCATCGTGAAGACAGCACAAGCAAGCTTCCTGCACTTAGGAAAGATTATTCCGTAAACGCAATACCATTCTAGAAATCATAGTATCAATTCAAGTTTGCTTGCCCACCCCCTTTTTTTTTTTTTAGCACCAGTCTACTCTTGCTTTTATTTATTTCTGTATATTTCCTGACCAAGATTTAGGTACTAGTGGTTAAAATTCTCAAAATACTAGCCAGAATAAGGCACAGCAGGGACCAAGTATCACAGATCAAATATATTTAATAAGCAGGATTCCAAGTTGCACATTTACATTTCTTTAGAGAGGGAAAAGTTTCACTAAGTGGATTTAAAACAAAGATCATACCATTTTCAGAGAAACTATTAAAAAAAAAATAAAAAAGGATTGTTAAGGTTGGTTCAGCACATTGGGACACTTACAAAGAAGTAAATTGATATAGGGATTAATTAGAAGCAATTTATCAATAATAAACCGCTGATATTTTTATATCTTAATTGCACACTTCTACATCATAGAAAGTACTCATACAGAGCTGACATTTGTGACACGCATAAAATCCAAGAAAAATTGTTAGCCTCATCTTTTACCTAGGCAAACAAAGGATTCATAGCAATGCACAATGTGAATTTTGCTTTTATTTTTTAATTACGTACTGTTTAAAAAATTACTCTGAAAACTAGAAAGCGGGTGAACCACTGAAAAGTGGATAAGCAAAGATTATCAACACACAATATTTCTTTTGTCCAATACAGAAACAGGTTTTCCAACAGCACAAACTGAGATCTTCAATATATTTTCTAATAGAAAGGTGAACAGGCAAACAGTTCTCAAATTCCTGATCCAAGTACATGCTTTCCAGAGACGCAGCTTTTTCGTGAAAACCTCAAGATCAGTAAAGAAAGAAATTCATTTTAAGGACACTGCTTCTCTGGCCAAGAATATTCTACTGCCACTTCTAAAGAGGTGAAACATCTGAAGACATTGGTCAGGCAGATGAGATACAATTCAGGACAGTTTGATAGTTTTCATTATCTCTGCTTCCAAAATTGCTCTTAAAACTTACTGGTTCGTAGTTAAACTTTTCTAAGACTAAGTTCCTGGTTTTGCTATCAGAGAGTTACTGAAGGATCTACCAATATAAACAGACAGATCCAGTGCAATCGTGTCCGTATGTCTGGAGACTAAGGAGGTCTCAGGGAAAATGTGAGGCCACAGAATAAAACACTTTTTGAGTGGTGGGACAGGTGACATGTAAGGTATGCAGTGGCAGGGCTATAACCAGTCACTGCACACGGCTTCAAAGCACGGAAAATTCAACTGCTAGAAACAATCAGAAACAACTTGCATAGGATAGATTGTGACACACAAAAGCAGTACTTTTTGAAAAATATATGGATTTTTTCAGGTTTTTAGTTTATGGTGATATTTCATACGGCCAACTTCTGTCACTGCCACCTCTATTCAGATCTGATCTTTGGTAACAGGTAACATTGTATTCGCCCTATATGGCTCTCCTCCCTGCATTTACAAATCTAAAGTTAGGCACAGGTATCTTGCAATAACGAGCTAATTAGTCCAACTTACTTCGCTATTACCGGAATGGAGACTGCTTCAGATATGGCTTTGATCACATCACAATGGACAGGGTGTTGAGGCCTCTCCTCCTTCTTCCTTTCCAACAAACAAAAGACAAGACCAAAGATTTCCTATGGAATTTGTAGATATCTGAATCACACCAGATGCGACTCAAGGATTATTGGGACATTCTTATTTCTGTTTATTTACTTTATATATTTGATGTAATTTTCCTTTTTTTTTAAACGCAAGAGAACTATTTTATATCAAATACATTTTAAAACATTGTTACTGTAATTCCATATCCAGATAAGCAGTATTTCTTACAGAGTACACAAGATAATTTTAGTTTTATTTGGTCATTGAGATAAACATTTTAGAAGAACAGCAGCAAATGGTTCAATTCTCTAATTACTGGCCCAGTTTTCTACAACATCAGTTTAGTTAACAGCTGAAATCAGAACCACGTATCACATGTCGCGTATGCTCTAGTCAAATCTTACTGTACTACACTCACCAGCAAACTAACAAATCTAAGTCTCTTGCCTAAAATCGATTTACCTCCCATGGACTGCAATGGCAGCAATACCAGTTTTTTCTATTCTCTTTACCAGATTCACTGTATCCTCAACCTGAAGGATAAGAGAGAATGACATGATATTAGTTCAAAGAAAAAGGAATAACTATCAGGTGATCATTGTACAAACAAATATTGAAAGTATTTTCTTTCATCAAGAAGGATATGATTCCTGTATTTCAACAGTAACTCCCAACATGCATAACTATTTAATGCATACTTCAATTAAAGAACTACATATTATGGCAAAAATACGAATCCATTTTCAACACTTCCTTGAAACTACAGATCACATGCTTTCTCAAACCAGGTAACACAATACTCTGTAATAGAACATTCTCTAACAGCTTTTTAGACTGTCGTTTGAAAATGATACAAAACACTTGATGAGCAAGTCCTCTCTAACAGCTACTCTCAAAACAGTAAATAAAAAACATCTTAATAAGAGGGTGCATTCTGAAATCAATGTAACATCCAATCACACATCTACAAATATCCCTTTCAGAAGTGTCTTAAAAAAAAGTCAACTAGTATCTAAAAAATTCTAATGTTATATGTATGTGACCAGTGAATCAAAAGATATAGGGGAAAAAGGGGAAGATCCCAGTATATCTTCCAAGAGGTAAGATGCTGCTAAATGGCAGAAAGTAGTTTGGCACACTGCTGGATTAGCCTGTCTTATACAGCTTTGGGGAAAAGGAAAATGAAAAAAGATATGGCCAAATTTTCTTTTCAAAAGCTGGAAAACGATCTGTGGCTCATCACAAAAATAGCACATCCAGTCTTTGAAAAATGCAACATATACCAGCTGGCAGACAGAGACAGAAGTTAATCTGCTGTTCTCATGGATGACATGTTATAAAAGCAACTTGAAACAAAAAGGAAGACGCTCTAGGATACTTGTAGAAAATGAAAAGGAGAGGTGCCAGTTCTCTGATTTAACATTTCAGTACTTCGAAACCAAGATGATCTTACAAAGAGTTACCAATTCTTTTCACACAGGCTTCATTTGTTCATCTAATCATTTCAAGTGCACACATAAATGACTTTTGAATAATAGCTAGCTCAGTTACAGCTCGCCCATCTACAGAAATATCTATCCAGGTCATATGCAATCACAGTATCTAGGTGGGTAATTAAATACACATCTGCAAAATAATCAGTCATTAAAAGAGAAGGCATCTAATCTCCCGGAAGTTTGAAAATATGTAGGGAATTCAATTAAAAAAAAAAATTCCAGTAAGAAACTACACCAGCTGTAAAACAAGAACGACCTATGTATTTTCACTACATTCTTAACAGTTAAATTTTAGAAGAACACTGACAAAACAAAATGCAACAGCTTTAGCAATGTAACTGTCTTACCACAATTTCTTTGACACGAATGATTGTACCCAAGAACCTATCCAGAAAAAAGTCATTCCAATTGCAATGAAGATGTTGCTTCTGAGAGGGAAGATTGTGAACCTTTTCATATAAGCTAGCAATTTCACCACTTCAGTCTACCAAAGAGTTTCTAAAAAGGCTGCAGAAGTTGTTTTTTAATTCACTTATTTGTAGTATTTATTTCGGCCATTGCATGTACAGGAGTCAAGTAATGCAAAATTTCCCTGCAGTACAGAATATGAGTAGCTTATAGAGCACATGCAGTTTCCTTTATAAACACAATTTCATTAGTGAAATCTTCATTATTAATATGAATGCTGGAAGTTGGAGAAGTAACATTAGGACTTGGTCTTCCCCTCCTGATGTTTAAACTTCAAGCAGCCTGTCAAGAAATTCAAAGTTCATCGTGCTGTGCTTATATACACATGATATTACTCTCCATCAATTCCACACTTGACAGTTGTCTTCTAAAATAAGAGTGCATTTTCCCTTTTTGTTTTCATTTAGTACTTATCCACCCGCAAAAGCTCTGAGATTAACTCAGTGGGTTACAAGAAACAGGACTAAAATACTTTTTCAATAGAAGTATCCACATTTGGAGTTCAACGGAATAAGACCATGTGTAGACATCTAATCTTTATATTTTCTTGACTTTTTATATCAGAGAAGAGAAACATAGTTTGGCATCAGATGTGAGCAGCCAGAAAGGCGAAAAATACTGAACAGAGGAAAATGTCTCCTGAAAAATACTGAAAGAGAAAATGCCTGTCAGCCTGAAAACAGCTAGCCTGGGAAACAGGCCTGTGAACCAGAAGTACCCCTGATAGTTGCAACTGGGTACCTAGAAACCAGCAACATCCTGAGATACCATCAATCAGTGCAAAACCAAGAACCGTATCAGCAGCTTATGACATGAAAAGGTAAAAAATGGTCTGGAAAAAGGAAAAACATCCTGAGAAAGAAGGAATCTGTAACTGCCATTGGCTGTTCTAACTGCAAGAACATAAAAACAGTCTGGAAAAAATAAAAAATCATCTGAAAGAACAGAAAACAATCATCTATTGGCTGCCCCAGGTGAAAAAATGAATTAACAGCATCTATTGGCTGCTCAAGCAGTGATGTCCTACACCCTCTTGTGTCTCCATGACATAAATGACTATTTTTATCCAAAATGCAGCTTCTCTCTCTCCGAGAGCTTCTCACGCTGCACATACTTTTCCTTTTCCTGAACAGGTTGAACTCTCCGCATGAACTTTCTACAAGATCTGGGACCCTTACCAGAGATGCCTGGCTGACTCCAAACTCCACGACATGGATCATCTTTGGAGTGAGTCTCTGTCTGTTATTTTATCAGTCCCCCTCTGGACCTACTTTAGGGGTTGGTTCAGTTTGTCTTCCTACTGCTGGGATGGTTTGGTCCCCTTCTGGGATCTAATGCACATGATACCGGTATGGTTACTATGAACACACACACATATATATACGCATATAAGTAATCTATCATAAGTATATCTGCTGTTGTATTATTTACGAGTTTGCTTCACCAATGATAAGTTTGTAGTAACCTGTATTAGCATATACCTACTTTGCTGCTATTGATTGCTGCTACAATTGATTGCTGCCATATTAATCATTGCTGTTACACTACTGATTGTTAATACTAATAATTTGTAATAGCTTGAGACACATATACCTATATCTTGCTTTATTAATCATAGGTATATTTGGTATGGTGATTTTTGTGGTATTTGTGGTAATCTGTAAGAAAAGTTCAGGAATTTAGAGGATAAAAGCCTCTGTGTCCTTGTGTATTATGGAATCTGACGAATCCACAGTCATGATCTCTATACACCCACAGGTCAGATAATCCTTTCAGTCATGACAGCATCCCAAACAGAAATTACAGAAACAGTAATTCCAAGTGTTATTTCACAATAATAGGTCTAAAATGCTAATATATTAGAATGCCATATATTCCAGTTGATTTTAAATCACAGAATTAAACAACAATTAAACACTTTAGCATAATGATTTATGTTCTTACTGATGGCAAAATGCGGATTTTGCAGGTTACTGGTTTGCAAATTCCTTTAACGAGAGTCGTCAGTATCTGGAAAAAAAAAAAGTAAGAGAAAAAAACATGATCACAACTGTGACAGTAATAAAGCTCTCCTCCCTTCTCTCTTAAAGACACAAAGATATTAGAACACCATAACACTATTTACTGTTCCTCCATAAAGGATCTTACACGCTAGACAGACACACACAGTCTGTAATTGAGTATATAATTTTATCCGATAGATATGCAAACCTATTTCTAGTATAAGCGATTTTTATTTCCACTTCTTTTTTGATTTTAAACAGATTTTTACAGAGCAATTAACTGTTGCTGGAGTTTTAACATCGCTCTTCATACGAGGTGACCAGTAAACTCTGATCATTTCAAAATAAAGCACAAAAGTTTTTCGTTTTCATGCAACTGTTTTCACAGTCTTCTTATACTCAAGTTGTGAGTTTCTTATGAAAACTAAATGTCGGTGCTCCCTAAAAAGAGACCTTTTTTTTTTTTTAAAGAGAAGAAAGCCTTACAAATTGGAAAAAAATTAGAGGAAAATATCAAGTGACAACATCATTGAATTTTCTAAAAGAAAACAAAAATTGTAAACTGAATTCCACACTGTTAAGCAAAGCACATTTCATTCATTTCAACAAACTCAGAATAAGCAGACAAACAAGCAGTTGTTAGTTTAACCATTTAAAAACTGAGCTATGGAAAGAATCTGCTTTTCACAAGCTGAATTTAAGTCCAACAGACCATACTTAAAAGGGACACGTAATGACCTATACATATTGAAATCACTGTATGACTATAGAATAAGTGGTACAAGAAATACAATAGCTCTCTAGAGTGGAAACCAGCTGATCCTGACTATTATTAGAAAAATACTTTGTTTTCAATTGTTTTTTGACATACTATCATGCATGTTATTCTGAGTACGCTTCCCTTGTATAAAATGGATGGAATTGCAGGGAAATTATTTCTTTCAGAGTTGTGCATACTATGAAACCTGAATTTTGTTTACTGTTATTGCACTTATTAGGTTCCCAATACAGAAATGAGTTGTTACAGCTAGAACTCACAAGTTCTTATACTTAGAACAGCTGGCAAGTAATTAGTGCTATCCTGCACTGTCTATTCAAATTTTTCCTCAGCAATGTTGTCTCAAACAGTAAGATCCAAGGAAATTATCAAAAAAACCCCGCCTCTTCAGTATTTTTAATTTGTATTATTTTTTGCATCTAAATCCAACCGAAATGACATAATTTTCAAAACATCATCACTATAATATTTTTCTTACAATAGCACCAATAAGCAAGTCTTAAGTTTTTAATCATATGGAAAGCTTGATTTGAACTCTAATTTCAGATGTCTTTTTCAGGCTATAAGTTTAGGTATCCCTTTAAGGGCTAAGAGCAACTTTCATGCCTAAGATTTTTCTGCCTATTAACATCCTAAATTGAAAAGAACAATTTCAAATTTTTGAACATCAAGTTTCCCACGCTTCTGAAGATCAAAATGAAATGAAATGGTTGTAGAGGTGAAGGGCAGCTGGTAGTAATCATGTTTACAACTGTCTCTCCTAGGAGAACAGTTTTTGCCAGGTTTACTTCTAGCCGGCTAAATATTTTCCTCTCAATTTCCACTCCTAAAATTTTTTCTTTCAGCCTTCATCACCTCATGCTTCATAAATTACTATTTAATTCTGCATTGTATCACCCACCTTACATAGTTCATGGAACACCACATAGGCCTCAAAAAACATGGTTCTGGTTCCAGTTCTGTTGCCTCTATTGTTAGCTGACTTTCTGCAGATAACAACACTTAGCCGATTCTTTTAAGAAATTGAGACTGATATTAAGCTTCTCTAAAAACCTTCTGAGATCAAGACTGGATCACTTGTACTTTTGCTTTTCCCATCAGGTAATGAAAGAAGGAGTAACAGGTCCAGTCTATTCCATTTAAACTCTTGCTTTGGCACAATTAACAATGCTTCCAGTTGCTGAATGGTCAGTTTGTACAGCTTGGTGAACACTGGCTCTACTTACAAAGAGATTCTTACACTTTGCAAAAGGCTAACGCCCCATCATGGTTATAGCTTTGACAACATGCCCTCCTAATGGCACCTCCCCAGAGAATGAAATAAATGACGCAGAACAACCTGTTTTCATGTCTGAGCTTACAAAGAATAGTAACTAAGCAAACAATCAGCTTGTTGAAACTGTAGAAGTCCTACTAGCCTACAAAGCTGAACGGTGTTATCACAGTAAGAGGAAGGATTTACAAAAGAAATCTCTCATGAAATGACTCCATTTTAGACAGAAGGAAAAGGCATTAACCACAGGTATCAGAAAGAGAGTGGCTATCATTCAGAAATAGAGCCATGCAGATGAGCGAAGAGAATCTGGTCTCTTCAAAAGCCTGACCTACATCAAAGAACCCTGAGAACAAAACCACTCAAAAGCCACATGGAAAAAGGCAGAGCAATGTTTTCGGTATTTTTATTTTGTCCAGATCTGCGTACTTTTGATAGTACAAGAAATAAACAATAACTACCTTGAAACATTTGCCACTATGTACTGTGATTCAGTCATTACTGAGGGGTGAACTGTAAACTAGAATTGCCCTCAAGAACTCTGAAGGAATAGACAATGAGCAACTAAAAGCTCAGGGGAAGAAAGACAAAGTTCACAGTCAACTCATCTGAACTATGAAGAAGCAGGTCTTTAAACAGAAAGAAAAAGCCCACATGCTAAGAACATTCCTGGCAACCCAGAGCAATGTCTGGACTCTGTTTAATCTCAGGAAGCTTAGAAGTCCTTAAGAATACAAATATATATAAAAAAACACAAACATATTGCCTATCCATCTGTACTACATATAGATAGATGTATATATTACCTTTTTCATATAGGTTCATACAGGGTTTTATATATAAAAAATATATATACACACATAAATGCACACATACATATCAACCTTTTTCATACTGGATCAATTAGGTTTTTGTATAGATTTACATGCATATGCACATAAAACTCCTCCCTCCGCAAATACAGTGCCGAACTGTGAAAGTTTTAACACTGAAAAGGAAGAAGGTAGCAGTTTTATAGTCCAAAGACAAGGAGAACTATACCAGGAATATTTATCCATAACCTTCATTTCAGTATTAAAAACTGATAATTCCACTCTAGCTTTCAGAAATTTGTCTTATGTGCATTAATCTCTGCTCCCAGTAGAGCACACTACATAGTACCTCTCGGGGCAGTTCAAAACTCACAAGGTGATACTTACAGACTCTATTTTGTCAGGATCAGACAGCAGTGCTGCTCCCATACCTCCCTGGGAAAAATACAGAAACTGTTACACAATAGGCAAACACATTTTTCAACTCAATTATTCTTCCTAATAGCAGACCACAGCAAAAGTACAATGCTATATTAAGAAAAAAAAAAAAAAAAAAAAGAGAAAATGGCAAAAATCTAAAATGCAGAAGCATTAGTGAACACTTTGGTGAAACATTTCCTAGAACTGTGTCAGAATAATTAAGCAGTAATTCAGGGCACCAACGTGCTCCCATTACTTTGTGGAGCAGACAGGGTTTCAAAAAGCCATTTTTAGCAACCGTAATCATCTGGTTTCTACTCATTACACACCATGTTTGAGAGGTCTTGATGTCAATAGTTCCTGTCTACACACTACCTTTAGAAAAACAGGCTAAGTCAAATCAGGTGGTTCTACTGAACACAAGTCATGAACACTTTAACAATTTAATAGTTTAGCTGTTGTTTCTGCACTATCTCATCTGCATACATAGATCTAGAGGCCAACAGGCAAACATAAATAAGTTCAAAAGTCTATGAACTTTTTTGACTCAGAACTAGTGACAGAGAATAACTATCACCAGCATTTGAATTTTTGATCTTTCATCCTAGTACAGGGTGTTTTATTCTTAATTATGATTCTGTGGAAGGATGAATTAGTATTCCATGTAACTACTTACAATACAGAAGAAAGTAATAAAGGCTAAAGAAAACATTACTGGAAATATCATCAGACCATTATGAATTTAATGACAAGTCCTCAACATGACTACAGTTCCTTGATAATAAGACTTTATCTCAAAAGCCATGTGGCAGAAAAACAGTGGAATTGCCTAAATACGTAAACCAAAAGTATCCAGAACAGGGGAAATTAAAATCTGCATTTAAAATAATGTGAAATATTTATTGTCACCATACCTCACTTACCTTGTCATTTTCATAAGTTAACATTGAAACAAGAAAAGTTAGTGGGATTAAACCAGAAAAAAACCTAGAAATGTATGCGGGTAAAATTATTCACAAGTTAGATGCAATATATTAGAAGGATTTAAGCAATTATTCACAGAGTGCAAGCCAACCTACAAAACTAAGAACCATGGAATCACAAAATCCCCCTATAGATCGATCCATCCTTTGCCTTTCTTGCACCATCACCTGGTACATCGACCATTGTCAGATAAATCCAAAATAAATCCACTTAGACAAAGCATTATTTTCTCTTGGCTGAAGAACTGAGAAAGGAGGATGATATACTCATGTGGAGTACAGTCTGTACAATGTCATGGTATCATGCAAGGTACGGGCATGTTCAGCATTGTCAGCTTTGGCCTTTACTATGCCCTGTCCTAACAACGCTGCTTTCAGGCACCAGATATCTCAACCAGCCACGTATTCATGCACCAGACACAAGCTGCCACAGAATTCTATTTTTTTTTTCTAAGGGGAGAGGGAAAAAAAAAATAATTTCATTTGGTCCACAAGCAACTTAGTTTGACAACAGAAAAATACATAAGCTCTACAAAAGCTAGGAGGATACTAGGAATTAGGGCAGATCAAGTTACCATTTACTTTTGTGCTCTTGCTTTAGTAAAAGGCCAGTAAATATCTTACAGATGTAAAGACAGGTAACACAGAATTAGGAAGTGAAAGTACTGCCTATGTGGATATATTGCTTTTTCTGTTTAAAGGATGAAGCATTACGGTTTCACATTACAGAGAACTTGCTCCAAATTCTAAAAATGCCAATAACACAAAGACCAGAGGAGTGAAAGTTTATATGCAACAGCCAGGCTTCTTCCCTGGAATGAAGGTTTAAGTGTTCTAAGTCAAAGTTCTTTTTCTTCAACAGAAAGTGCAAAATTTCTCTTATCTATTCTGCATGAACATCTGATAACAAAACGGAGCTCCATGGTCTAATTCGTTGATACTTTAACTGGCTTAACAGTGCTAACAACTAGGTTATTTTACTGTATTAGGTCTATGACACCTTCGAGGCTCTTTTGTTTATTGCAAAACAATAAACTCAGGTTTATCTTCATAAAAACTTTACTGTTTGCATTTATTCAACCCAGAAAATTAGAACATATATTCTGCACTTCACCCCTCTAAGAAAGAAAACGCTTATATAAGAGTAATCAAAATCCACTTGCCTTAGTAGAATATTCTTTTGGGCATCCCATGTTGACATCAATGCCAGCTACATCACTCTCTCTGAAAGAGAGGACAGAAACAACCAAAATGTCTGTCAGCATATTACAACATGATTCAGGAAATAGACATCTTTCCAGGAAACCTGTAACATCGTCATTAGGGCTCAAATGAGAATTTAAGGTTAAGTTTTTATTTGAAATTCTGAATTTTTAGTTTCTCACTTACGTAAGTTGCGTACTTATTTTAATGGCCATCTGAAGATCAGTCTGGCCACAGGTTTCAATGACTAGTGCTGTACAAAAGCTGAAAATACTCACTCTAAATATGTTTATAAAAGAGTAAGTATATATAAGTATATCCACCACTAAATTCACCATTGTAACTGAAGCAAGTGCTATTGAAATTTCCATCTATTTAAAATGGAGACTTAAAAACACTTTTTGAAAAGGTTTGAGACAGTGCCTAATACTTTGTTGGGGGCTTCAAACCACAAACAGTAGGAGATATTTTCAGGCATATTGTTCTTACTTGCAGCTGTGGAATACCTTGGAAAATTTCATATTGGAGAGATCAAGGACACACTTACTGCACTAGCAAAAAGCCATGAATCCTAGTATAGAACTAAGGCAGCTGCTGTTTTGAGCAAGAGTTATTTTAAACAGAATTTGTAGTTGCACCATTATACCACAGGCCTTTTGAGATGCTATACTTTACTGTGCAGCTCCTACAGAACTTTTCTTGGTCCTATCAAGGCCTACCTTGATCCCCTCAATCATAAAAAGTTGTCTTCCATGATAATTCCTCTGAACAAAAAACCCTGAACAAACCCAAAGTGGGAAGTGTGTGAGAGAAGACTACTTACACAAGCTTAGCTACTGCCAGGGCTCTTTCAGCATCTGCTGAACCCTGTTAGTAAAACAAAAGTATTTGTAATTATAAAATATCATAAAATTAATTTTAAAAAAATGTACTCACTTGCATATGTGTATAACTACATTTGCTCTAAACATTTAGTACGAACTGAGAGCGACCTATTCACGGCACAACAAATAGCTAAAACATTTAGCTAAAGCATGTACTCAGTCATTGAATGACAAAAGGTGATGCAAAAAGGGGTCTGGAGAGGTCTGTCCACCCTCTTCACCTACAGTGGTATCAAATGTTCTTAGCCCACCACCATTGGATATTTATTTATTATGCTCTTAAACTCCACTAATAACAACCTATTCCAGGGCTATCATTACCACTGAAAAATGTCTTTTCCAATATCTAATACAGTCCACATTTCTCCCTCCCTCCAACCCCCACCATATCTTGTCCTACACAGAGTAGTCTCAAAGAAGAAATCACTATGTTTTTCTCTCCAGAAGCCTTTAATCCATTTGTACAATGTTAATGCACACACTAATCCTCTTACCTACACTAAACAATGCCATTTCTTTCAGTCCTTCCAGAGAGACTGCTTACTGAACAGTACAAAACTTCGACACGTGATCAAACATCAGCATAATTTAATTTTTGGTACCTATACGTTTGGAAATATATCAAAGATATCTACTACAAAAACAAGCTGCTGTCACAGAGCATGGAATTAATCTTAATCTCCTCTTCTGAAGACAGCCGTATGGAGAGCTTATAATGTAGCATCTTGACTGCATGTGTATCAACAGATTAGAAATTCTGTAACACATTTGGGTGTGAAATTTTACATCCATCCAAAGCGTCAAGAAATTGGTAAGTCTGCAATACGGAGAGCTGCTTTAGACTTAGATTAACGTTACTTACGCTACCTTGTGTGGCCGTTTTGTTATCAGAAGAGTACCTGCAGCTGGTTTCTTACCATTTGGAAGACAACATTGTGCCTCTCCCTTTCACAAGTTCTGAAAACAACTCTTTCATTAGGTGCAACGAAGTCCACCGTTTCAAGTACTTCTATATCAAATGGAACAGATAAAACAGACAAAAATGATATACAAATGTAATCATAAAGGAAATCATGAGACTATATAACTTGTATACAAATTAAATGCTACCAGGTAAGTCTTTCATGAACAGCAGAACTAGTAGCACCCTACCTCCTGTATATCCTTGCAGTACATTTCTTGCACATTGCTGTTTCCCTCCCATAGCACTCCCTAATCACCCCCACCCTGCCTGTTTCTTGGGCAAGCATCAGCATCAGAACAAGTCTAATGATGAATCAGTCACAATGAACATAACGCTACCATTTTGGGAAGGGACAGGAGTGGAAAGTAGATTTGTAGGGGACTTCTGTTCCCCAACAGGGACACTACAAATTACTGCTTCTCATGCCACTCAGCTGGGGAGGTCTCAAAGATATCTTCTTAAGAACTTGTCTCTGAAAATTATGTTAGGCCAAATCTAGCCCATGGACCTCAAGTAAATAAAAAAATGATAGAAATGGTGAGATCTTGTATGTCTTGCTTCCTTATTGCAGTAGACTAAAAGGCATCTGTATTATAACGTCACAAACAGTTAACATTTATAAAAACTCCTGATTGGAAACTGTCTCTACTGCAGTCCAAATGAATTTGTTTTCTTGGACACTATCAAACTTTTCTTCAAAAATTAAAAGGCTTTGTAACTAATATTAGTAGTTTTGCTTAGGAAATTATATTTTATATTAGGACATACACACTTAAAATTTCTGAAAAAAAACCCAACACCAAAAAACCCAAGACAAAGTGAGAGTTTTTTACTATTTATTCTTTATTATAATAACATATGAAGGCAGTAGAGAGGCTGAAGCCAGTATGTAGATACAGAATTGAGGAGTTTATCTGTTAATTACGGTTTTATTACTTGTCTTTTTAACGCACATAAAACTAAAAGCTTTAAAATTTTAAGCAAGGCACTGGAACTTTACTGCAGTGTCTATTCCAGCTACTAGTTTCTTTCACCTGCCGCTAGGAAGCATAATGCTGAAACATTAGCAGAGAAAGACATAATTCCAGGAGCTAAAATCATAAAATCTTTCACTTTAGAAGGCCTATACCTGCACACCCAGCGACTTGGTCTCTATCAAAGTTTAACAGAAAACTCCTCAAATCTTTGTAATAAACTAAGTCATTGATGGAGAAAGAACTTGTGTCCAGGCCCTAAAAAGTAACAAAGTGTCAGTTACTAATACAGTAGCCCCCTTATCCTCCAAAAATATTTATGTTTTTCCTGAGGGACACTAACTGAACTATTGAAATTTCTTAAGAAGGGAAACTGAAAGTCTGAAACTGTAGAGCAGCAGGCAGTTGTAAGGTAGCATTTCACAAGTCCCTACACACGGTTTAGAGAAAGTACATGTACCAATATCTTGTAATCACTATTAAATTACTTAAGAGAAATAATTATTTTTTCTCTTACCCAGAAAAAAGAATGCTTACAAATATTAACAAAAGAAACACTATACTTGCCATTTATAACCCTCTTACACTGCAGCATCTTTATGTCAATCAGCTCCTGAGAAGAAGAAATAAAAATATCTCAGTGAGTTGAACTGGTTAAGCCACCCAGCTCTAAACAGTTGCCCTGTTTATTAAACAACAAAAGATACCAAATATAGAAAAAAATACGAACTAGTTTAACAATACAACATGCTCAACTTACATTACAAAACATGAATAGAACATATGAACATAAGAATATGTTTACATAGTTCTAGAAAAACCATTTTGTTCAAATACCTATCTAGCAAGCCGGAAACAAAGCAGAATGAACTCCCTAGAGCGGAAGGGGAAGATAACTTGATGCTATAACAACAGACCACCTCAAGAATCAATGTAGATTTGTACTAGCCAAGCATATAGAATAAACCAGCAGTATTAGGCTTTAAAGCTTCTTTACCTTAATCCTGAGCTTTAACAGTTTTCTACATTCGTTAAAAGACAAAACAAAGCTTGGTGTTGACCTTTACTGGAGAACCTAATATACAGTCATCGTTTGTCTAGAATTTGTAGCTTACCTTTAAGAAGAAATCCAAAACTTTAATCTACATACTAGACATAGAACTTCACTACAGACCAACACAATTCAATCTATTAAGGACACCATATAAGCCATTTTCTCACATGTATCCCATCAACTTGATTATAGCTGAGCTTCCGGACAAACTGACTGCCTTTAATTGACAAAGGGCTACAGCTTGAGTCAATATAACTTGTTAGCTGCTGAAATAAATAAGCAGGTGTTAATTGAACTGCTATATAAATTAAGACAAAAACCCACCACGCTATAGTGTTAGTTACCTGAAGAAGTTTAGTCTATTATAAACTCTTTTAGTAAATAAATTAAAAATCTACTGATTTAGAGGTAAGGGATTAGGCTAATCTCAGTCTTCTTGTATTTATCATAGGTTTTATGAGTAGTGCTTTTAATCTAAGCTTTTAACTAATGTTACTCATTAGGTACTGTTCACTTTAAGTTCTGTAACAGCTTTGAGTTCTAAAATGTTGAGGGAATTGCTTGGGGGGGGAAGGATTGGAAAACGGATAAATCAGAAAATGAAGCTTTACTATACAGAAATAAAATTACAAAAATGCAGTTATTTGTGCTGTTGCTGAACAACTGCAGTATAATCGCCTAAAACAACTGTTCTATTTTATACTATCTTGACAGTTCTTAAGAAAACAATCGTTTCTCTGACAAAACCTATTAAGACAGATACTTAACTGCAAACTCTAGTCTGTGTCAAAGGCATCTTAACTCTCTTGTCTCTCAACAGCAGTGTTGGGCCTGGGGGGAACACAATGTAGGAGACCTTAGTTTTCCTCATGTCACCTCAAAAATACAACAGGTTTTTGACTACGGGAATAAATTTCACACTACAAGTTTTGGTTGTTTATGTAACAAAACTTGTTAAGCAACTTTGAGGGCCTCTTGTTTTGAGGTAACTGTTTCTCTAGAATTGTGACAAAAAGTGTGTGCAAAGGAAAAACTGCTTTAGCTGCACAGTTTACAGTGCTGGATTAAATAACTTTTCACACCTTGTGACTTCAGCTTTAAGCAAAGCAATACCTTTATGTGTGTGGTTTGTTCTGTGTTTTGGATGTGGTTTTGTTTTTTGTTGGTTTTTTTTTTAAACCCACCAATTTCTATGTTACTAACTTCTTGTACAATGGTCCTGTCAAATCTCTATGTAGCGAAATCCAGTAGCTGCTCAGTAACAAGGTTCTTTGCTACTACTAAGAAGTATAAGACACACCTGTAAAGTACAAAGGCTATCTGAAGTCTGACACTCTTTCAGTGTTTAAGATTTTTTGAATCTGTAACTCCATGCTTGCGACTCTTCTCTAAATACCATGTACAGTCAGCCCCTCAGAGAACGAAAAAATTACATATTCTCACTTAATCTCATGTAAACCAGAGAGGTCATGATTCATAAACTGGGAAACTGTTAATTATTGTTTGTCAAAGAACAAAACCACCTCGTTACTCCCAATTTTCTAACAGACAGCAGTAACTATTCTACTGAATTCTAAGATTTTTTTCTGCATGATGCAGCAATAATTATTGTTTCACATGTAACTGACACAACTAGAGACAAAAGATGAGGCCAAGGTAAAAACCACATATTGTCTCTCTGAAAACAAATCTTTATCTACCCTCAAAAAGGGCAGTGAGCTTGCTCACAAGAGGAGTGCTGTGAGGATTCCTGGAGAACATCATCAACAACCAATCTGACAGTTTGTTTCAGTCTGTTCTACTGGTACAGATCAAACATTCTCCAGGAAAGCCAGTATTTAAGCGATGTCTACATTATGTTAAACTTCCTACTGATTTTTTTTATTAAATCTTGGCTGAGTCATGTAACTTGTACCAGTGCCTACATTTGAGACGAGTTGATAATAGCACTGAAGGGGAAAGTGGGAGTACTGATGTAATGTAACAGCAAGGACAGTTACTGGACAGACTAACTACCTTAAGTTACAGAGCAGTCCCACCAATAATATCGGCAGCAAACTGGAGCCTCTGCTTCAGGCAGCTTTCAGAAAAGTGGTTAAGCAAGGAGGACAGCAGTGCTGTGAGTGTGTGTATGTATGTGTATATATATATATATATATACACATACATATAGATGCTCTGGGTTAGCACAGCAGAGCTAGCCAGGTGAGAGGGCAGGTCAGTCTAAGACTTCCCTCAATATTATGACTCTACTCAAAAAAACAAAAAAAAAATACTCCCAAAACCCAACAAAAACCAAAACACAGTAGAAGGTGAGGAAATAGTTATAGTGAGTGGTTTGGCTAAATGAATTCAAATTATTGACCAGTCTTAAAATATGGGTTTGCCATAACTTGAGGACTGCTCAAAGGGAAATGTCTTAAGCCATAAAGATTTTCCTTTCCCCATTTTTCTAATGAAAAATACATGTAAAACGAAAAAAATCCTACAATAAACAAAGTCTATTTGTACTTTTATTAGTAATAAAATTATCAGATAAGACCGCCTCATCTGCTCAGCCGTCGTACCTCACAGTACACGATATCAGCACCATAGTCCAGCGCAAGAAGACGCATGGGCAACGTTCCCACTCGCACCATTGGAGCCAGGATCGTCTTTCCTCCAAAGCACAGCGGCGTGTTCACCGTCATTCCTGTCGCGACACCACCTGAAAGAGAAAATCGAGGGGGACAGCTGCAGAATACCCTTTCCTACCCGTCAACGCCCAGAACCTTACTTCGGCGGGAAGGGTGGGGGGGCGGTGGGGAGCGTGTGCCCCTGTCAAACCTGACGGGGCTCCTTGCAGCTGGCAGGCCGGCTGCCGCACCGCTGACTCCCCCGGCGCCGGCGGCGTGGAGCCGTGAGGGAGCTCAGGGCCGGGGGGAGCTCCCCGCCGCCCGCGCGCCTTCCCCCGTGAGGGAGCTCAGGGAGCGGGGGGCGCCGGGCCAGGACCGCGTTCGCTCCCACGGGGCACGGCACGGCGGGCAGCTCAGCCGCCACCTCAAGAGGCGAACGTGAAGGGGCCGCTGCCACCGGCCCCCGCAGCACTCACCCTCCTCGCGTGGCACTGCGGGGGCGGGGCGGGGAGAACCGCCCCTTCGCCGCGTCATCGGGCAGCGCCGCCGCCACGTGAGAAGCCGCCATGGCGCTGAGCCGCGGAGGGGTGGCGGCCGCCTGGGCGGCGGTGGGCGCGCAGCCCCCCGAGACCGTGGTGCGCGTCCCCTGGGCCCTGCGGCTGCGCCTGCAGCGGGGCGCGGAGCGGCGGCGGCGCGGGCAAGGGGAGGAGGCGGCGGCGGCGCCGCCGCATGGGAAGCTGCTGCTGCGGAGCCGGCGGCCGGAGCTGAGCCAGCCCCGCTGGCAGACGGTGGGGCGGTGGGAGCGGCCGCAGCTGGTGTCGGCGGGCTGGAAGCACAGGAAGGCCTGCGGGGACTACTTCCAGCTGGAGCCCTCGCAGGAGGCGGCTCCAGCCCTGCAGGCGCCGCCGCCTGACGCGGGGCAGGGCCCGCGCTTCGCCGACATGGGGCTGCAGCCGGCGCTGCTGGTCGGCCTGGAGGGCCTCGCCGTCGGCCGGCCCACGGCGGTGCAGCGCCTCGCCATCCCCGCCCTGCGGCGCGGCCGCAGCGCCCTCTGCGCCGCCGAGACCGGCAGCGGCAAGACGCTGGCCTACCTGCTGCCGCTGCTGGACCGGCTGCTCTCCCGCCCCGAGGGGCCGGCGGAGGCGGCAGCGGGGCCGGCGTCGCCCCGCGGGTTGGTGGTGCTGCCGTCGCGGGAGCTGGCGGCGCAGGTGGGCGCGGTGGCGGCGGCGCTGTGCCGGCCGGCGGGGCTGCAGGTGCGCGGGCTGACCGGCGGCGGCGCGGCGGGCGGGCTGCGGAGGCAGCTGCGGGCGCCGCCGCCGGGAGCCGCCTTGCTGCTGGGCACGCCCGGGGCGCTGCGGGAGGCGCTGCGGCGGCGCTTCCTGGTGCTGGAGCGGCTGCGCTGGCTGGTGCTGGACGAGGCGGACGCCCTGATGGACGAGTCCTTCGCGGGGCCGCTGGAGGAGGTGCTGGCACACGCGCCCTTGGCCGCTGGCGCGCCTGGGCTGGTCGGCCCCGCGGAGGCGAGGACCCAGGTGGTGGTGGTCGGAGCCACTTTCCCCGCGGGGCTGAGCGAGATGCTGGGGAAGTTCACCAACGTTGGCCGGTTTGTCACGCTCACCACCCGCAGCCTGCACCGCCTGCCACCCCACGTCCAGCAGAAGTTTGTCCGCCTCAAAGGCCGGGACAAGCTACCCGAGCTGCTGCAGCTACTCAAGGAGCGCCCGGCGTCGCAAGGGGCCATCCTCATCTTCTGCAACAGTGCCAGCACTGTCAACTGGCTGGGCTATATCCTAGATGACCACAAAATCAAGCACCTGAGGTTGCAGGGACAGATGTCGGCAGTTGCGAGAGCTGGCATCTTTGCCTCCTTCCAGAAGGGCGACGTGTCTGTCCTGGTCTGCACTGACCTTGCCTCGCGGGGGCTGGACACCAGCGGTGTGCAGCTGGTGGTCAACTATGACTTCCCAGACACCCTGCCGGACTACCTGCACCGCGTGGGGCGAGTCGGACGGGTCGGAAGCAAGGCGCCCGGAGCCGTGGTTAGTTTTGTTACCCACCGGTGGGATGTGGACCTGGTGCGTAAAATAGAGACGGCGGCCCGGAAAAGGACAGGTCTGCCAGGCATGGACTCCTCCATTAATAACCATCCATCTAAAGGAGGTTGAATCGGGTTGCCGAGCGGTAATAAATGGCATGGTAGGGACTAAGCTTGAAGTTGTTACAGCAGAGCGAGTGGCCTTCTGTAAGCTAGACTGAAAGACCAGAGAATTGTGTTTCAGAGCCAGGTGATGCGGTTGACTGTGTGCGTTGTTCTGGAAACTGCAATAGTCATTTCCGTAGGCATCACAAGCTCACAGGTTCCTGAAAGGAAACTAGTAAGCAGGTAACAAAATGCCTTTGGAGGAGGCTGGCAAGTGATCTTATGAGTTGATTTTTGTTTAACTTTGTTGAGACTTTTAACTTAAATTCAAATCATAATGGAAGTATGCCTGTATGATGTGCAGTTCTGTTGTATTTCATTGCTTCCCACCACCAGCAGCTAAACATTCATTACTTAAAAATTGCTACTGTGACAGGAGAAAAAAACCTAACTTTGATACAGCTTTGACCAATTATAGATACATGGAGAAAGACTAAAGGACAAATTATATTTGATTTTTTTGTGATGTAGCAGTTCGTTCAGAGAATCTAGACCAGGTACCACTAAAGTTTGGTCGGAATGAGAAGGCACAATAAAGCCTGAGACTTTTTCAAGGCCTTAATTTGTCATGTTATAGTTCCCTTTCACTGAGAAAAGGGATCTTGCTGCTTCATGTTATCTTAAAAAAAAACCCAAAACCCTAACCTTTTAAGTGTCATCTTCTCATTTTTTCTGCATGCTGTAGTGACAGGTCCAGTCTCTGAACTGACTGTAAAAACAGAAAAAAAACACCCAACCCACCACAAAATGTCTCTCATTAAAGGAAAGAAGTTTGTTGACTCACAGGTAGCAGAGTGAGTACAAGATTTCCTTTTAATATTGTGCCATTGTTCTTTTCTGCTTTAGACCAAAAGGATTGACGTGAGGCTGAGGTTATCTGATACCTAGCTGTTAGTTTGTATCCAGGGTAAATAATAACACACAAACAGCATTTTAGCTCCGATTTCTGTTGCAGTGGTTTATCACAGCCTTTTGTTTTAGTGATGGTTTTCCTATGCTGTCCACTTTAGCCCGTGCGAAAACTCAGTATGTAGAAACAGTAAGTTTTTAAACAGAAAGATCACAGCATAGTATCTAAATCATTGGTTTCAGAGGGAATAAGGCACTGGAGCCACTCTTAGTATACTGTGAGTGAAAACTAAACAAACAGAAAGCTTGCGCAGGTGATCGCTTAAGGATAAGGCTATATAATCGTATCCTAGAAATTGTACACATGTACTCTGGTCACATTGCACAGTTAAGGGGGTCTTGGGGGAAGTTACAAGCTGGGGTAAAATTATTTAGTATAATAGAAAGCTTTCAGCTTTACATAAATACAGCAGAAGAGCTATCCACTCGGGGACTGGAAACCTTTATATTTTGGTCCCATTTGTTATGTGGACTACTTGCCTCTCATCTGTAGTTCATTTAACTGGAAATCAGGCAATTTATGCATCCACAAGCAGAGGTTTACTGTCTGTGTCTAGGAGTAGGGTAAATCCTTAAACAGAAATCTGGTATTAGAAATCTGATTATTATAATCTAGTGTTACAATTTACAGAAGATCCCATTTCCATTTGTTAATATGCATCTTATGTTGGATCAGGTCCTCTGAACTGCTGAGAAATAGCTTCCTTTGACTGTAAGCACAGATTAATTTAAATGAGGTAAATTGTATTCAGGAAACTCCAGGTAAGAAATTTTAGTATTTGCTTCCTTGCTTTGCCTAAGCAATTTCAGGCTGACTCCATTTCAAGTGTCATAATTTGAATATGATCTTTTTCAAAGCTGTAGCGCTTCGCTGCTTCATAGAGCATCTTTTTTTCCTGAGGCAGCTAGTGATGGTGACCGTACTTCCCAGTTCAGCGTACAGAGTTGCCCTTTTAAGTTTCTGAGGAAAATTATTGCTTGGGATCTCAGATGTCCGAGTTCGAGTATTTGTCTTCTTGTATAACTGTTATATGGGACTAAATCAATTAGGGCTAAAATTTCATCACTGATGGTGTGTACTGTAATACTTTGCTGTATTACCTACAGTTTCCAGCTAAATAATACAATCAAAGTTAACCATCGTTAAATGGTGTCATATGAACAATAACTTCTGACACAAGATCTATGGTCGAACTGTGGCAGTGGTTGTTCATAGTTAATGCATCCGCTGAATTTGTAGCGGTAGCTCAGTGGCGTTGGTGATGAGAGTATTTTTTTCCTTGAGTTAAAATATGTGGAAGGAAAATGGGATGAAGGTTGACTTCTGATAAATTGTCCAGAATATAAAAGGCAATGCGGGCAGACTTGACACCAAGGTATAAAATATACACCTTAAAAATGGATGAATGGTAACACATGTTACAGAAATTAATTGTATGTGGTGTGATGACCACAAGAAAAGATGTTAAAGATGTTCTGCAAGGTTATATTTGGATATGATTGTCATGGTTTTTAGATGTCTAATTTGTAGTTTAACTTCTGTAACTCACTTTTAAATAGTCAGTAACACAGTCTACGAATCTGGAATCGTGTTACAGTGAATCCTGTGACAGGTCAGTCTGGATTGCAGCACACGATATTATCAAATTAGGCAACACAGTGAAATAATCGAGTTCTTTCAGCCATATGCTTCTTAATTTTGAAGTAATACGCACTTTATATATTTACAAACAGTAACCTTGAACTCAGTACACATGCTCTAAACTGATTGTTGCTACGGCACTGTTAATCAAAACAGTTTATAAAAAAAAAAACAAACCAAACCTTTTGTCATTTATGTACTGAAGTGGCCAATAAACAGCTTTGGGTAGATATACTCAGGAGAACACTACCTTTACCAATAAAGCCTTTTGTAAACATTACTTTCAAACAAAACCACACTTCTTTGAAGCATGTATTTGAGAAATACAACTTTCCTACTGTTGCTCACAAAGAGACAGTTACAGAGCCGGTGATTAACAGCAGTAATTACATTCAGGAGCACACAGACATACAAGCCCTGGGATCTATAAGCTGATACAGAGCCACCAAATACAGACATCCACATCACTGACACATGTTATGTGAAAGTTTTTACTAGCCAAGAGGTAAATACTATAACAAAGCTTTCAAGGAGATTTAGAGACCTTATTACAGCTAGCGAGATAAAAACATGATGTGTATGGTTAAACTTGTTTAAGAAACAAAGATGTATTCTAAGACTTTTTAGTTTGGCTTTTCCCAAACTGCTTTTCAGTTCTCTCTAAATGCGACATCACTCATTGTTCACATCCTAATGACTGTCTACACACAGAATTAACTACTCTTCCCCTGTCTGTCCATATTCTACCTTCTGCGTAGCTCTTATTCTAGATTCTATGGGCGTAACTACAACTGCATACGAGTCCTGTCTTATGGGCACTATAAGGACATTCAGATACTTCTGCTGCATGTAGCCCGGTGCCTAGCAAGGTACACTAGGATGAGCTGTGGCAAGTGTCCTTACAGCCAGATGGAAAAATGCCTCCTATCACTCTGGTAATCTGGCAAAGTCCCCACTTTCGCGGGCTGCACCACTCCCTGAAATGGTGCTTGTATACCCATTCCCCCCAGACAGCACCCTTTCTCCTCCTCTTCCTCCTGAAATGTATTTGTGAGCCCAATTTACACATTAGTGGTCGAGTGCGTGGTAGAGAAGTTCTCCATGCGTATTCTGGCCAGTTTCTCAGTGGGAACTGGCCGCAGCAAGCACTTACAGGTAAAGACTTGCCGGCAGGCCTTGCAGAAGTTTTCTGAGAGGAAAGCGTAAATGATGGGATTGATGCAGGAGTTCCCATAGGCTAAGCAGTGAGAGATGATGCAGAAGGTGAAGGAGGTGTTATTCAGGGGAAACTGCCCAAACTCTGCCCACATTGTGATGATGTGGTGTGGCAGCCAGGAGAGCAGGAACACGGCGACCACGAGCAGCACCGTCTGCACAGTTTGGAAAAGACAAGATCATATATTAAATGGTTGCAGTGATAAGTGAGTCTGTGGTATGAGTGGGTTTGCCTTCCTCTATAAGCAGTGACGACAGTGTGACATAGGCAACACTGACAACTGCCAGGTGGGCAGGTTATGATGGTACCGAAAAGGATGCTAAAAAATAACCCCCTTCCCTGGAAAACAAGGATTGCCTGGTTTTGGCTCAAGCAAATAGCTCTACAGGCAATGGAAGTAGTGCCCATAAACCCTCAAACAATATGGAGGCTGCAACAGTAATGCTGCGTTACACGGAAGAGTGGAAATATCCCTAACATTTGGAGGCTGAGGAACATGAAGGCTATTGAAAATAACTGCAAGCGAAAATGGTCTGGCTGCAAGGAAACATGCCACTGAGAGGAGTAACAAAGACTGACCTGAGGAAAAAGATTTTTCTAGTAGCTTCCCTCTTATGGGAGAAACCAAGAAAAACAATGCATAGAGAATTTTTTTTTTTTTTTTTTGTAAAATATGCAGTGTTCTTTGGTTAGAAATATTGCTAGCTAGATGATTCGTTTAGGTTGGAGGACACCTTCAAGATTATCGAGTCCAACCATTAACCTAACTGTCAATTCCACCACTAAACCATGTCCCTAAGCTCTGCATCTGTAAGTCTTTTAAATACCTCCAGGGATGGTGCCTCAGCCACTTCCCTGGTCAGCCAGTTCCAATGCCTTACAACTCTTTCAGTGAAGAAATTTTTGCTAATCTCCAATCTAAACCTCCCCTGGCACAACTTGAGGCCATTTCCCCTTGTCCTATTGACTGTTACTTGGGAGAAGAGATCAACACCCACCTGGCTACAGCCTCCTTTCAGGCAGTTGTAGAGAGCAATAAGGTCTCTCCTGAGCCTGCTTTTCTCCAGATAAAACAACCCCAGTTCCCTCAGCCGCTCCTCAGAAGGCTTGTGTTCTAGCCCCCTCACCAACCTCGCTGCCTTTCTCTGGACGCACTCCAGCACCTCAATGTCCTTCTTGTAGTGAGAGGCCCAAAACTGAACACTGCACTTGAGGTGCGGCCTCACCAGTGCTGAGTACAGGGGCACGATCACCTCCGTACTCCTGCTGGCCACGCTATTCCTGATCCAAGCCAGGATGCCGTTGGCATTCTCGGCCACCTGGGCACACTGCTTGTTCATGTTCAGCCGTCTGTCAACCAGCGCCCCAATACCTTTTTCCACTGGGCAGCTTTCTAGGCACTCCTCCCCACACCTGCAGTGTTGCATGGGCTTGTTGTGACCCAAGTGCAGGACCCCGCACAGATTACCTGAGGGAGGCTCACTGTGCTGATGGGATCGCAGCCTGTCTGCTGGCTGGGGTAGAGATGTGCTCCTGCAACGCTTGCTCTGCAGTTAGGCTGGCCAGCTGCTGTCGCAAGCTGTCATTCGTAAGCCCCAAAGCTTGACCTGAGGTAAAATTTTCCTGAAAACTGTTTTTCAAAGTCAACATCCAAAATGAAGGTTAACATGAGGTGAGCTGCTGACTGCAGCTGTGGTAGCTCCACAGCTGCGGCTGGGGAAGAGGAACGAGGGCTGAGGTGGTGCCTTGGGAGGGCGGAGAACATGGGGAGCAGCATAAGGAGCCAGCGTGAGGGGGTGGGTGGGTGCTGCCAGGAGTGGGAAGGTTGCACGGAGAGGCAGCCTTGACCAAAGGTAGGTGGTGTGAGCTGTTTTGGTGTGAATTTTAGCAGGCTGTTTCTTTGTGGTTTGTTCCTTTCGTTGAGGGGAAATTGTAGCCTGAGGAGAGGGGCTCAGTCTGTGAGGAACCTGGGTAGGGAGAGGACTGAAGGCAAAGACTGAGGTGCCTGCGTTCTGGGGCTGTGAGTCCAGGCTGTCTGCTGTCCCTGAAAGCTGAGATCTTCACCGACATGGGCAAAGTCACTTGCCCTATAACTGTTGCTGTGAAGTTAATATTCAGGGGACCCGCAGGATGCGTACGAAGAAGTAACTTGGTCTTTGTTGAAAAGGTCTTTCTCTTCTTGAACAAAAACTTCTTAACCTGGTATAGTTAAGGATGTGTGTTAAAACAAAAGCACTCTTCTTAATTTTTTTTTTTATTATTATTTTCCTGGAAGCCTTTGAAGAGGATGAAGAATGACTTTTATTTACTCTAAGCTATAGCAAATAAAATTAAACTATAAGTCACTTCAGCTTCCTTTCTGTAAGACTCTGAGGCCTGTGCACTTTTCAGATTTCAGAAGGCTGAGGGTGTTGCTTTTCTCTCACTTTCTACTTCTACCACCCTCAGCGAATACCTAGCAAGGCTCGGAGGTTACTGACCTGAGAGCCTTTTCTAGTGTTTTTGCAGGGCTAATTCCCCCTGGCTTTGGATGTTTTCAAAAATACTAATGGTAATGGAAATTGAGGGTTTTTTTTTTATGTGTTTAATCCCTTCTTTTTGGAGTACTGTAGCAGGTGCACAGCAGGGGACTTCCTTCCTCTCCCCCCACCTGATTCTCAGCAAAATGTGTGCTTTCAACTTTAGTATTTCTCATTAGTAGTTTGACATTTAAATAAATATAACAATTTTCTAATATGCAGATTATGTCCTTCCCCTAAGGAGAATTTTTGTACAAGTAGCAGAAAAGCAATGGAGAAAAATTAAAACTTTGGTTTCGTTTCAGCTTAAGGTTTACAGCCTCTACTAGTCTAGGTCCATGCCTCTGTCAATAATTCTGTGGCATGATTTCGAGTGAATAGAGTGTAATTACTTTCATAGAAGAGGGATAATCTTCTAGTGAACAAAAACCCATTTAATGAGTCGTTATAATGGCTATATCTAGTAGTTTTGTCTGCTAGAGAAGACCTACAGGATTTCAAATCTTGTTTTAAAGCACTGTCTATACCTGTTATGCTAAAATGTATACATAGAAGTTATACAGACTCGGGCTTACATGTATCAAACGCTGAAACTGGGATGATCTTTTAGGAGAAGGGAAATCTTTTTCTCAGACCACCCTAAAATACAGCAAGTAGAACAGCTGCTGCAAAACCTGTGTATGTTCTCTGACCTTTCTGCAGCACTGCGCAGTTGGCATGACTTGCCAGATTAAGCCGGTCTCCCAGGCAGTATTTCAGTGATGACTTAGGTGGCTGGGTAGAGCTGGGCTCAGAAGGAGATTTTTTTGGATTCCCATTAAACTGAGAGGGCATTTCGTGGGTCATTTGCTCTTCTCCTGGTACTCTGTGGCTGTGTGCTTTGGGTGAGATGGAAACTGCAGCATGTTTTAGTAAGTCTGCCCCTTTATGGTATGTGCTTGGCCTTGTTGGAAATGTAATGTGAGGAAGATCAGGAAATTACGAGTACCAGAACTAATGAAGCAAGGTTTCCTAAGAAATTGTCTTAGATGGATTCTCTGGTGCCCTAAAAGACAGTCATGGTATAATCAAAATACTTCTCGGAGCATTTGCAGTCTTTCCATTGTCAGTGGCTATCCATGTATTTAATATTAAGTTTCACTCGTCTAGAATCTACTTTCATGATAGCTTTTTCTGTCTTCCTGTATTAATGAGTTAGCTATTGTGTTCATGAATGTATACTGGCTAACAGAAGGCTTCTGTATTGCAGACTAACTACCAAGGTCATATTCTGGCGATGAAGACACAATGGACAAATGACAGCACGCTCCACAGAAGAGCAGAGTGATGTTACTTCATAGCAGAGGGAATACAAGGTGATTAGATCTTGGTGCATAACACCTGGGGTTGTAACAACTGATTGTGGTCCCACACATGAGAACAGTGGGAGACACTACTAAAATATTTATAAACAAGTCTTATGTTGGTAAGCTGGCTTGTTCGAAGGGGTTGGAGATATGGGGTGAAACTGCAGGAAATGTATTTGTCTTCCAGGATCTTCTGTTTCACTCTAGTAACTGCACTAGAATGCTCTTGAAGTTTTCAAAGTTCTAAATAATCGTAGAAAACCTTTTGTTTTGATTTTTATTTTTTAAATGTCAAAATACTTCAAAGGCCACTTGCAGCTCTAAGAAGCTGTAACACTTATGTGTTCAGATGTAGTTCTTTATTAAATATCTGGCTAGGGATTACTTTATCTAGACAACTGGAATTGTGTCAGGACCTTCATTTTATGCTGACCTTCTTAAGTAATAGTATTAAACCTGCAGAACATGAGGGCACACTAGAATTCTAATTATCGTTTATAATGTACTTTTAATGTGATCTTATCTCAGCAAATCACACTAAAATGTTTAAAGTATATTCTGCTTTCTGGGACAGTAGTAATGTGGGGGAAGACTAGAAGGTGCTTTACGTGGCAACTGCTTTTTCTTGTGCTTGTTTAACCCTGCAGAAAAATCAACTGCGTGATAATTGGGTGTTTTCTCTATGTTGGACAGACATCATCTTTGCTCTGTTTGCATAGGGCCTGCAGCAATGATCTCCTGCAATAAAAACGTGATTACTGAAGTGGAAAAATGTGTTTCAATGTGAGCCAAAATTACCACCTTCACTTTTCTTAGCTACATTAACAAGCCTGTTAAATCTGTTAACCTCTCTAGAAGATGTTACTGCATCAGATCAAGGTTTCTGTGTAGATAAGAGAAAACATTTGCCTACAATATAAGTGGAAAAAAAAGAAGGGATTTCTGTCAAATAGGTCTCTAAAGTAAGTTTTTGTTAATTCTGAAAGGCAATTACCTGTAGGTTCATCCTGTAGCTGGTATACTTCAGGTGTTTCCTTGTTTCACCTACTAGAATGCGGTCTGACATATGAGGTAACAAAGCATGTTCCCATGTGAGTGAACTACCTCAGCTCCCAAATGTCCTTGAACTGGCCACACTGGGAACAAGGTGCTGTCCTTAAAAATATACTGGTATGATGAGAAGCTGATAGAAGTGGAAGACACAGATGTAGTGGGCTTGTGGGGTCTAGCTTGTGTATGCGGTACGATGGGTGCTAAAGAAATTATTAATAAACGAGTCCCATCCTTAGCTTTCACCAGCAATAATGGTGCTATGTTTTTACCCTCTATGAATGTTAAGTAACTTAGGCTTGTTACCAAGGCGGCTTTTCATAACATCCTTCTGCTTGAATTAGGGAGCTACAAGAACTGAAATATTATTCTGAATAAGGGATGTATACCTAGATCCTTTTTTTCTTTTTATTGTGAAATAACAAACAGCACATTTAACATAGGGCTGGGTATTAAAAAATGGGTTTGCAGTTGCTGTGTATTAGCACAATGTTGTTTGAGGTCCAGCTAGTTGGGATTTTGCAGATGGAAAACAGACAATGCTAGAGCAATAACATACAATTCATGACTCAAGAAACATGTTTTGCAAATGGAACTTGTGTCTTTTTTCAAGTTAAGGAATATTTACTTAAAATAGAGGAAACTGAAACAAAACATTGTTTGGCTTTTAATCTGGTAACTTTGCAGCTAAAATTAATGTTAATATAGATTGTGACCAGCTGCAGAGGAATGATCCAAATAGCTGGTGTAGTGTTTGTCCAGTGGGCTATGATAATTTGCATAGTTAATGGATTGCTGTTGGTCTAGCTGTGCCCACTTAATGCTAGCCGCCTTGTTCATCTCCAAAGGTTCAGTGGGTCCATAAGACATGTACAATGGCCACTACTGGATTACCTAAATCTCTGTTAATACTCCTAAAAGTCTTTCAAGCAGCTCCACAAAATAACTTTGTGCATTATTTGTTGTACAGGCAAAGTAAGTGTGCTTAAGTATACAGTGAATCAATAGCATGGGGGAAAATAGAGACTAGGAGAGTCTAGTATTTTTGTTTGTGAAAGATACACTTCTCACTTATTTTCCCCCCTTATTTTTTCTGCCATGCACAGATTGTCTAGAGTTTACTCGTTTACTGTTTTATCATCTTAATAGGTGATCTGACTCTCATTTATGCTTTCCTGCTTTTCTTTGTCTGTTTTCCCTTTGGTTTTTGTGTTTGGTTTTTTTTTCAGCCCTGGACAAGCTATTTCTTGCTTTTAGCCTTCCTCTGTCCTTCAAAAGGCAATGGGAAATGTGTTTAAATACCCTTTTCAGGGGAGATGCCTCATTCTGGAGGATGATGAAGTCTTTAGTATTTAATTGTATTTGGAGCTGTTGTCCTTAAGTTTCTAATGAAGTTGACTGAATTTGTCAGGCAACATTAAGATTGTCCTGTAGTGAGTCAAATGCTTGAAGTATTCCATGGACTTACCTATTTTTGGCAGAACTACTTGATACATTAGGTGAATAAATATTCCTGAGATTAAAATATAGAGTGGACAAAGCAGTCCAAAAGTAGAGAGCTTGTGACTTTCTTGACCTAGTTATAGTTTGAGACGGCTAGCTGCACATCTTTTTTTCAGAGCTGATCAGACCATCTAGTGTACCTCAGCCACACAGAAATGGGCAGGAACATTAAATGAGGTTTTTAGTAAACCATATATTTTCACTGGCCCACAGAAAACGTGGGCTTCATTAGTGAGACAACTGCTCTTTTCTGAATGTGGTAGAAGTGGTTTTTTTTTTTCCTCTTTTTTTTTCTTCCATGATTCTGAAGGAAGAAGTAGAAAGAAGCCTATGCCTGTTCTTCCACACTGTCTTATCAGCAAATAACAACTGACCCTTCCTTTATTACTGTTCTGTGGGAGGATGTGGGATATAGCAAGCTTGTTTTGGACTTTGGGTCTTCCTTCCCCTTACTCCTCAAAACTAATTTCAATTACTAATGTTCTGCTGTGACTCCAAAGGCAGACTCATTCTAGCTAGTGCTGCTTCTTCACACTGTACCATATTTCCTTAGCATTTGTGTACGGGCCAGGACTTTTCTCTTAACTTCTAATACAAAGCCTATCTGATAATGTGATTTACTGAAATTCTTTTTCCTGTTATGCTCGTCTCTGACTTGCATCTCCTTTCCCCTAAAGTTTGAGAGACATTTGGTACATGTTTTCATTGCCCCAGACTTAATTTGGGTAAATTACAGAGTTTCAGAGTTGGCTATATATTTTACTTTTACTGTACTGAGTCTTGACAAAAAAGTAGTGACCCATGGTGCCCTAAGATTTTGCTTTTAGATACTGCAGGTACACTCTGTTGCCCAGGATGGACATGTAGCTTAGCACAATCTACCACTGTACTGCTGGAGGTACTTACCAGCTTCTGAGGAAAACAGTTTTTGTGGCTTTATATTCTGGGATCATCTGTTTTCTAAAGACAGAAACCAGCTAAGAGCATCCCTTTGCTCCAAGTTCCCTTTTAGGCCAAAGTGCAAAGTGAAAACTGTCAGTTCCTTCTCTCCTCATGCCAGATTCTCTCCATTGTTCACAAATTCAACTCCCCCTGATGTATTTGCAAACAAAATCCTTTTCCTTTCTACCCATAAAGTTCTAACAGAAAGGTCCCAAAGCCCAATATGATTTCCAGGAACATGTTTATAGCTTAGTGATAAACGCACACTTCAAACAGCTGGTTCAAAAAAGGCCTTATCTATTCTTAACAAACTTAAATGTTGGGTAACAGCTTCCTCTGCTTCAGAGCAAACATATCTATTAATTACTTCTGAAGAAATTCTCACTGCCCTTTGACTTTTTTTATTACACTTGAGTGTAATACTACTGTTCAGTGGTCTGAAAACAACACTGAAAGTGTTCTTTGCCATTGTTCTGTGCTTTCTTTCTTGCAATCAGAGATGGCAGTCGGCTATCATGAAGACAAGGAATTGAAGCAAAGAGGTTTTCAGTTGTTATCAGTTCATTTTGGCAACTTGCATTGTGTGCGAAGAGGTAGACTCTTAGTTTTGCAGCAGTTTACTTGCAGTGTTCTAAGGGCTCATCTGCATGTCTCATTCTGTCATTAAGTCACAAATCTCCTCTGTTGATGCCCTTAATACTTTGTATTCATAAATGACTATGAGCATTATGATATTCCTATTATCCACTAATTGGTAATAATTCCTACTGCCCTAGGCTCTTGTTAGCAAAACAACTTGCGGGATTTCACTTCTAATTAATATTTTTTTGCTGAAGGGATTCCAGCATCTCCCATGGTCCTTTGCTGCACTTACTGTTGTTCAAGTGCCAAGGCCTTGAACATCACATTCATTAAGTTTATATGAAAACCTTCCATTTGTATGAACAGTAAGCCATATAAATAGTTTAGCATATAGGAAAGCAGTTACAGTGCAACTTTTGCCTGCCTCTTTTGGCCAAGTTGTTCAGGAATACCCGTCTACCTTGAAGGAGTTCTGTATGGTTTGTATCACATACAAAATGCAGTGCTCCACGGAGTGTTCCACATCAACTCTGTATGTATTTGTGTTTACTTAGCTCTGGGAGCAACGAACAGAGCATGTAGGTTAATGTAAGGTGGTGAATATGTGAGCTGAGGAAGAAAACAATTGGCTTCATAGAGAAGATGTGCTTTGAATTGATCATTACAATTCTGGAGCAAGATCTTGGTCGTATGATAGTTTTGTGAATAGCTTGGTTCTTGAGCAGTGGCTAGAAGAGAAATTAAAAAAAAAGTAATAAAATAAGGCAAATCAAATTTTAGGCATAATTAGGAAAGGAATAGAGAACAAAACAAGAGACACTGCTCTCCCACCAGGTAAGCCTGGTTCACTTTTCTTTTGTAGCTAAACAATAGAAAAGCGTAGTACTAATTTATTAGCTTTAAATGGCTCAACTGGTCTGTTAATTGGACCTTTCGGCCTCAAGGTTCCGTATCTCCTACTGCCCTTTCAAGGCAGCTTGCAAAATAGCTGTGAAATTCATATCCCCAGAAACACTGTTAAACTTGTAAAAACATTTCAGATTGTTCAGTTTGCAAGTCTTGTTATTTGTTCTTTAAAAAAAATGTACAGGACAAAACTGAGTAAACACCGAGGAACCTGGTGTGCTCCAGAGGCCAGTAAAACACCACAGGGCCACTTGATGATCAGAATAGACCTTGGTTTGCATTAATTTCCGTCATTAAATCATCTTGTTTCCTGCAGATGTACATTCAGAGTTCCTAGGGCTGGGCTCTTACGAAACTCTTTTTGACACTGTCAGACAGGGAATTGTTAACTTTCCCTGGAGCCATATTAGAGACTTACTGTACTCTACATAACGCAGAAAGGAAGTAATAGGACCGAAATATACTTTATTTGTGACAGGGGGGTGCCTAGGATTTCTTAGCATGTGGTCTTCTTGGCTGGCCCCAAGAAACGATTACCCAAAACTGCAAAGGGGAATCCTGCAGCATCACGCCATCTGAATTTTAAGGCTGGCAAACTTGTGCAGCTAGTGTGGCATTAAATGTGGAAACAGACAGTTGTGTACCTCTTCTGCAAGCACTGTCTTAGTTCATCATGCGGAATTTCAGCCTGAACTTGCAAAGTCTTAAGCTTCCTTGATCTAATGCACAAATATTGCATATAAACATAGAAGCATATTAAACTGAGCATGTCAAACACTGACATGCAGATGGCAAGCATATATAAAAACCTTGCAAAGTAGGACTCTGGATTAAAGGTCAAACTCTTTTGATAATGGAATATGAAGTCAGGATGCAACAAACTTTGTGCAAGGGAAATTTTTGCAAAGTTTCAAGTGTGCATAAATTAACTGCTGTAGTTTGAACATAACTGTGCTGTAACTTAAAAGCTTAAAATTACAACCCATATATAAAATATTTTTTTTGGTGTATATGCCTGGAAGATTGTATGTCGTGTGTAGGATTCTGTTAAAGACAAAGACAAACTTGTTCTTTGCAGCAAGTGTTTGAACACTGACTTGGAGGGGGTGGCTGTCAGAGCTCTCTGGTTATTCGTAAACTTGGCCTATGCAAATAAAATGTGTTTGTAATTAACTTTACAATCATATACCTAAACATTGCCCACAAGGAGGTTGGCCTTAGAAAACAAGGCCCTCCTGTCTGTCCTTCTAGCCCTTACATATCTTCAAATAACATAAACTTTCAGTACAATATTGTGGCAAATGGGACAATGCTAGAGAGCAGAAAGATCACAAGTAACAGAAGAGAAGGGAAAGGTGACTTTGCAAATACCATGCGCAGAATGAAGTTTTTGTTGTTTGTTTGGCTGGGTTTTTTTAAAGGCATTGATACAGGTTACTGTTAAAATATAATGTTTAGAGGGAGAGGTTGAGCTGCAGTATCAAGTATGTGGGTTCCAGTAATACACTTCACATGCTCAGATTTAGTTACATCCAATATTATTTTGCATTCTTTTCTACAGCAATGCACCTAGGAGAGTCAGGCATATACTTGCACAACGCTGGGACTGTTCACTTGGCCATGCTATCATCATTTCTTTAGAAATCGCCCTAGGTCTGCATCTAGCAGCCTCTCTCACTTGTCCTGTAAATGTTGGCCTTATCCAGATTCACATGTTGTTTGGAGATTCACAGGATGTACTAACAGCGGATAAAATACTGGCTACCGTATGACCTTTCAGGTGGTTTGAATTTGGATTTGTCTCTGTAATACTTCCTCACTGCATGCATTTCTCACTTCTGTGGCTCAAACTATGTGAATTAGGATGATGTATCTTCTGCATTTTATCAGTCTTTACAGGATTTGGGGGTGGAGGGAATGGTGGTATACTAAGGCTCCAACAAGGTCAGTGAAAGATCCAGAAATAAATCATGACATTTTAAAATGTCTTATTCTGTATTACTGGCTTTTTTAGAAGCAGCCTATAATGGAGAATAATAGCAACATGTTTTCAGCCAGCATGTGTAATGCTGTTTGTGAGAAGTCCCTTCCCTAAGCTCGATGGCATTTGCTTTGTTTCTTAACTATGTTTTGTCTTCAAAGTGTTCTATCTTGAGGAGTGTGTACAGCACAAAGCTGAAGAGATATCAAAGTTTCTGGAATTCTGAATGGCAAAATCAATTCACTGGAAAATCTTGTTCAACAAGGTCTCCAAGTCTGCAACTTGATTCTTTTGAGACCTTTACTCACATATGTAGCCCAGATGAATGTAGTGAGATCTGAACAAATAGCTGTTTGCAAAATTTCCTACTTATCTGTCAAAACCAAAACAACCCCAAACCCACAAGCCAACCACACACACGAAAAAATCCCAACAGACCAAACCTCTTCCCCTGGGGGAGAGAGGAGGATAATAGCTCAGGTGTCCTGCTTTCTTGAAATTATAGGAAAGAAGTAGGAACTGAGTGGTCATAGCTCCCAACTGTACTCTTTTGTACCAGTATGATGCTTCATTTTCCGTATCAGTGTGCTCAAGATACACACTATGAATTATCAGATGTGAATCGGGTAATTTTGTCACCTCATTGGAAGACTTTGCTGTTGTTTTTATTTTGATAGATCAAAGCAATTGGGGTTAAGCCACTGAAGTCACACATGTATTTCAGAACAAGCTAGATGTCCTGTATATGCTAAATTAACCTTTCAGGAGCAAGATTCATTTGTCAAACATCTTTGAGCAAAATAAGAAAAAGCTGTTCACTTAGTCTCTCATGAAGTTTATGAATTAAAACCAAGCAAAACTACTTGTCATTAATTGTCCAATTAAGTACATATGAAGGAAGCTAATTTAACAGAAATGATATGCACATATGAATTTCCTATTAGGCTCTAATGTGAAGTGTTCTTTAGAAGATCTGCTTTAAATGACTGATACTCAATGTGTTTCAAGTATACTGTGAAATTGTATGCAGGAATTGAGTATGTCTGCAACCTACTCAAGAAAGACTCCTTATAAACTGCTAAGAGAAGAGGTTGAAGCAAGAAATAATTGAAATAGGTAGACTAAAGATGCTGTTTGGCCTGCAGAAAGTGTAGATGACCAATTTCTACACAGAAAGTCCTGGAAGGAGACAAATTGTGGAAGATGGTGTGTGTGTGTAGAGAGGAATGTATTTGATTTTTTTTTTCTTTCATCTGAAAGGACTGCCTATTTAATTAGGCCTAACTGTGCTAAATGGAACAGGAATTGCTACCAGGCATGCCAGAATTATGGCCAGGGAAATACTTAAGGGGAGGGAGGGCGAAAGAAGTGCTGTACCATTAACTTTTTTGAACAGGTGATGTCAAAGGTATTTTTTTTAAGATTGGTTCTCTCAGCCATATCTAATCAGGAAACCCAAAGTTGAAGAAAGTGTAGAACTGTTTTTTCATCTAGCTCTACAGGTCAAATATGAAAACAATGCAAATGGATACATCTGAAAAAAATGAGTGTTGTAAATGAAATTCTGTAACTTACTGCTTTACAGACATTGCTGCAGTAATGACAGTAGTTATTTTCAACTGTTGTTAACATTTTCTTAAAATATAGCAAAGAAATGGGTAGTGTGCCATTCATTCAGAGGTAAGGAAAGACAGGAGGGGAATTTAAGCCAACCAAACTGTTTCAGGATTTGTTGGTGACTTTGAGACCTAAAGCAACTTTTCAGACTTGTAAAGTCACGAAATTACTTTATGCAAAATGACAGTGCTTCTTAGCACTTTAGTTGCTGTATTTTACATAAGAAAAATTATCAACAGATCTTGGTTGCCTTTTCTGCTGGTAGTTGTTAAGCATGCAAGACTCTGACTGTGCTTTCTGCTAGTCTGCACTATCTGCCCAGAAACGATGCTCTTGGTTCTCATATTTTAATCGACAGTATATCTGTGGCAGCATCAGTGTTCATGGGGAAGTCAGCAGGCAAAATAAGACATGGTGTTCTTCAATGTAGTCTGTTTCATTTAGGTCTGGTGGTGTTCCTGCAGCAGGCAATACATAGCAGCTAATTCTTGCATAATTTATTGCCTTAGAAAAAGTGATTAAAAGAATGTTTATCAGAACCTGCTTGGAATTAGACTAGCTGGACTAATAACATTAATCTCAATAAGGTTCAGGAAGAAGAAGATGAACAAAGTGGTATTTGTGAGGCTTTATGCTCACTCTGTGGACTCAGCAATTGAACACACAAAACATTATCAAAAACACTCGAAGGGGAAAGCAGAAGTAGCTCCCATCAAGGAAATGTTGTGTGTGGTATAACTGCTATAGTTGTCTTGTATTGTGAGATAATATTGCAAATACCAGTCGAGTACTATCCTTACAGGCAGTGCAGGTGCAAGACCAGCTATGGGTTGATATTCATAAGTATGTTAGCAACAAAATTGACTGTATGTTAGTGAATGCAATGAACCAGTTGAAACTAATTATAATCTGTAATTAAGTCTGGTTAGGATTCATAGGCATAAAGGACTGGCAAAATCTCTAACAGCTCTAAACCAGCTAAAAGCAGCACAGACCAGACTATTGAAATTGTAGCACAATATCGCAGAGGATACACCTGAAATATTATTTCTGTATTAAAATCCCGTAAGTTTTGTTTGAGATGCTATTATAGCTGCTAAAGTGCACAGTTAACCTCAGAAAGTACTTCTGCTTTTTCCTGAATAGGTAGATCGTGAAGTCATCTACATTGACGACAACTGTACCTCTTTCTATGATACCTTAGCTGCGTACAGAACATTAACCTACTAAGATTAGTTTGTTTCTGAGATAAGGAACAGATGGCTATGTTGTATTTAGGGATTACCTTTTGTCCCCATTACAGTAAGTCTCTTTGTCAAAAGAGCAGTCAATAGAGGTACCGGTTCAGGTTATTATGAGGTATAATTGCGGCATGCTGAAAATCTAGTATCTTGGATTACTCATCTTGTGAGTGACCTAGGTTTACAGGGCTGTCCTGTAATGCTAGTGAATAAATCACTGGATGCAACTTGTCATGCCCAGAAGTGGTTCCACGTTTCAAAACATCTGTAGCTTGTTGCAGCTGTGGTACCAGTGTCTGTCTTTGTTTGCTGGAGTCATGTCAAAGCTTTGATTTCTGTCTTGCACCCTTTTCAATCAAATGGCCACGTTTGTTATGACCCTCATTTTTGTCATAGCATCATGGCAATGTCTTGTAGGGCTGCTCTAATGTGGCAGGTTGCTGCTGAAACAGGCCAGTGCACTGGCTGAGAGCAAACCAAAGCATTCCCTAGTCATCTCCACTGGCTATCACATCTGCTTGGAGGTGCACACACTGCTCCTTTGGGTTGTATGGTTGCTGTGCTACTGGCACGGACTGTGACCTGACTGTCCTGCCAGCAGCTAATGACAGTACTGCATTACTTCCTGTCTTTGACTAGCCAGATAGCCTGCAGTTTCACTCATCACTGCACACTCAACAATTATAATATTTCTGACCGAAATAGCATTTTTCTCTTTCAGGTCAGGTAAATCTGACATTGCATCACTGAATTCAGTGAGTTTTGGTACTTGAGACTTATTCACTCTAAGATTGTTACAGAAAAAAAATTTCTATCCCTAACATTTTTCTCAGTAAACACTTGCAATTCTGCTTATTTCATACAGCTTGCAAAGGGATCAAACCAGGACCTGAATCCCCCACCTACTTCAATGCAAACCATAAGAAAGATCTTAAACACAAACTGCAGCAAAACTGGAGTACTTCAGCTTCAGGGTTCTTTATGTATTTTCTTTTCAGCTTGCTGAGGTGTACTCAAAACACCTAGATATTTTTGTAGTCCAAGTATCTTTCTGACTGCCAATGTAGACAAATAGTATTTGTGGGATTCTATAACAGCACAATAAACTGAAAGGCAGTCCAGCAGGCCTCCATATAGAGATCAATATAGCATTTCAATAATAGCATCATTATGTACTGTGTCTGTAATGATATAACAAATTGTCAACATGAACTCTGAACCTGAGCTGAAAGACTGGTATGTGAATGACACTTCAGTATGCAGATGGAGCTTGAAAAGGCTATTAGTTATTTTAGAAACCTGACATATCTGTTATGTTACAGTCAGTGTACACATTAAACCACAGATTTTTACCTTCTTTGATCTCTCTGACTTCTTGGAAATGTTCTCTACTTTTGTATGCAGATGGCATAAAACCTTGGGAGGGGGAAGGAACAATATATTGAATGGGAAACTGAATTGTTTATATTAGTATCTGAACTTCTCATACAAGCAGCAAAAATTAAAATAATTGTTTTAGCTTGACTTCAACCAAAGTTGAATTTGATGCTTTGAGACTTTTAATTCTAAGCCCTCCACAGTTTTTCCTCCTTCAAGAAACAAGGTTTGGAAAAAGCATTAAAACTGCTATGCTTCCAGAAGATGTAGTTCAGCATATATTAAGAGCTCTGCTGGCACTGTGCTGAAATCCATAGGAGTCATTCCACGGATTTTGAATTTTAGATTGTGCCTTAGATTATCTGCATTTATTCTCTAGGTTTATTATATACACAGGCAGAGAGCAGACTGCCAGTACTGTACCCTGGTGTGACTGTTGTGCCACTCCTGAATGCAGCTCTAACAAATGGGGCAGTCAGACTGGGGTCTCCTTTTAGAGGAAGAGTTGTAAGAAATGTTAGAGCACTGTAGAGAAATTCTCAGTTAACAACATCTAGATCAAGCTTTTGAAACCTGATTGTAGTATGGCAGTAACTTGGCAATATTTATACTTAGGCCTTTGGAGTGAAGAGACTAAATTTTCTAAAGCAATTAATGAATGAAAAAAAATGCCTCTATTAAATGCAGCTCACCTTTCAGTCGCTGCTGTCTCACCTAGGGCAGTGAGTGGGACAAACAGCTGGAGCTACAGTGACAGGAATTAAGAGGTTTTTTCTCTTGTGACAAGCAAGGCCTGAGGTTTAGAGATTTTTAGGTTAAATCTAAGTGCATTGTCCTGTCTTTATCACTGATGATAGCAGAACAGATTAGTATTGAAAGTAAAGTATTTTTTGATTAAAAGGGAACTTATATTCGAGGAAAACAATTTTTTTTTTTCCAAGAGGGTAGACCTGCAACTGACAACTGACAAGGAAGCCCAGTCCCTGACAGTCCCTGCACGGTAGGGTATTAATTCAAAATTCACAGAAAAACTTATTCCGCATGTTAGCGCAACTCGTAAACATACTATCAGTCTTAAATATGCTAAAGATGAGTAAGGGGAAACCAAAAATTTAAGTGCTAGCTATCCATAAGAAAGGAAGAGATTAATTGCTGAATAAAACTCTGATCCTAAGATCTTTTCCTGCAAGTCTTTGCAAGACACAGTGTCTGAGCTTTGTGGTTAAAAAAAAAAAAGGAAAGAAATTGAGGTGATGTCTTTACTGTTTCTGTACACTCTGCATGTTTTCTCCTTCCATGGGTTTTTCTTGCGAGCAACAAACATTTATTATCAAGAAAGGACAAACTGAAAAACAGCAAGAGCCTATAGGGGATTTGGGTGTCAACTTGGCAGTTGTAATCCTTTTCGTGAGCTGCTGTTATTCTCTATTTTCCTTCCCTCTCCCTACCTAGAGAAGTATTCTATACCAAGAGAGAATATCAAAAGGATTGGATCTATTATTTGTTGGCTGGGTAGTTGGAGTGTACACATCCAAGCCACCAAGAGTCTGGGAGTGATCTTTCCCTCCATTTAAACATTACAAGCGTCCCTCTCACCCACCTTGGCATAGCAGCAGGTGATGAGAACCAGGGGCAGGAGGTATCCCACCAGCAGGGTGGTAATCTTGTACATCTGCTTGGCTGTTGAACCATCTGCCCAGTGCTCCCAGCAGAAGGAGCTGTTGGGTGCGTGCTGATAACCACTCATGAGGGCCTGGTGCTGAGCCACAGGGATGGCAATGAGTAGAGACAGCAGCCAAATGATGCCCACGCTGAGAGCAGCGTTGCGGTTGCTGCGGATGCCGAGTGAACGCTTGGCATGGACCACAGAAATGTATCTATCCACAGACATAGCCACCAGAGTAAAGATGCTGACCAGCACTGTTGCCATGGCCAAGTAGTGAACCCACTTGCAAAAGAAGGCACCGAAGATCCACTCTGGCAGGGAGTAGATGGTGGCCTGGAAGGGGATGCAGAAGAGCAGAAAGGAGAAGTCAGCAATGCTCAAGTTCAGGATGAAGATGTTGGTAGTGGTGCGTGATGGGCGTCCACTAGGATGGGGATGCCCCAGGACAACCAAAACCAATGTGTTTCCCACCATTCCCAGTAGAAAAATCAACCCAAAAAGCACTGGTACAATCACCACCTTTGGGCCACCCCTGATTGCTTCTGACCAGTATGTTGGGATCTGTGTTTGGTTAGTCTCAAGGCTGCACTTGCTGGTGTTGGCTCCGAGGGAAAGCACATAATTGTCTTCCTGCTCCTCCATGGGGCTAAGCTGCTTTGAAGGCAGGGGCTGTAGCCCTGACTGCTTTCGGCCAGGTCCGTGTTTGTTAGTGGTGGCTAAAGGCTCAGTGCTTGAGTTTCCAACGCTCTGTGTCTTTCCTTGGGGGAGCAATTTTCTTCAGATGATTCTTCCAAGTGTCTGTCTCTGGTGCAGACTCTTCCAGGAACTGGCAGAAAAAAGGGTTGAGGAATTTTCTTATCCAAGAGGGTAACTGCAGGTTTGGCAGTTGCTGCTGGAGAAGCTCTTGGGTCAGAGAAGTGTGTGCCAAAGGGCTGAGGATGAAGCTTCCCTGGGAGCTTGGAACAGAAGCAAAGTGGCTTGGCTGCAGCTCGACTTCCTCATGTCCCTCCTCTTCTGCTTCCCTCCCACGCCAGTCCCTGGATCTGCAGCTCTCATACCTGGTCTTGGAGCTGTGACAGTGAGAACAAATGCCATCTGTGACCTGAGCCCTTCAGAAAATAACCCTGTGTCAGCTCTGTCCCCATACCTTACTACTCATGAGGAGGGGAAGGGCAGAGCAAAAGCAAGTTCTCATCCAAAGCTGCTGAGTGATAGCATGTGCAGCTCTGTGAGGAGCAGCATTGGAACTGACTGCATGAGGAGGAAAAGGCTAAAACATGTTTTTTATCAACAGAACAGAATTTCTTTCTTTCGTAGGCTTTAATGTGCTCACATTAGAGCATAAAGCTATCTGGATAGTTGTGTTTTCGGCACTAAAAATCTGGGAGACCCTTAGATTCATCAGCTGGGTCCTGCCACTTCTTGGATATCTGCCCAAATTCCTTAGTGCCTGAATATTCATGGATCTTGTTGATCCAGCTTAAAGGAGTTCTGGATTCAGCCCAGAAGTGTCAAGAGCATCTGCACTAGAAAAGGAAAGGTTAGGAAAGTTTTGGTATTAGTAGCTGTGAGCAGCCAGGGAACAGAGATATGTATTTACAAAAAAAAAGTTTTATTAAGGATTAATGGCTCAGTTATTTTGGTTTTGATGCTTACTAATAGAAACAGTATGTTTTAAAAGGCACTAAGTAACTTAGTTTTAATAGTAGGTTTCCTCCTGTCTCTTAAGGTATTCTGTGAACTCGGCAGGCAGTAAGGAGGAAACATTAACTGCACAGGGATGTATGCATGCAGGACAGCTTCTGGGACAGAAGAGTACACACCTTGATTTTCAGTGGTTACAAGTCTAAGCACTTTGTCTGAGTGGCCCACCACTGGCTTCTGTGGATGTGGGGGTTAGACTGAAGGGAGCCCCTTAATTTTCAGAACAAAGTTCAGTAGAATAATTGCCCTGCCTTCTGACTTGTCTCTAAGCTCTTGTTGAGAGAGGTGATAGTGCTGCCTTCCGTAGCCTGCTCTGATATGCTGATTTAAGATCTGTTATGAAGCTAGACTCCTTATTTCTCCCCATAGTTTTGAGGCTAGTTATGGGGTGAGGTGGGAAGTGGCCAGGGAGTGAAAGATGTCTAAGTTGTAGTGGAAAATATATCTACCCTTGTTGCGTGCCAGTGAGCAGATCACCGTGGCTCGGCCAGCTACCTGGATGCCACCCTGAGCTCTCTTGGTCTTCTGCGGCCTGGCTGCCTTGTGTGCTGTGGTACAGCACCTCAGACACCATGAAGTCTTTCAGTCCCCCAAACCTTCTGTCTGTTTGCTGGGATCTCTGCCCTTAGTTTGCAGACAGCCGCTTGCAGGCTGGGGTTGTGCTGCAGATTTGAGTGCCATCTACTGGCATTTCACCTCCTTCACTGCCTTCAGACTGCTCCTGTGGTGGTGGTCCTTGTCTTTGCTTTCTCTCATACAGTCCTACCGTTCAGTAAGTAACTCCATCTGTTCTTGTTCTCCTCATCCTTGTGCACGTACACACCCTTAAATCATGAAACTGAAATACACTTCCTTTTCCTTTGTGACCACTGCAAGGTTACTTGTAATAATGTTCATATAACTTCATGTTACATTTCAGAGAAGACTATTGAAGGCTAGAGAAGGCTCACTAACTAAGAAACGGTTATTTCTGTAGTTTGTATTTTCTGTATATTATGTTTGGATTTTGTATTTATTTTTGGGTTTTGTATTTATTTTTCATTTTTCTTTAGTGGGCAGTCATATCAGAAATTATTTAAGAAGCACTTGTAGCAATCACAGCAAATGAGTGCATGTGTTTTTTTTCTTTTAGTAGGTTTGGGTAAAATAATAAAAACTGCAGAACTAGTGGTTTCTACTGCAGGGGATTTGAGACAATGCATGCAAGAATCTGAGAACTGCACGCATGTGTCACCTGCAGAACAAACACAGCTTTGCAGATCTAAAAGATTGCGTGGCACACTGAGTGGAAAATGGGCAGAGGGCAGCACAGTTCTAGCAGTGAGGAGGGAGAGATCATAGGACTGTTTAGATTTGTAAAAAAAAAAAAATAATCTCCTAAATTCTTGCAAAAGGGATGTTACAAACTTTCTTCTCCATCTTCGGAATACTATTCAAATTTTTAAAAAAACTAAACTGCTCCAGTTCGTGGGGTTTTTTTTTGTCACAGATTTCAGTGAGAGTATTGTAAGGTGAATATTCTGGATTGGAAGTGGCAATGACCTACTGAATTAGACATCCAGTAATAGGTGTAAAAACTCACCTTGCTTTCCCTAAGGAACTGAGATGCTGCAAATCAGACTTCAGATGGAGGCAGGCTGGTGTGGGAGTGTTCTTGGCTTGTCTTACTTGGGAGGAAATAATTTCCAGTGGTAATTTACGTGCTTTGCTGAAAACTTATCCCAAAACCTTGCTTACCATGACATTCAAAAGTTTAAAAAAAAAAAAAAGTCAAGATTCCTTCTTCTGTTTCCATCTTTCTGCCACTTCTCCACTGCTTTAAATGGCATGGTTTTGACAGGGAGAAAACCCTTGTCCTTGAGAATTTACAGCCCAAATGCAATTGGAAGGCAACTGGCCATGCCAAAACAAAGTACTTGCTATAAGACACATTAATTAGTTCAACTAATGTGTTGCGGGAACACAAATAGCAAGTGAACCTGTAAAGTCTGATTTACTGGGAGCATTCACATTGTGTGTGGTACTTTAAAATAAATGGTGTTTCACCTGAAAACCAATGGAAATTCGTTCACTGTGGATTGAGCTGCATGAAATATCTCAGCTCTACAAATTCTACTGTTCTTTAGAAACTCTGTTGCTTCCTGGATGAAGACAGCAAGCATTTAAATGAGTAAAAGAATGTAGGAAAACGAAACTGAATATTCTCTGTGAGAGGGGAAGAAAAGGTAGATATCACCTAGATCAAGATTGAACTGGAAGCCAGATGCTGTTGCCTTTGAGTTGTTGGGCTAAATGAAAGCACTGGACTTGCATACCAAGTCCCTGGCTAAACAAGACACCTCTGAATCTCTATGTATAAATTGGCAGTCCCACAGTAAGGAGAAGAGAGGGAGAATGTTAGCCCTATGGACAAGGTTGGGGGAAAAACCCCAAAACATTAGATGGTGGTATTTAAATGGTAACACTTTTAGCCTGTCTAGGTACAAACTAATTTGTCCATTTTCTGATTGCTAATGGGTGCTTCAGCTCCTAATTACACTGAATATCAGGTATGTTGCAAATCACTCTTACTGGTTTGATAGTCATAGTTCAGCTTGCTGATACCTGTGCAGTAGCTCTCTAAGCTTCTTGATTTTTGAGTGGAAGGAGGGCACTCAAGCGTAACAGCGAGCAAGAAACTTAATGTCACACTTTTCTCTCTCTCTCTCTCTCTCTCTCTTTCTCTCTCTGGCGAATGTGGGTTGCAACTTGGATCCAGATCCATTTAAAGGAAGACAAACAGGCATCCAGCCCCAAAAGTCCAGTTTGTGGCTTTGAGTTCGCCATCTGTCTCTGCATACTGTGCTCTTCAGAAGGCTGACTCAGGCAGAAAAGCCTTTTAAGTCTGAGTAACGAGCTACCTAGATGCAGCTACTAGGAAACAGGCAGTTGTGATCCTGAGCTTGGTTATGCTCTGGTGAGAGAAGGTGCAGCATCCATTTCTCTTGAAGTATGACCTCAAGAGGGGCAGGAGGTCCTACTGCCTGCCCTCATGTATTGGCCAAAACATGGGAGCCCAGATTCCATTCCTTTCCAAACCCTTTCCTAAAGGAACTGAAACCTTCATCCCCTAGACACAAAGTTAATTGTCCGTAGGGCCATAAGCCAAACTGTATGGGGTAGTCTTGCTTGTGTGGGAACTATGACGAAGTGCTGCAGAGAGTACAAACTTCACAGGGCCAGAAGAAAAAATAATTGACTATTTAAGCTAGACACCTGGTGGAGGAAAGAGGGGGTTCTGAAGTATTACTTCTCCGCTTCATGAATTTTAGGGTGAAAAGCCAATATAATGAAGTGAAACTTTTGTGAGCTGTAAAGTTTGAGTCTCTTGGGTGGAGTATGGGAATTGAACCTGTGTATCTCACCCCAGCATGAAGATGTCAAACATTGTATGATACGAAAAGATAGAAACATCTTTTATGAGGAGTCTGAAATTGTTAATGTGCTATGTCAGTTTGTGAACTAAACTAGAACCTCAGGGGTAATAAAGAGCCATTTCCACTCACCTGTGGATCTTGGAGGGCTGGACAGGAGTTTGGTAAATAGCTGCCCATTTGGCACAAGCCTCTGTGTGTGTGCACAGGGGAGAGCCTTCAAAGCACAGAAGTTTAGATTAGGGGTTTAGATTGAACAGAATTGAGAAGAGTCCTGTCATTTTATTTGATGACAGCTTCTAGCACAGCCCTGTGATGTTTCCATTGAGGTGGTGCAGTCAGGATTTAAAACAGATGGAGGTTTATTGATTGATTCTTAATCTATTAGATCAGTTTGTACTATTTTTCTCTTTAACAAGATTTAATCATGGAACTGTTTGAATGGGCTGTTGGCTGGCTCTGTGGATCTGCTTTGTTTGTATTGCTTAAGTGTTGGCTGAGATAAGAGCTCATGGAGTATACAGCCATCTAATGATGGCAAAACAAAGCATATTCTTAAATGTAAATATAGGCTACATACTGAAATTGTGATAAACCAAGAAAAAGCACTCTGTGCTTTCCATCCCCAGCAAGGACAGGAAGATCATAAAGGTGTATCTACACAAATCTGCATCAGAAGTGCACTTCTGAGCTGAGACTGTTAATTGTCCCTGCTTCTTGTGGCTTGTACCAGAGTCACGCTCGAAATCAGATTCTGTTGGCCTGCACTACTTCCTAGCAAACACATAATCTAAAATATGATAATCTAAACTCTGGAAATGTTCTGATCTGGCAGAACTTTGTGCTATATTTCACTCTAAAATTTGCATGGAGCTGATGCAGAGTTAGTATTCTTCCTTTAATGATCAGACTGTTAATCTGTTTCCACAGGTTAAATAATTTTATGTAAAGTTCTAACTGATCTTTGACTGTTATTCAAAGAAATGGCTGATTTAGTAGAAGGTACTTTGATCTAAGAAATGTCCTTTTTGTTCCAAGTCAGTCAGTGCTATATCTGCACTGCTCTCAGAAGTATGTTCCTTTCTGGGAGTGTTAGCTCTTGCAAATTCCAGCTTTCTCTCATTCATTTTAATAGGTTGGGAGGGGGAGCTGAGGTATACCATCATTTTAGCTTCACATAGATTTATGAAACAGCCTCGGCTTTTCAGATAAACTATTTTTTTTTTTCCTCAGTACCCAAGTTAAAGGTGTTGACGAATTGTTTTCTATTCTATATGTTGCAACATATTCAGATTATTCACTAGAAATGACCCATGGGTAATTTATCGATTTTGAAGGTGTCTTAGCACACAAATTACGCTAATGACTCAGTCTTCATTCCCTGAGGGAATGTGGTTAAAGTAGGAACTATTTCTAAAAACCTCTTAGGAGGCTCCGTAGGAGATTCAGGCCACAGGACTGAATATGTAGTCTGCATGCTGAGTGCCCAAATTGCTTATATGCAGTCGTAGAGTGCAGGCAGTGTATTTCACAAGAAAAAAACAGCTGATTTCCTGAATGATGTAGGCTATGTGAAAATAATTACCTGTAGTGGTGAGGAGACAAATCTGATGTTTCAGAACATTCTTGGATGTATGAGAAAAAAATAAGTTATTTATTTAGATGTTTATGGAACTAAAAAAAAAGCCCACAAAACCGAACAAGCAACTTGTAAAGAGTTACAACTTCAGTGTGTACATAATTTGGCATCACCTAAACCATAGGCATATGCGGCTCATGTTAGAATCATAGAAAGTTTTGGATTGGAACTGACCCCTAGAGGTCATCTAGTCCAACCCCCCCGCAGCGAGCAGGGACACCACTAACTAGATCAGGTTGCTCAGAGCCCTGTCCAACCTGGTCTTAAATGTTTCCAGGGATGGGGCCTCCACTACCTCTGGGCAACCTGTTCCAGTGTTTCACAACCCTCATTGTAAAGAATTTCTTCCTTATATCCAGCCTAAACCTACCCTGTTTTAGTTTAAAACCATTACCCCTTGTCCTGTCACTGCTGTCTCTACTAAAAAGATTGTCCCCATCTTTCCTATAGGCTCCCTTTAAGTACTGAAAGGCTGCAATCAGGTCTCCCCAAAGCCTTCTCTTCTCCAGGCTGAACAAGCCCAACTCTCTCAGCCTGTCCTCATAGGAGAGGTGCTCCAGCCCTCGGATCATTTTTGTAGCCCTCCTTTGGACCCGCTCCAACAGTTCCATGTCCTTCTTGTGCTGAGCGCTCCAGAGCTGAACGCAGTACTCCAGGTGAGGTCTCACCAGAGCAGAGTAGAGGGGCAGAATCACCTCTCTCGACCTGCTGGCCACACTTCTCCTGATGCAGCCCAGGACATGGTTGGCCCTCTGGGCTGCCAGCGCACATTGCCGGCTCATGTCCAGCCTTTTGTCTATCAGTACCCCCAAGTCCCTCTCAGCAGAGCTGCTCTCGATCCTTTCATCCCCCAGCCTGTACTGATACTGGGGATTACCCTGACCCAGGTGTAGGACCTTGCACTTGGCCTTGTTGAACCTCATGAGGTTCACGCAGGCCCACCTCTCCAGCTTGTCCAGGTCCCTCTGGATGGCATCCTGTCCTTCTGGTGTCTCAACCGTAGCACTCAGCTTGGCGTCATCTGCAAACTTGCTGAGGGTACACTCGATGTCGCTGTCCATGTCATTGATAAATATATTGAACAGCACCGGTCCCAGTACTGACCCCTGAGGGACTCCCCTCGTCACTGGTCTCCATCTGGACATTGAGCCGTTGACCACTACCCTTTGGCTGCGACCATCCAACCAATTCCTTATCCACTAAATGGTCCACCCATCAAATCCATGGCTCTCCAATTTAGAGATGTTCAAACAGCTGTGTTTCAGAGTGTGTCTGCAGAAACCTTCGAAACAGAGATTTGCCTTTCTCATCATTGAAAAGCTGTTTTATAATGACTTGTAAAGTCAGTCTCCAAGATAGAAAATTGTTAGCAATAAACAGATCACATTCAACCTGATGTAGATCAAGGGAGCAGAAACATTTTGTCCGATCTTCCTCTGAGCAGTCTACTATATTGTCACTAAAACAACTGATAATAATCTCTTTGCTGTGCTCTTTTATCTCTTGAGACATTGTTTTATATTGTATGCTAAGATAAAGACTTTCTTAAAGCCAGAACCTACAGTCTGCTAAAGAAGGAAACTTAAATATACATTCTGGTAAAAGGCTTAAGACTCTCAATAACTCTTACACATTTCACATGCTTTGCTAAAATAGCTTCTCTGCTTATTTTTTTTTTAATCTCTATTTACTGTACAGTGGGCTGAGACTACTCTATGAAGAAACAGAATGTCTTTTGCCCTGTATTCTGTGACTTGAATGTTCAGTGTTTAAAATGCTTTTTTACAGCCTAACTTGATGCTGTGCTCGGCTTATTCTAATTTAACCTCTTCTCTAGGAACAGAAAGTAAGTAATGTGAAACTTGCACTGATTTGTAGTATAGGTTTTAGATTCAGTATGCAGTATATGCTTAGGTCAGGGAAGGTTGTAATATGCCTAAGTTCAATCATTCTTTTGTAGTTAGATACTCTGTAAAGTTACACGAGAGAATGTTTGTATTTGAGCTCCATGTTATATACAATCAATTATGTAATTAAAAACTATTGGCGAATAACATAAATAACCCGCATCCTTCTCTCTACATTGCAAGAGAGCTAGGTGATATAAAGGGTAACTTGTCAAAATCAATTTTAACTTAAGCTGTGTCTGAAATCTTTCAATTCTTGCAGTGTATGGCCCAATAATCCAAGATCCAATTGTTTCATTTAAATTTATCTGATATTATCTAGGTTAACTATATATGTACATGAAGAGAATTCATGAGCACATCTTTCTGTGAACTGCAGTGAGAGTCTCTTCAAAGTGAGGTACAACTCAGCCCTACTGGCAGAAATATATATCCAAGCTGTGATTTGTTAGGTGGAAACCTTCTAGTGAAACATTTTCCTTTTAGTAATGAATCAGTAACATTACTTTCCAATTACTTGAGAATATGCTCAAAATATCCACAGAAATCTTTTCCCATGCTGATTAGACTGCTAAGAAATTAAATTAGTACTTCAGTGAAGGTTTTTCAGCTTTAGCTAGATGCTTAGTTAACAGTCTAAGTCCCATCAGCTCCACTTCTGCAGCAATGGCGACTTGAAAACTGTAAGAATTAAAAATTCAGACAGTTACTTTTCCCTGTGTAATAGGTATCATGCATGGTTGCACGTAAAAGCAGCAGTGTAGGTATATTTGGCTGTCTTTATGTAAACTGAAGCGTGTGATGCCATAGAGTTTGCTTTCAGGCACTTTGACAGCCTCTTTTGAAGCAGTTATGTAGATTAAGAATTGGTGACTTCCCTCTCTCTCCTAAACTGCTTCTATCACAGACATGATGAGGCAGGTCTGGTTAAACACACAGCAGTTCAGGTGCTCCTTGGTGTGGGGACAAATCCCTTGCATGACTGTCATGCCTTCCTTACTGCACAGGTGTAGATGCATGGCAGCTATTGCTGATTATAAATACCCTATAAATTACTTTTGCCTTACCTAGAGTTCATAATAAAAAAACACAACTCTCCATTTGAGCAGTCAAAAGCATTGTATCCACACTTTTTTTGCAGACTTTCTTCTGCAGTTTGATTTTTGATAAGACAGCTGGATTTATTTCATAAACCTTGTTATTCATTTATGAACAACCGAATAACCAGTTATGATCTTGGCTCTAATAGAAATTATATTGGAATAAAGCTATGGAAAGAGAAGACTTTCGCATACAGTGTTGGCAGGTATATGTAAAACTAGGACAAGAACCTGCAGAAACTGTAATAAACATCAAAACAGGATGCTTGTTGATACTTGTTGCTTATTCTGTACAGAATAAGGAATGTGTCTTGGCTTGTGTCATCAGATTCAAGAGAACTTATCTCTTCCCATGTGCTCCTGTGGTTTTGTGCACAGCTCTTTTGTGAGCTGAGTGTGGTCTAAGTGATGAGAGTGATGTCTCACATTTTGGCCTTACGCAGAAGAACAAGATATCTAGATTTGGGTACTCATATGTGATATATTTGTAAAGACATATATGACTGTGAAAAAGGTAATCAAATCCTAGTGCAGTCTGAGGACACATGCTTGTACTGTGAAAGCTAGAAGCAGGACATCACCCTGGAGAAGTGCTGCTCCCCTTGTTAAATGCCAGACTTGCTCCTGTTTAGATGAAGAAAAGTTGAGAAAATTCTACAGTTTCACAGGAGTTTATGGTCCATCCTGATTTGAAAAACAGGTCATGCTGTGACAGCACGAAAATGCTTGGCTGCTTATGGAGTCAAACGAACTGAAGACCAGTTCACAAACATATATATTTCCTGTGTATATCAACTTCACTTTACTTAGCTGGTTGGGTAAGATCATTTGTCCAGTTCATCTCCTAATACTTGTCTTTCTGTAACAAGATACATTGTCAGACAGCCAGCTCTGGAGCATAACAGAATTCTGCAGTAATTCTCCTGCATAAGTCCTGGTCTCTTGCTGTGCAAATAGCCCTTTTGCTCACTCACTCTAGACTGTATCACAAAATGCTGCTTATTACAAAAGGATAGATGTAAGCCTACATGCTGTGCTTTAATATCATCTTAACAAAAGGTTTCCATGGTGATTTTCTCTCATACCTGTGAGGGAGGTCTCTTTCCAACAGAACCATGGCAATTTTCTGTCTACTGCCTTATTCAAATTACTGCCAAATTCCTCAATTAAAGAGACCTGTGTTTAAGCATAACAATATGTTGTACAGATGATAAAGTACCTCAGAAACAATGGATCCTAAGTTGGCAAATTTTCTGATCTAAGAAAGACATACCAAGATAATGATACTTTGAGGTCTCTTAGCAAAAATTCTGTTTAAAAAAAAAAAAATAGAATCTCTTATTTCCCTGCTGCTCCAGATGTTAAAGAGCACATGCTTGTGCTTCCTATCAGATTCTGAGGCAGCGAACTTAAAGTACTTGCAGCAAATTTTAAATTTTTTAGATTTGAGTTATAATTTCTCTGAAAGCCTTTGACAGACTTTGAATGAGCAATTTTACTTAGTTTCGAGTTTCTGTGCAGTCTGGACAAGATAGCACAGCTAGTCAATTTATTTCCACGCTGCGTTTAGGTTCATATGTCTGAAGTAGGAAAATAACCTCTACTTTTTTGTGTGCCCAGTACAGTTGGTTGCAGATATGTAGCAAAGAAAAGTCACAGAATCACAGAATGTTCGGGGTTGGAAGGGACCTCTGTGGGTCATCTAGTCCAACCCCCCCTGCCGAAGCAGGGTCACCCAGAGCAGCCTGCACAGGACCTTGTCCAGGCGGGTCTTGAACATCTCCAGAGAAGGAGACACCACAACCTCCCTGGGCAGCCTGTTCCAGTGCTCTATCACCCTCAGAGGGAAGAAGTTCTTCCTCATGTTCAGATGGAACTTCCTCTGCTTCACCTTGTGCCCGTTGCCCCTTGTCCTGTTGCTGGGCACCACTGAAAAGAGTCTGGCCCCATCCTCCTGACACCCACCCTGCAGATATTTATAAGCATTTCTAAGGTCCCCTCTCAGCCTTCTCTTCTCCAGGCTGAACAAGCCCAGCTCCCTCAGCCTTTCCTCATATGAGAGATGCTCTAGTCCCCCTCATCATCCTCGTAGCCCTCCGCTGGACTCTGTCCAGTAGCCCCTCATCTTTCTTGAAGTGGGGAGCCCAGAACTGGACAGAGTACTCCAGATGGGGCCTCACTAGGGCAGTGTAGAGGGGAAGGAGAACCTCCCTCGACCTGCTGGCCATACTCCTTCTAATGCACCCCAGGATGCCATTGGCCGCCTTGGCAGCCAGGGCACACTGCTGGCTCATGGTCATTGCATAAACGTTTAGGAATTGCTAATGAAGTGATAAGCACACAATTTATTATTATCTAGACATTTGGTATAAGAACATGAATGTGTTTCAGTGTAAATACAGTAGAAATCTGTCACATAATGGATGTCTGTTGTATTTGTAACTATGTTGTGGTATGGCGAGGTATAACAGTCAATAATAGACCTTCTGTAGCCCTACTCATGTTTAGCTTGCTGTTCTTCTTTGTGCTGTAACTTGTGCTTAGGCACGTGACTTTGTAGATACATCGCTATTGTAGAGTCCAAAGGTCTTGTTTTGGATAGGGGCCACTTCAAACAGCATAGATAAGTAATAATCCCTGGGCCACTGCAGAGGCTTGAAACAGGCTCTGTACAGGAGAGGAGGAAGTAAAATGCATCTGTTTTCACCATCTATCAGGGTTGAAAACCAGTCATGAAATTTAGAATATTGATAATCAGTCACCTCCTGAAGATGAAAGTGGCTTATTACTTTTTGTCTGTGTCCCTTGCTGATATTTTTCTGTTATTAACACTGAGTCTTGTCAAGAAAGACATATGTGAGACCTATTCAATGGCTTTCAAAAGTTTGACCTCTTTCTGGTAAATCCTTAGCTTCAGAGACCCCAAGGCATCTGAGGGCAGTTCTTGCTATTCCAATGCACGTGTGTGACCACAGACTGGGAGACAGTCTATAAGATTTCCTGGGAGGAAGAGGAGTGAAGGAGGCAAGCCAGGAGGTCTGATGTCTGAGCTTAAACATTCTCACTGTCTACCAAAAAGGCAAGCTGGAGCTGACTTGAAGTGCTCTGCTGTGGATGGGATTCCCTTCCTCCCAAGAAGTGTGGGAAAGTGGATGTGGATTCACTTAATGAGAATTTTTCTTCTGGCTTTCTCCATGGAATTGCATTTTACATTGACATTTAAAAAAAAAAAAAAAGATGGGTGTGTGCTGAAGTGTTAAATAGAGGAGAGAACACTAAAATTAAAATCAGTAGAACCTAGACTCTTCCAACATCCTAGGGTATGTGGACAAGCTTGCAGTTAAAGGTGGTTGGGAGCTTCTACTCATAATGATTTTCTGGTGGAAATGCCTGTTTCTCAAAACTGAAAAAAATTGCTGAAAATAGCTGGCTAGCTGCTTGGGATAAAAGAGGAGAGAGAAGGGCGATATCCTCAGCTCTAACTTAAGGTGGAATCTATCACGAACTAAATATAATTATTCTTGTTAACAAAATGTTGTCATCTACAAATAATGCTATGTACAACTTCAATGATGTTTATACAGAAGTATCTTTGGGATTTTGTTGTGTTTTAAGAGCACAATTTATAATAATTATGATTTAGCAGAACAAGTAGCAAACAATAAGAGCTCTAAAGCAACGATATGCAGGAAAAAAGTTTAAAGTCAGTAGAAGACAGAATACTTGAATCATTTCTCATACTTTTCTACTATTAAAAAAAAAAAAATCAAAAAACATCCAGAAGATACCATCCTCTCTGCTGCCATAATCTGGCTGTTCTTACATGACAAGAGATTTGAAGCATTCTGGGGAGAGAATCTGAAGTCGGGGCAGTCCCAAGCACAAATGCAGATTGGGCAGAGGATGGATTGAGAGCAGCCCTGAGGAGCAGGACTTGGCGATGTTGGATAGTGAGAAGCTCAGTGTGACCTGGCAGCGTATGCTCGCAGCCCGGAAGGCCAACCATATCCTGGGCTGCATCAAAAGCAGCATGGGCAGCAGATTGAGGGAGGGGATTCTGCCCATCTACTCTGCTCTGGTGAGAGCCCACCTGGAGTCCCGTGTCCAGCTCTGGAGCCCTCAGCACAGGACAGACATGGACCTGTTGGAGCAGGTCCAGAGGAGGCCCACAAAGATTCTGAGGGATGGAAGGCCTCTCGTACAAGGACAGGCTGAGAGAGTTAGGGCTGTTCAGCCTGAAGAAGAGAAGGCTCCAGGGAGACCTTGCAGCAGCCTTCCAATACCTGAAGGGACCTACAATAAAGCTGGAGAGGGACTTTTGATAGGGGCATGTAGTGACAGGACGAGAGGTGATGGCTTTAAACTGAAAGAGATTTAGGCTAGATATGGGAAAGAAACTTTTTACTGTGAGGGAGGTGAGGCCCTGGCACAGGTTGCCCAAAGAAGCTGTGGCTGTCCCCTCCTTGGAAGTGTTGAAGGCTGGGCTGGATGGGGCTTTGAGCAACCTGGTCTAGTGGAAGGTGTCCCTGCCCATGGCAGGGGGATTGCAACAAGCTCATCTGTAAGGTCCCTTCAACCCAAACCATTCTGTGCTGATTAAGCACCAGTGAACACTGTGACCAGAAGGTCACACCTAGTAACTTTCTTGCTACTGATAGCACAGTGTGAGTGGATGAAACACTCCTGTCCTTCCTGAGCGGTATGATCTTCCGTTTCCCCAGAATAATCTTGAAAGTAAACACAAGCAAAAATAAGAGGAAAAATTGGTAAAAAATGCAAATATTACATGGGCCAAGGCACAAAAATGTAATTTGCAATGTTGCATTCATGAATGTTGGTGAGCTTACATCACTAGCTAGATTTAGGCTAGGTCTGTACTTATACCAGCAGAGCTGTCTGCTGTGAGCACAGGGGTAAAACATCTCCAAAACCAGTGTAGCGGCTATATTTCAGGGCATGGGCTCCAGTGAAGGAAGGAAAGGAAGGTATAAGGAGGACTCAGGCCTGGGTCAAGGATTATCCGCACATCATCTGCAGATCAGAGACGATGATGATGTTTAGGCATCCCCTCAAAACTCAGTCAAGTCTTTGAAACTCAAATAAAAAAACAACCCATTACTAGATGGCAGAAATGAAGCTGACTAAGTAGACTTGCTCGAAATCGGGTTTTCTCGTTGATACCAAAAGGACTGGCTCTTCTCAGAAACCTGTGCTGTGTGGGAAATATGGCATTCAGCAGAGCTTGCTGCCCTGCATGGGTGTGGATGCCTAATGTCATAAAGGCAGCTGCTACTTTAAATAGAGATGAATGGCTTTGCTCTTGCTGAAAAATTGGAGTGGAAAGTGGCAGAAATAGAACTTTGAGAATTCTGCTTTTAAACAGGAAAGAGTGCTTATACAGGAATTAATCCAGAATGGGAAAACAATTTTTCTAAGTAATTTTGAGGGGTTTTTTTAAACTGTTTCTGGAAGCCTTTTTAGTTGTAATTCCTGAACTAAGTAAGCAACAGCTGCTGCTGTCCTCAAGGCTGTTGTGATCTCTTCTATTGCTTTTTTAAGAAGATTTTTCTTTTTTTTTTTGTTATGGGAGGAAAAAAAACCCAGAACAAAAAACCCCATCTGTCTGAAGCAAGCTAGTTTGCATCCTGGTTTGCAGAAATGGTCTATAGTCCTGATAATTAGCAATCTATCATTAGATCAGATTAGGTATGGTTTTAACTGGGAAGCTTCTGCCATCTTGTGGTAAGAACTTTCACCTTTCTTGAAACAAAAGAGTTAAATTGGATACCTAATACCTTTGTAGAACAAACATATAGCTAAACAAAGCAGGGAGACCAGATGCTTTGTTTGGTTTGCTTCACTATTTGGGCATTATCACTTAAAATATTACTAGTATTGTAAAATAAGCATAATTTAAATGCATATATAAGGTTATTGCAACTTGTTTTTGCAGTTGCTTCGTCCATCTTTCTTTCCAACACACTACAGAAATTAATTCTGAAAGTAGAGTATGGAGCCAGAAGAACCCACAACAACTTTGGTATTTGTATGAAAAGTTGTTGACAAGAGTCTTTGATGGGTGTCAGTGTAGTACTCATTTGTGTTCATCCTGCGTGTCATCTGCTTTCATTATGGCACTATTTGGTTTCAACTGCAGGAAATGTTCAGTTACAGTTTCCTTCTTAGTGACTAACAAAGCTTTTGTGACATCCTGATGTGCTTCATGAAGCCTTTTCTCTGTTCAGAACACGGGAAAATAAAACCAACATCTGTGAAGAGAAACATTCATCTTTGTACTCCTTCCTGTTTCTTTTGCATTTGGTAATTGGCATCAACTCATGCGGTTCGGTATGTACATATCCTGAGAGTATATGGCATTATCTGAAGTCTTTTCATGGGTGCTGGGCAAACTAGGGTCATGAAACTGGCAGCTTCAGCCATCCACAAGACAGTAACATGTGAAAAAGAAGATTTTTACTAACTTTGGTTTGCAACCTCTTTGATCTCCCAAGCTAAGATTAGTATTTCTCACAAGGTCTTGTCTGACAAATATATTGCAACCATGCTGATTTAAACAGAATAAAACAACCAACGAACCTGACATCACCACACCCTCCAAGTGAGAACTCTCCATTTTAGGAACTGAAACTAATACTGAGATCAGTAGAAGAAACAGATGGGATTTAATTCACAATAGTTAAGACTGCCTGTATTGCTCTTTTTATGCAAATGGAAATCTTGATATGTTCCAGTTAAGATATATTGAAGCACATATTGTGCTTGAGAAATGCCGTACTGACAGTCTTGGAGATTGCAATCTTTACATGGGCATAAGATACCGAATTCAGACACTTCATACGCAGCATTTATAATACTATGTTAATGTGGCTTGTCCCTAGGCCATTTCACTGTATCTGGTTTTAAAGCTGATTCCCACACAAAGCTGTATCCATGCCAAATGCTATTATGTAGGGTAGATGGTGCCATGAGCTGGTATAAGGATTTTATGGAGAAACCAAATTGCAGTTAAAAATGGCTGCCACAGCAGGCATCTGCTTTTGCAAAGCCTACTTTCCCAGCTTTAGTAATCTACAGTTTAATCTGTGCTGGTTGTAAAAACACTAGCACTTTGGACATGTAAGTATTGAAATTAGTGAAGCTGCTCTGTGGCTGGAACAAGCCTTCCTAGTGTGAAAAATAGTTCCAACATATAAAGTTATGCCTCTGTGTCCTGGCAGCAGTTGGCATGAGTGTAAGTGCTGCAGATATTTCATAGCTTCTCAGCTTGCTCCAAAATATGTCTGAGGTGAGTACAACATGGTATAAACATAGGGATAGCTATTATCAGGGAGAGACAGCTGTGTAACAACATCCTGGACAATAAAGATATCTCTTGGGATATTTCTTAAGAGAACAGTCCTGCAAGATGGACTCTGCAAGAAGGATGTACATCACAAATGCCACATTATAAGAATTATTATACACAAACAGCTGCTAAGTCTCATTCAGGGCTATTGGAATAAAAAGATAGGAGAAACCTGACTGTGAGTCAAAGGAAGAATTTGAGTTTTAATAGCTTTAAAAATCAGTTGCATTCTGAATCTGCAAGGAGGTGAGCTCTTAGAAGTCCAAGCAGGAGCTTAGTGGCTCAGCAAAAATTGCTCTTGAACAAGGAGTTGATGAGCTTAGTTTTCCTGTAGAAACAAAGAGTTTTAGGTGGAAATCAGATCAGAGATTAAATTTGACTTTGCAAGGAGAGAAAACAGGAAAAATAAATTGCAAGTGCTGATGGTTATGTGATATTACTTACTTTGGAAGAAGGGGATGAGAATTTGGAAAGTTGAAAATGAACAAGGAAGTGTGAACTACAACTAGATCACAAGTGAGAAAATTAATCTGAGCCTGCTATTTGTTGCTTTAAATTAAATTTGGGAGGTAGTTTCCTGTCATAGGCATAAAAATGGACCTGGCCTGGATAAGCTGCACATTAGGTAGAAAATATTTTCTAAAGAAAATATTTGTCTTTTCTCTTGATATTATTTTGTATAATTTAAGGTTATTTAGTCCACTTGAGTTGATGGTAAATGTTTATAAGTGAAATTCACCAAATTAGCAATGTGCAGCAGAATTCCAAGTGATGTGGGGAGTTCTGTTTAAGTTTTCTGACTACTGGGAACTAGAGGATTGGTGACAGACATATGTTCTAGTTAAGAAATAACTTGCACAATAGCTCTGTAGGAATTTTGATTGTCAGACTTGGTTATTTCTCTGCAATGGAATCATAAACAAAAGCATGATGCCCTTTTGGTTTTTTGTGCAAGGTATGAAGTAAAATAAAAATTACGGTAAGCAAACTTTACTTCTTGTGAAACTACAGGATCATGTTTTTGCACTTATTTTTTTTGTTTCCAAACTGTCAGCTCTCACAAAGGGCATGAATAGGTTCAGAGGCATAAGTATCTTTGAAAAGGTCACATGTAACTTGTGAGCATTTTGACCTTTACAAATATCATACCATGGCACTGCAAGTCCTGACTAAAATCCAGCAGATATAGTAACAAGGGGCAGCTATTTATTTGCTGAAGTATAGTCAATGTGGCAAAATCAAGTTAGCAGTAAGGTGCGTACCTGTAACTGTGTTTACTGTAGGTTCAAATCTAAGAGACTCTTCTGAGAGCAGGTCAGCAAAAGGATGAGAGGCAACCATCACAGACTACAGCAAGGAAGATTCCAGTTGAATACAAGGAAAAAAAAAATCACAATGTGAATAAGCAAGCACTGGAACAGGGGCCTGAAGAGGTGGCATGATCTTTTCCCTTCAAGACCTCGAAACTTCCACTGGATGAGGACCTGAGCAACCTGATCTAACTTTGAAGTTACCTTAGCTGGGATCAGGTGGCTGGACTAGGTTACATCCCACCAGAAATCCCTTCCAACCTAAATGATTCTGTGGTGAAGGGCACGTATTTCTAAACAATGTAAACGGAGCAGTGTTAAACACATCATACGTTAGCGACCAGCTGCATGATGGGCTGCACAAACAGCCTGCCACGAGAGGGAGGAGATGCCGGGCTTTGAGCAGGGCATGGCACAGGCTTCTGCGTGGGTGGTAGCTGAGCTGAGAGCTCTCTCACAGACCTCGCATCTCTGAACAGGGCAATCCCCAAATGCCAGTTGAGTGTGAAGCCCGTGATGTGAGCTAAAGAAATAGAGGACGTTTCTTTGTTGCTGCTCTGATGCCAGGAGGACCTGGTGCCAAGCCTTAGCTGTTGCATCCAACAGAGTGGAATGCGGATTTCGACTCTGCTGCGTTTTCCTAAGAAGGTAACGGCTCCGAGGAGCCTTTAGATATACAAGAAAAAGCTATAAATCTCATGTCAGCTTCCACTTTTCAACTCTGCTTAGTCAGCATGGAAAAAAGCTGTGTGGGTTTTGTATTTTAAAGGCTTTTTTCTAATCAGGAGTGCCTAATATACCATGTTCTTGATTTTGTGTAGTGCTTGCATCACACCTTCAATTTTCAAGAACTGATTTCTGAATGAGGGTATGCTTATGTAATTTTTTTTACCTAAGCAGTTTCAAAGGCAAATGAATCTTACCGTCAAAGTATAAAGAATATTTTGCATTAGACCTAGAAGGTACTTTTATGTAGCAAATCTACAGGAAATGCTTGTAGCTACCATGAACAGCATTTTTGTGCAGATACACAGAACAGAGTTTTGGTAATGTAGAGAGAAGTATGATTTATGTTAGCAGTTAAACTGCTTGAAAGTACACTTCCTGCTTAAAAATAGTCCTGAAAATAACAATGTGTTTCACATTGATGGAAAACTAGTAAATATTTGGACCAAAATTTACAATGTGTAGCAGTTTCTATGGCATCAGAACAGTGTTATTGCGTGGACAAGGCTTGCTACTTTCTCATTAAGCATGTTCAATTAACAGATTATGTGGATTTCTGGAATTGCAATTGTGTCACAGAGTATGTAGTCAGCTATAAAATCTTAATGTTCCCTTTAGAGTCATTTTGTCAGTATCTGTCAGAGTTCTAGAGATACAGATTGTGGATCTGATACATATTTTGGTATGAGGAATTTGAAATTTAAAAATGCATGCAGAAATTGATATGTCTTTGTGATGCCAACTTGCCAGAATTCTGATGTTTGGGCAATTTTTTGATCTTTCATTTTTAACATTTTGCATGCTCAGCTGTCAGAAGGAAATTTAACATTTTCTAGATTAGAGATACAAGGATTTTTCATTGTGGTAACAAAGTCTGCATTTGTGGTAAAAAGGTAAGTCTGTGCTTTGGCATTTTGGGGAAATCTCTACGGTTGCCACAAAGCAGAAAAGAAACATCTTTTGGTTGCTTTCTGTCCTTTACAGTTCTGTAGAAGTGCTGTTTCACTAAAGTTTTTGGGTCTCACAATGCATGTATATTTCTGATGCATGTTCATGGAAGAAAAAAATTCTTCTTCAAGACTGCACTCGCATCTGAGGAAGGATTTTGAGGATGATTGTGTTTCCCATAAATGCTGTTCCTCGAAGTATTTCATTTGCGTGCTATGACCAGAAGAAAACAAAGTGTTCTCTTTTAAATTGGAAACATGTGGGAAGCACAAAAAAAAGAAGAGAAAAAAAAAAAAGAAAAAGCCCATGGTGTATTTGAAAATGGTCTCTCTTTAAAACTGTTCATGGCCATCTGTACTGAGACTTCTTGCTTGAGTATGCTGCTTAACACAGCTGTGAGGGAGAGGCACGTAAACTCCACTGTGGCACAAGTACTCAGACAGGCTTTCTCGTGCTAAGGCAAAGTTCATTACCTCCTATGAAAGCAATATTTCCACAGGCTGCAGGTAAAACTTGGTTATTAATGCTCAGTAATGCTCGTCCTTGTGGCCTTTGTGTCTCTCGCTGTTTTGTAGCTTTGTTTTTTGAAAGCGGTATCCAAATGTTTCCAGAACATTTGAAATATTATATTGTGTACTATTGTATTATTTTCTATTATTTTTATATTATGTTATATTAGAAATTATAGGGAAGTGGGCAAAACTCTGCCAAAAGGAATGAATCTGTCAGGAGTAGGGGCTGGAGGGGGCATGGCTTGCACTGACCCTGGCATGGTGATAAGCACATGTTAAACAGGAGTGTGGGACAGATGGCCCAAATAGGGTGACTGAGAGGAAGAGCAATTCTTCCATGTAATCTGCTATCTATAGCTTTGAAACCTGTTGTGGTCCATACAGTATGGAGTACATTCGCCGAGGGGAACCCTGGAGCAGTTGTTTGCTCAAGTCTGCATGTGCTGTTCAACAGGTTCTGGTTTGCATTCCAGGAAAGTAGTATCGCCAGATCTGAGAAAGAGGAGCCTGCGCATTAACAAAGAAGCTGGTTGACTCCCTCTGTCAACAGTCCTGGCCAGCCCTGCTACTGAGGTCAGCACTCTTAAGCTGGATACAGTTTTGCCTGATAATGTGTGGTCTGCTGCAGTGCTATAGAAGTAGTTGTCAGGCTGTTCTGGTTTGTTCTGCCTGTAGGAAATTATGCCACAAGGTGTATCTGTCTTGAAGTTAAAAGAGTTTCTGTGAAAATAGTCCTCATTATTAGTGGTTAGGCAAAAAAAATGCATAGCATTAGCAGAGCTCCTACTTACTTCAAAATTACTGGATTCAGCAATTTGAATTTGTCAAAGTCTTAAAAACTGCGGACACAGAAAAAGCTGCACTGAAGTAAAGGATGAGAACCTAATAGGAAAGAAATTCAGTAGCTGTCCTTTTCCTAAAAGAAGTTGAGAAACCTTTCTGGAATTAAAACATCATTGTTATCTGTAATAATTTTGTTATGGATTGTTTTAAAAGAGAAAGTAATGAATGTCCTACACTTCAGGTGCGAAGAAGTCTTGCCAGCTGAGGTTATATTGCATCTGAAAAACTCGCAGTCTACACGTGCGGTCAATAATGTGAAATATTCAAGGATGCACTTAAATTCAAGCCTGAAAGTGAACAGTGACTTTCCTGATATATGGAAGTCCTAAAATTGCCCCTAGTGTGTTCCTGTTTCCTAGGAACTTTGGGACAAGCTTCTTTTTCTTCCCTAGAGATCCTGAAACGCCTTCCAATCATTATTGTATTTATTCCCTTTTATCCCTGTTTTAAGCAAGAAGTTTAACAGCACCATGTTTTCTCATTGCTTGGTGGCACTTCGTTGCACCTTTGCACAGGCAGAAGAAGAATAGCAAGTTGGAAATTATAAATTGTAATACAGCACTAAAGAGGTCTGTAAGCAGGGGAACAGGTAAACCTAACATGATTCAGGGCTGGTGATGGCGGAAGGAATTTCAAGCAAAAATGAAGAAAGATTTCAAAGACCATCTTGATGACACAATAATTTCAAAGGGATTGATATCTTTCTTAAAAACGTACTTCATAGTATGATGCATGTGTTCTGCTCCTAAAAGCATGTCTACTATTTCTGTATTACTAATTATGTTTAGTTATTATTTAAGTATAGGGAGAACCCATGCCTTTGCCAGCAGTCAGCAAGGGAGTTTTTACCTAGGGTCCTGATCACCTTGTGTTGTCTGTGCTGTTGAAATTAAGCTGCTGCCATGATCTCAGGTAGTTAATTCAGAGCTACACTAGGATTGTCTACATGAGCTCTCAGCGTAGTTGGATGGGGGTGGTGGGGGGTGAACTTTCTTCATTTTTCAGGGTGTGTTACTATCTTGAGCTGTGAGGTCTATTTTATTCCACTTTATATATTTGATTAGGCACAATAATTCACCAAATTTGAGTATTAATATAATGGCTGTCATGAAGTGTTTTAATAAAGAATAAGATGGAAAATAACGACTTCAAATGGGATGAAAGGAATGCCATTCCTAACTGAGATTTGCTGCACTTAAATAGCAGCTGTTTACTTGAACCTTCTGCAGCGAGGTTTGGCCTGCCTGCTGGAAAGAAGAGGGGCCAGGCAGCTTGCCCATACTTCCGAAGATGGTAAATGACAGCAGTATGCAAAGCAACTTTCCTTTTTTACTGTGAAATTTTCCAATAAAATATATCTATTTTAAAAGAGCAAACCCCTCCTTGTTGCGTCCTTATATGGCAGATATGGCTATCCTGCCTCATTATAGCTCTGTCCTCCCTGATGTGGGAACATTTAGTGTAACATACACTTTCTCAGCATTCGTGTTTTGTCAATAGTAACTTCCTAGCTGTTCATGAGGAGCTTGGAGAATGTAAACCAATAGTAGCAGCTAACTATCATGAAGTAGTAGAACTCTATTTCTGTAGTGTGTGTCTGCAAAGACTCACTCTGTGCCCACTGCAGCTCTTCAGGGACTGTTATTTTATTTTGGGCTGTGGGCTGACGGCTTTTCTAAGTTTGATGCCCCCAGATTGCTGTGCCTATCCTGTGTGCAGAGCTATAGTGGGGATGAAAAGCAGTTATGCTCTCAATGAGAGATGCAAAGGCAGATATATAAAGAGATATTTTGGCTCTGAAGTGCAGTGTGGAAGAACAGATAAAGCTGCATTTTGCAACTCCCTTTTTATCTCTTCCACACTGTGTGTCTGTCTGTTGCAAACCTGTGATGTAGCTGGAGTGGAGCTAAAAATCAGAAGAAAATTTTCTCTTTGTGCTCATTGTCCCTTGTAGTGTTACACATATTTCTTTGGGACAGACTTTTGGTATGCAGGAGACTCAGCTGTGGTGCCTAACAGAACTCGGGAGATGTATTTCAGTTCCTGGAGCAGCATCATGAAACTGCCTCTTGGTTTGTCCTGTGGGGACTAATGATGTGCTTTGCTTTACGTACCCTAGGGCTGCAAGAGATGACCCTGGCAAGAGACATAACAGGCTGTTGGGCCTCGTTTACTTTATATTCCCACTGCATAGTGCCTTTCAATTTTTGAGGTTAATTAAAATAACTGTAAGCAAGCCACTGCAGTTTTAAATGCATGTAAAATTCCAGTAGGATTCTGTTTATCTTTTCTTTTTGGAATGTGCCCTCTTGTATAAATGGATTTTATTAAAAACAAGTAAGAGAAGGAAATCAAACACCATGTCACAGTGGCACAACAGGGCTCATTTTGAACATGGATTTCGCTGTACCTAGATATAATGTGTAAGCCCATGTATCTGTGACCTGCCTCATTTTTTCCCAAATACATAATATATAAATATTCAGTTTCTTTGAGTAAAAGTAATAGTAGAGGTCAACTTGTTCAGCACTGTCACATCACAGTTGTTTCCAGTTTTAGGCCCCTCAATTCAAGAAAGACACTGAGGTGCTGGAGCATGTCCAAAGAAGGGCAATGACGCTGGTGAGGGGTCTAGAGAACAAAGTCTTACAAGGAGTGGCTGAAGGAGCTGGGGCTGTTTAGGAGGTTGTAGTGAGGCAGGTGTTGGTCTCTTCTCCCAGGTAACTAGTTATAGGATGAGAGGCAATGGCCTCAAGTTGCGTCAGGGGAGATTTAGATTTGATATTAGGAAAAATTTCTTTACTGAAAGCGTGGTCAGGTATTGGCACAGGCTGCCCAGGGAGGTGGTGGAGTCCCCATCTCTGGAGGTTAAAAAAACGTGTAGATGTGGCACTTCGGGATATGGTTTAGCCAGCGTGGTGGGGTTGGGGTGATGATTGGACTTGATGATCTTAGCGGTCTTTTCCAACCTATGAGTCTATGACAATTCAAATATTTTTCTGCTAAAGGCAGTATTACCAAAAAAAAAGATACAAAATGACCCTCAACAATTTTTTCCCTATATACAAATATAAAGCTATGGCAATGTATAAAAGCGGAAAAATCTCCCTTCCAATCAGTCAATATGGGAAGAACACAGAAGGTTCCCTTGGTTATTGTGCAGACATGAGAGGAATAAGGGCTTCTTCCATCAGCTATGGTAAGAATCCTGGACAAACTAAAGTGTTGCCAGGGAGTCAACTGTGCTCTGGTGAAGGAAAATCTGAGAGTATCATCTTAGTCTTGGAAGGTGGGTTCTTATTCTGACCCCAGAGGAAGTAGCTGGGCCTGCAAGAAACCATTGTCATGAGAAAACCCAGATCTGCAGACTTGTGATATAAATTGATTCCCATCTTGTCCTGAGGGCCTAGCCAAAAACTAGTAAGTTTTTGAGAAGAAAATTGGAGTCAGTCACTTCTGTTATGCGTGTTAATGAATGAGAACATAGACTGTGAAGAATACTTGAAGGACAAATCTAGTTCTAGAGTATTTTCCCCTATGTAGTGTTACATTTCTGTGCTTCGTGAATACTCTCTATGCCATTCCTTACGTTATCTTTTTCTTGTAGAAAACATTAAGGGGTGAGGGTTATTAATTTTCTTTACTTAGTGCTACAGCCCCCCTGGCATTGTATTTATGCTGGATCATCATTTGTGCCTGCATACTACTGTGTTTATTCAGCTGTCCTAGAGCTGCTTTCTGAGACCACTTCAGGGCTGATTTTAAACTTGCTTCTCCATCTAGGCTCCCTGTGTACAAGCTTGTATGTTCCAGCTGTTCAAAAGTACTTCCTGGCAGATGGTCGCACAATTTAATGCATTCCCAAATCTTGTGAAATGAAAAAGGCCTGAGCCAGTTTCTCCAAAGATGAACCTTATGAATTTTTGTCAAAGTTAAAGGATTTTTTCAGAATAGCAGTTTGCACCTTTCTAAACCCAATTTGTGAGGTTATGTCTTAATTGCTTTAACTTATACATCATTTTGCTTTAGAGATAAAATACATACAAAATGGATTAGTTTTTATTTTAAAACATCTTTATTGCACAGCTTCATTAAACTTACACTGGCTTATTAAATATAATTTCTTTGCAAACGTATTTATGTTATCAGGCATAGGCAGAGCAAATAAGCCAGTTAACTTTTCCTTTGATTTACACTATGCAGATTACAGGAAAATGGTTTACTACATAGGCTGGAAATATAAGAATCTTAATAATATGATTTTTCACTGTGCTGCTTTTCAATATCCTAGTTACAGGCCTACTCTTATTTTGGCTTTGATTTTTATAATCAAAGAAAGAAAGAAATGTGTTTAAAACAGGTATTTAGAACAATAGGTAGTCTGCTTAGTGTGACTTCAATTGGCTTCCAATGCCACTGTCACCTATGGATCTCCTTGAAATATCTGCGACTTTATTGATGAATATGTGGCTTTATAGCAGGAAACTATTTCCTGGGTTTATGTCTACCTCCTGTTGCTTTAGAAAAATTGCTTAAAGAGAAGCAAAGCATGCAGGCAAGGTGAATTGTCTTCTAATTTTATCATATCTTGGATATTTGCTATTTGTTTTTACCTCTGCAGACAAGGAATACATAAACCCAACTTCCTTTATTAGTAAAAACAAAGTTTTGTGCTGTGAGAAGAAAGTTTATAAATTGGCTCTGCAATATTAGAGTTGTAGCCCAACTTCTTTGATGTGAAAGAATTCACAGGGCACATGCATCTAATTAGGATGTCACTCCAATGAATGAAGGAGGCGACTGCTCCTCAGTTTTATAGGTAACAGTGCCAGTAACTCTGAATGTGGGGGGGGGGGAAAAAAACCCCAACCTTTTCCCTGCAAAGGTATTTCAGCTCCTAGCAGATGTTATATTCACTTTACATAGAAGAGGAGGTATTCCTGTTTGTAAAAATGTTTTTTTAACTGACGCCTGAATGGCTGTTGTCTGAGTGTTTGAGTACTATATTTTAAAAAAGAGTAGGGGGTGCTTGGATTACTCTTGAAATTGTTGTCATACCCACCTCCTCATGGAAATAGTGACCCTTTCAAGTTTGGTACATATTGTCCTGCGAAGGTATGGAAGAGTGTTGCATTTCAATAGCTCTGCTCTGAAAATACTCCAACGTACTGTGTGTTTAACAATAGTTTACTCAGAAGCAGCGGGTTTTTGGAATTTCTCGAAAAGAGTTTGTGTTCATTTCAGTGTGAGGCTTCCCAAATAATGAGAACAAACCAGTCAATGCAACGAGAAAACTCTCCTGTTACGCTGTTTTGGGAGGTGTGAGTCCAGGGTCAATCAGGCTCACACTGCCAGATCCGACTGAGGAGGTGGCTCCCTTCAGCAATCAGCTGGTGGCAGCAGCAGAGTTTTAGGAGTGGTTATATGTGCAAAAACACGATAGCCAGAGCCCTTAATCTTTGGGAGAAGGTAGCTGTTTTACAGTTTCTGCTGCTACCTTCCCTTCTGTTTACTCTTCTGTTTATTTCTTCCTTTCCTCCTGCAGAATTCACCCCAGCCTTACCAGAAGGAGAGGCATTTCGGCTCTGCCTATACAATTAAGTCTACAACCTCCGCAGACTGAAAACTTTGCTGTTTTATTGTCATCAGTGAATAATTGTGGTATCTCTTGGCTTTAGCTAACTGGAAAATGGAAATGAAGAGAAATACAACTGAGTTGCTCTGGCTGTTGATGTTCTTCTCCGATATTGTGCCATTCAGTTATGAGAAATCAATGAGAGAGCGAGCTATCGAGCTGATGCAAGATGCACGTTTAATTGATGGGTATACAAAATATGTTCAGCTAAACCCTCTTTGTGAATCTTAACAAATGAGGAGGAAATGCTAAAGTATGTTTGGACCAGTAGAGACATAGGCTGTTAGTAGTACACAGCAGTTAGTTGCTGTTGCAGTGATTTGTCGTGAAGGAATTTTGGTTGAGAGGGTACTGACTATAGGATACGATTATTATAAATGCATCTGTAATTTTCTGGTCAAGTTTCACCACTTAACTGTTGTTTTCCTTTACATAATGTCCTTGTCTCCTTCCCATAATTTAATAGCATCTTTGATTAGCAATAACTTCTGAGCAGAGCTAGAAAGCAGGCATCATACCTTGAAAAGGTACACTTACAACCTGAAGGAATGATGTCTGTGGTGAGTATGTTTTGACCTGGGAACACAAACACTGATTATTCTAGCACAGGCAGAACCGATTATTCTACCACAAGTATTCGCTTCTAAGGAGCATGGTGGCTGATTTCAGTTCTTTTATTCCTTCAGAAACGATAAGGAGAAAAATAGATACAGAAACACAACAGCTATGAAAATGGGAGAATCAAATAAAGTTTCTTGCTGTCCTAACTAAGAAATAAAGCTTGTTTGCAGAAGACGGGAGACTTCTAAGCTTAGGTTATTGCAAGGATTATTGGCTATTAATGGTCTATGGGACTATGGACAGTGGAAGAAATTATGTTTGGGTTAGAAAGGAATGACTTATTTCTGTCACAAGCCCTACTTGTTTTCAATTCTAGCCACAATGACTTTGCACTGCAGCTGAGAATATTTTACCAAAATAGACTCAGTAGAGTCAACTTAAGAGAACTCAACAAAACCCACACAAACCTTGCGAAACTTCAGGCTGGTTATGTGGGAGCTCAGGTATGTACTGCCATGGTTGTGAGTCTGAGAATATACTTTTACATTTGCCTCCTTCCCAATCACAAACGTACTCCTGGCTTTGGTTTTGTCTCTTTCTGTTGAAAAAGAAAAACCAATGAAACTGAGAAGCCACAGGCACTTTTCCACAACATTTGTGTTTCAAATGTTTGTGTTTTATAATCCAGGTTCCCTTTACCAAAACAGCAGCATTTGTTTTGTGATAAATAAAGGAAACTTACATTCACTTTCCTGCATGTACTGTGGAGTAGCTGAGTGTGTCAGGAGGCTTTAATCATGTCTAGAGTGGATGCTCTTGCCTTATGTTATTACTCTTCCTTTGGGGGGCAGAAACTAGAGTGGCAACTCTGTTGTAAACTGTAGGAAATTATTTTGGGCTATGTTCATGAACTTCACTATTAGCAAATGAAAGTTTCCAAGTTGAAACACAAGTTATCTAGTTTACTTGTCAATGTCTCTTTCAGTTTTGGTCAGTGTATGTTCTTTGCAGCGCTCAGAACAAGGATGCTGTGCGTCTGACCTTAGAGCAAATTGATGTTGTCAAGAGGATGTGTAACAGCTATGAAGAGCTTGAACTTGTGACAACTTCGCAAGGTGATGCTCTTTCTTTTAACAGACATTTTTTAAAATGGGATTGCAGGAGGCATGTGCAAAAGACAGCTGCAAGCAGGCAAGTTATCTTGGTTTAAAGAATAACTTTAACTTCAGTTTTTCCACTGAACCACAATAACCAACTCTGTGCACAGTTCTGGCCCGCTGCACTCATGATAAATTTTGCCATATAAACATTCACTAAATAAGCTCCTATTCTATGAAAACGTCAGTATTATTGCTTGCAATTTACAATAACAATTGTTTCTCAGTTGTGCTGGCTTCTTACCTATCCTGAAATTACTTTGGAATTATCTTCCTTTGTTGTTTCCAGGTATCTCTGACAGTAGAAGGATCGCGTGTTTGATTGGAATAGAAGGTGGTCACTCCATTGACAGCAGTTTGGCCACACTGAGGATGTATTATGACCTGGGTGCTCGTTACATGACTTTAACACATTCCTGCAATACACCCTGGTAAATAAAGAGCATGTTTTTGTGTGACTGTCTAATGCAAGCTGGTGGCAGCTCCAAGATGGAGAAAATATGGATTCAGGCACAGACTTCCCCTATGAGAGACTCTGACCCAAGTCAAGGATGATAGGTTTCTGGGGTAAATCACTTGTCGTGAGTCATGTGGGAGACTGAAGGATCTAGTATGTAATATTTGTTATGCTGACAATTTGGGAACTTGTAAACCTTGTTAAAAACACAAAGATGGTAAAATTGCTATCCCCTTTGGTTTATTAGTAAAGTTACATAGGGCAAAACAGACCAAAAAAAAAGTACTAAAAATGCTTATGATGTAGACAAAAGAGGGTAAATGCTATGTAAGAAGTCAGCAGTCAACAACCTGCAATGCTGTCCTCTCTGGCCAGCTCAAATGTGCAGGTCCCATCTGCAGCTACAGGGATGGGTACTCGGTTCCTGTATCAGAATATTAGCACCTATTTTTTGCTGGATTGACAGAATTCCTTCTTGTACTGGATCAGAGAAAGGGAAATTGTGTGCAGAGAGGGCTGAAAAGCAGGCTTTCTGGCTGACAGGTAACTGACATTTCAGTGTGTCTTTGTTCTCTGATGAAGGTTTGTTGAATCAGAAAACTTCTGACAAGCATCTCTTTGCTTGTCTCGCATTGCTTCATAAACATACAACAGTGCTGAACCTGAAGGCATAATGTCCAGAAAAATTATGAACCTAAGAAGCACTGTGTGAACAACATATGTATTATGTAACTCATTATCCCTACATTTGGCTATGTGACTTGGGTAATGATTTTTATTGTGTATAGCATAAGAAGTTTCAGTTGCTGGTGTTCTAGTCTCCAGAATAATATGGTGTTTCTCCTCCCTCACTCCTCTTTTTAAGGTCTGAATCATCATCTAAAGGAATGCACAACTTTTATCCTAGTGTTGTTGGTCTGACTGCATTCGGCCAAGTAAGGATCTCGTTTGAATGCTAATCTAAGCAATCACTCATGTAACTAACAACTACTGACCTTATCTTTTCAAAAGTAACTTGTCATTAAAAATTAATTACTGGAAGTTCTTGATTGATAGGTGATCAGGGTTCAGTCAAAGCAAATTCCCTGTGATGTTCCTTAAGGTAAAAGAAGTGCTAGATTTAATTAAAACACTTGTTTTAATGCAGATCAGATGTATGAATTAACATGCAGTAGTGGGATGTGAATAATGGTTAAAATGACTTATTTTAGATTGACTAAGTTTTCTAAGTTTTGTGGTGGTGTGCTAGTTAATTGTGAGTGAATAAATTACTATTAAATTAATAGGTAAATAGAAACCTATACAGGCACAGTGTGTTTACGACTAGCTGACAGCTACAGAATTTATTTATCTGTTTACATATATGAGCTAGATGGTTTCCTTTAAGGAAACATTATACTGATATTGTTGTCTGTAAATCTGTTCTAGGAAGTGGTAAAGGAGATGAATCGCCTGGGTATGCTGATAGATTTATCTCATACTTCATATTCTACAGCCAAAGCTGCACTGAGTATCTCAAAAGCACCAGTAATTTTCAGCCATTCCTCTGCATTTTCTATTTGTAATCATTCAAGAAATGTTCCTGATGACATCCTCCAGCAATTGGTGAGCAATATGTTTTTTTGGGGATTGATTTGTTTGGATTTGTTGGTTTTGGTATTTTGGGTGGCTTGGTGTGTGTGGGGGGGTTTGTTATTTTTAATGGCAATGTTTGGCTAGTCTGAAGCAAACTTGCACATTCAAGTTGTGGTGTTTACTTTTCATCTTCTCATATCTGAATTGGATTTATAAGCAGATCCCTGAGCAGCAAGTTACACATTTGTGTGAGACATTTTCTTTGGGTTGTATTTTGTCTTTGGCTACAAAAATTAGGTATTTGCAAATACTTTGAAATTCTGGTTGAGCGAGTTTGACATCATCATGGGACTTCTGCTGATTCAGGCTACATGAGAATGTAATGAATCCAGGGTACAGGACAGAGGCAAAGCCTTGGGTTGCCATCTAAGCTTTGACTAATAAGAGTGGTGTTGTGCTCACTGATACATGGATGTAGAAGGATCTATGAGATGCCTGTGAGGTCTGCAGGACACAAGAGTGTCCGCTCATCACCTGTCTCTTCATATCTTTCAGAAAAAGAACAAGGGAATTATCATGGTGACTTTCAATGCAGATGTGCTGGCCTGTGGCAGGAAAGTTGTTAATATTTCTACCCTTGCAGGTTTGAAGTTAATATACTGTAGTTTTTTGTGGGTGGCCTCTATGAGTTTCCTGGTATCTATGTCATTTTTGAGATCATGTAAATTACACTGTTTATTCCCTTCCACTCCTTACCCCAGCTCTATATTTGGAGCTAATATTCATTAAACAATAACAAGAGGTACAAGGTACGTAGCTGGAAGACATGATGCTCCCCAATGGAGCCAAGAACCATTAATCCCAAAGGAAGTTCTTACTTTCTGGAAAACGTCTTAAATCTTTGTAATTGAGAGTGGAAAACACAGTATGTAATGGGTAATGAAAAATCTATAGGTATATGTGGGCTGCTTGTTGGGAATTAATGTGCTGTGATGATCATGCCTTTTTTCTCATTTGCTTCTCATCAGTGTAGCTGTTATTTTTAAGATTGCCTGATGCGCCTAATAACAGATAACATCTAGTTAAGCATCAGTGAATATCCAGAATGTCAACTGTATTATTAAATTTTAACCTGTATTATCAGGATGTCTTTTGACTTTTTTTTAGAAGGATTTGGTTCAGAGTCCATGACTAAGGAGAACAATTGCCTAGTGCCAATGTGTCTGAATTGTATTATTTCTTCTTACCGAATGCTTACATATCATTTTCTTGGTATTTTCTTTCAGATCATTTTGACCATATAAAGAAAATTGCAGGTTCACAATCAATAGGAATTGGTGGTGACTATGATGGAGTGGAACGGTTAGTAAAATTGTACATACATTGACATCTGCTTTTTAAATTATGAAGGTTTTGATTCCTTTTAGGGGAAAAAAGGCAGCAGACTAAAAGAGTTGTGGCAAGTTGTCTAGTTATGAGTACTAAAATAAGTTTTATGAAAGATGGGCACAATGATTCCTTTTTAGAATTGTATGAAGCAGTGCTACAAATATGGAAACGGATCCTAATGCCTTGTGAACCCTGCAATTGTGTGTTCTAGGCAGTGGTTTTTGCATACAAAAACAGTGACAGAGGGTTTCCTCCAGAAGTCAAAGATGAATGACAGAAAAGCTCCTTCAGCCTTTACATCGTAAATGGATTAGCCTGGGGAGATGCTGCAAAACTCTTTCCACCGCTATTACTTTCCAGTGGGGAAAGCCCAAAGTGTTTTTGGGGCTGTGAAACTGTTCCTGCTTTCGGGGCTTGGGAAGGGTTTGAGGCAAGCAGAGCATGGTGAACAGCCTACAGCGTAACCTCTCCTGCTAACTCCTGGGCTAGTGCTGTTACAGCACAGGAAATAAATGCAGATTGGGTGGCATTTGCTGGTGTAACCCTAAACCTTTTTTTGCTTTTCATCATTCTGTTGAATTTGCATCTCCTCTTTTTTTTTTCTTTTTTTTTTCCCTGAGGCAAGACACACTTGGGTATGAAAAACAGTCTGACTCACATCTGTAAAGTAGGACCACAAAAACAGTGTGTTAGCTCATCATCGCTCTGAAACTATAATATCCAAAATAAAAACACGGTTTGCAACAAAGGACACATTTTATTACATTGCATTTTCACAAAGACCATCAGTTTAATTGGTGGTGGAGTTGTTAAGGTCCTAACTCTTGGTAGAAAGTAATGGCACAGATTTCTTGAGAGATGCTTATCACCACACCCCCCACAGAAAAGAAAATTAACAGAAAATATTAGTTATCTCAAAACAAAGTCAAAGACTCATGGAAATACAATTTAAAACAGCTGTTTAATGCAGGGTTTGCAGCTTCTTCTAATTCCTTTTTATTCTGATAAGAACTAGCACAAGACATTGCCTATTGCAGTTCCTGCAGTAGATGGTTCTGAATAGCTTTCTTTTCACTGCCTAAACTGCTGAATTCAAACCAGTATTATTATTGTATTTGCTTTGGAAAAAATGACTTTGTAACAACAGAGTACACAAGATTGCCTGCAACTCCTTAGCTTGTCATGTGTTTTCAGGTTCCCTTCTGTTCTCAGTTACACAAGCACATTGCGCCAACTCCCTCTGCGATGGAACTGTTTCCTCTTACTTTAAAGGCCAGATATAAAGAGTGGATTAATGTATACAGGAGCTTGGGTTTTTTTTCCTTTTGTTTAGTTTTAATATCCTCCATGCTGTTGTTCTTCCTATACACAAGTGCGTCTTCATTCCAGAATACACAGTTTTGTTCTGCTAATGGGATCCTCTGTGCAGAAAAGGCCTTTTATTGTGCCCCAGTCCTGCTTCTGTTTGTCAGTTGAATTCTTAATTATTTTTTTAATTTCTCAGTGATGAACTGGGTCCAAAGTGAGCTCACTCCAAAAGTGAATATGTGCAAAAGACTAATTAAAAATCTTCTGTGTTTTTTCAGTGGTGTGTGTTGAATGTTCTTGTATGACTCTTGCCAACAGTTTCCCTGAGGGATTGGAAGATGTTTCTAAATACCCTTCTTTGATTGAGGAACTTCTTAGAAGAGGATGGAATGAAACTGAACTGAAAGGGGTCTTAAGGGAGAACTTTCTCCGTGTCTTCAGGGAAGTGGAAAATGTAAGATTAAAAACTAAACTGAATCTTGACTCTTACTAAGAGGGAGAGAGGAACTGCTGGTGCCTTGCTGCTTTTTTTTTTTTTTCTTCCCCTGTTTCAGTGAGAGAGCTGTGAGGGAATGTAAACACTTAATGCAATAATTCCAAATGCTGGGAAAGAAACCAAGATGGCAAGAGAGTGTTGGCAGAATAAAGGAAAGTGAGAGAGAGCGGACAAAGCTGTTGGGAACTTTGTCTCTCTGTGTTAATCTGATAAGTACACATCACTGACTTCTAAATAGAATTACTTCATGGTCTGGAGAAACTGTGGACGTACCAACGTCACAGTCTGGCTGTGTTTGCTGGTGCAGTAAGGAATGCTGACTCCTGCAAATCAATTTAATTCTTGTCATGGGACTAGGCTGCTATCCAAAAGGCTCCTGCCATGACCAGATCACTAACAACCCATAAACACAACTAGATCACAACGAGCTTTATGTGTAAATGGTAGAAGCTAATCCAGAGGGATAAGGGAGGAGAGGAGGGAAGGAGAGAGATTGTATGAGAGTAAGGACCACCTAAATGGTAACGTTTTCAAAAGCCTCTGTTGAAACTTGCAAAATGCTTGCCTCCTGCTGTTTGTATTTACAGGTACAAGTAAGTAGATACTACACACAAAGCCTTTTAGACAACACATATTTCAGAGTGATCTTTTTCCAGTTGCCTTTTTGGTGTATGTTAGATGAACAGAAGTTAGAGAATTTTGTACTGTTCCAGTTTATCTGCCAAAATATATACCTTATGCCGAGTTGCATGTGTGGCAGACTACCATTACAAAGAGGCTGAAATTCATTACACCTAACAGAGTTGTGAGATGTAGTAAGTTTTGTTTCCTTCTAAATTAGAGATGTTTGAAGCTCTGTCTTGAGACTGTGAGCTGACTTCAGGGAAGAAAACTTATGGGTTTGCTTAAGGCTTTCCAGCTAATGCCATCCATATGTCAAGGGAGCCAAGAGAAAGAACAGCCAGACCCGTGACCCTAGCCTGTAATGTATCAATTCTGAGTTCTGGGAAGTGTTTCATAGGAATGCAAACATCAGGATAATTATATTGATTTCTTCACATTCAGATGTGGTTTTGCAACACAGTTTGTGTTGGTTCACTTGAAATAGCATTGAGTTTGCTAGCTGCGTAAAGCTGTTTTCTGTTGTGCCAGTCTGGCTTTCAGGGGCAATCTTTTGAATTTTTCTAGGTGCGGAACATTAGTCGACTAATGGACATAGGCGAAAGTGAAATTCCGCAAGAAGCAGCGCAAAATTCCTGTCGCTTGGACCTACGGAATCATCAGCTTCAGACAGCTATGTCCTGTGGATTTCCTACTGTGCCACAACCTTTTGGGCTGACACTTGTAATTGTATTATATTTGATACTGTGTTAGGAATCATAAGACCTATGGAGTCTAGAGAGAGGTGTATGGAGTAATCTGCAATGCAACTAGTCATCTTTTTGGGGTTTTGTTAATGTAAGGCTATGCTAAATTTTTTATATAATTTTTATAAATTCATCTGCATACTGGAAGGTTAATGTCGATTTTAAACACTGTAGCAAAAGCATTTAGAATTTGAAGTGATAAATTCTGTGTCATCTTGGCTAAACCAGGACCACCGTTGTTAATGGAAAGTATTCACATCTAATGAATAAATTCTCTAATACACGACCCGTGGTTTTGGTACCCATATTGTGGCACTTGGTATAAATACTGGAGTCCAGAATCAGCAGTTCCACACAGGAATGAGAGAATATGATTGACAGCTGTTCTCAGATGTTTTCAGATATTACTTCTTTTTAAATCATACAACTTTCATGATCAGTCAATGGCTTAGCCAGAGAAGACTACCTCCCTGGTATGTGTAGAAGAGTGGGGTTTTGTTTTGTTTTGTTTTTAAGATGACAAGTTGGATGACATGGCTATTTCAATTTGGATTTCATGCCTAGTGCTAGCTTTAGGGACCCATCCTGCAGTACTAAACTCTTATTTGTGAACACTGACCAGGAGAGTGGGCAACTGGAGAGCTACTGAAGGGTGGAGGTAGATGTCTTGCATTCAGGTACAAGTGACCAGATAATGTTGTAGATACAGAAGATAGCAGAAGCAGATAGATAGCAGAAATTCTGGCTACTCAGAGGGTGAGAGGGTGTTGCAGTCTGAACAGTATAAAATGAACATTGAAATAAAAATGTTAGAATGTTCCACAGCTTTGTGGGAATCTTTGTCACATTTAAACAATGATCCTTATCAAGAACAGGCTTTATTTTAATTTTATTCTAGTTGCCTAAATTCAGACCATTGTCAAAGGATTCATAGGCATGAGGTTAGAAAGCAAGCTTTTTATTATAAATCTCCTGCTGTTTCAGTCTTTGGAACACGTTTTCAAATACACAAGGTAAGTGAGGTTAGAAGCTACTCTTGTACAGAAGAGCGTATATTGCAGTAGGCCTATTCTGGAGATTGATGATGAAATTGTAAGATGGCAGCACTATATCTTTGGAGGGTTATTTCCCAGTGCTTGCTGGTAAATGCCTTCTCGTGGTACTTGCTGTTGATTGTGATTTTTATCCCATGATAGGTGCTTTTGCTTACCGATATGACATCCGCAGAATTTAGCCTTAGTATAAAATAGAAGTCCTGTAATTGATCTAAGGACAGAATTTGTAAACACACAAATGAAGTATTTAACAACTGAAAGACAAGGCTAAGCAGGAACAGAATGGAACAGCAAGATAGTTGTTTTCTAGTCACTTGAGACTGTTCCTGCCATGCGTTCCAGCATTCCGTGTACAAGTAACGTTTCTGGAAGAAGACTGTTCTATTGCTCCAAAATGAAGCTTCACTAATTCTTCTCATAATGTGGTCTCCATGATAAATATATTCTGAATATAGTACTGCCGCTTACTGAATTGTTTACAAATCCTGTTGAATAACCTAGTTGCATACAAGCCATGGTTTTAAGTACAGTTTCTCAATAAATACTGATCCTGGTTATGCATCTACAATGGGGAATTACTGCACTGACTCTGAAGTCTTGCCTTCCTGATACTGCTTGACTGGCATCAGAACTTGTTTTACTGGTAAAATGATGAATTCAGTACGGCAAATATTTGCTTCCCATCAGTACTGCTGCTAATAGCTTCATAGGCCATTGGAAAGCTGCCATCCATGGTCCCTTTTCACTGAATTAGTACCTTGATAGTAACTTCATTACACATCTGAAATGTAAGATGCTTCCTTATTCCTTCCAGCCTTTTTTTTTCTACTGTGTAGTCACTTTCCTGCCTGCTAATTTCTACTTTTTTTTTCTATATTACAGCATGGATTAAAAATATATTTTTTTTTCTCAAAGATATGGATAATACTTTTATATGACTGGTTCTACCATACTATAGATATTTGTAGTTTATTTCCTTGTTTTATTTGTAGTATATTGCACTTATTTGTTTGCTTTGTGCAATGAAAAATTTGTAACCTTGTAGAAAAACATACATGAAATTTAAATAAAATATTGTTTAAATTTGTGTATAGATACTAGCATAATCTCACAAAACTATGTAAATGTTTAGAACTCCAGGAAACGATGAAAGAACCATGCCACTGCTGCAGAAGGAAGGCCAGGGTATCAAGAGGGCTCTGTGACTGCTCTTCACAGGGAAGGTAGCCTCCCCAACGGCAGGCAGGAGAAAGTCAGGTAGGTTTAACCCTAGAGCATCCTGGATGTAGGCAGTCAGCCTCATTGTCACTCAGATACTGCCTAACCTGTAGAGAAGTCCAAGCAACTGTCTATGGAAAGGGAACATGGATGACTTAGTCATTGCAGTGCGCCCATGATGACAATGTTACCTGCAGCAAATCGCTTTGCCAAGCTAGTCAATTCATAGAGAACAAGGCTTGTAGGGAACTAGACAGGTTGGCTGCACAAGGTTAGGATAACCTCTACTTCACAGCATTTCTCACAGATATGCGATGATCTAGAAGTCCCTTTTTGCCATTACTACTTACAGTGTTAATTCAGAACACTTCAAAGAAGCTGTGTGTGTGAAACCAACATCAGAGTGCAAAATCATCAAACAAGAAATGGAATCTGGTGCATCGTGCAATGATTATGCACATGATATCTAGCTTGTCTAGTGGATGCAGCTAGTTTATTTTTCTCAGATTGTCAGAATCCCACAGCTTGAAACATGGCAGAAAGGCATTTCGTTAAAATTCCATTTCAAAAGTAAAATCAGGTAAGATACGGCTGTAACTGATGGCCGAAAAACTGTAGTGACCCTTCAGTCTGAGTGCTAGTGTCTCCAGTCCTACTGATGGCAGCTTGTAGTAGGCGTCACAATACTGCATTTCTAACAGCTCAACCATAAAATGATTGCACTCTGATTTCTGCCACCTGATGGAGAGGATGATTTATGCTGAAATTGAATGACTTTGCCCTGCACAAATTAATAAAAGCAATTTGCATTGTTAATTTGAAATGTATGCTAGCTCAACTGACAGATTCTATTTTGGTTAGTGGTGTCAGTGAGCTATCAGATATAACTGAGATACCAACTTTGTAATAAGCTTTGTTGGCTGCCGAATGGAAGGATGCAAGTCATTATTTACCTCTTCTAAATAATGAGCTGTGCTAACATGAATTCTGAAAATAGTTATTACTATTTCTGTAAATCTCAAAATCAATGTACTTTAGGCTGATTTTCTAAGACTCAAACTTCAAGGCATCTTTAACAATCCAAGGCTCATGCTTTCACACGTGTGATATGAACAGCCAAAAACTACAGACATAATATTGATGCAGACTATTGATTTGGTTCTAAAAGGTTGATGCCAGTGCCCTTCCCCTAGTACTCTCCCTTTCCAGACTAGTGGGCCGTAGCATCCACAGAAAAAAACTTCTCAGTTGTCTCATCTAGGTAAGTGGTGATGCCAGAAACCAAGCCTTACAAAGTCTGCTGCTGGTCTAATATATACAGCTGATCTGTAAAATCTGAGTAGTTCAGTTCATGTGTCTAACTTCTGCTCAGCAGAATTTCTGACCTCTTTGGGCCATGGAAGGACTTCTGCATGTTTTACATTGGATATGGACTACTGAGCTGTGCTGGTTGGTGCTAAACATTTGCATTCCTTCTTGCGTATCATTGAGTTGTTCAAGCAATATGCCAGCATATTTCTATGTTTCAAGGTCAGTAAACATCATGCCTTAAGTTGAACCACCTCTATAAGTTTGTTAACTTCTACTTTATCTTAAACATAAGGTTCAGTGGGCATCTGCATCACAGAATCAGCTTTGAAAAGCCGGGTATCATTGCATCTCCATCACCTTTTGGAGTTAGGTGCAGTGCCCTAGCCATTTATGTGAGCGTTAACTTTGGCTGCTGCAGTCCTACCCTGTTTCTTCACTGCATGCTTCCTCCCTTGTCCCTTGTGACACCGCTGGTGTAACTATATGGTAAGCTGGTTCAGGGAGCTGATCTAGCTGAAAAATAACTGTTTTCCTCCCTAAAGTAGTGGGTTTCCTGCTGATCATGTCAGTGATTGGGTTAACCATGTTCAGTGTTAGTGGAGGGGAGGAGCACAAAAGCAGAGTAAGACTGCAGCAACTTGGATTTCTTCCATTTGCTATTGAAAGCAGCAGCTTTCTTCTCTGGATTTATACAGACATGGAAATGATCAAATTGCTTCAAATTCTGAAAACGTAACATGTCTAAACTGCAAAAAATTAAACAGCCAAAAGTTTCTTCCCACTAAGAGTGACTTTCATTTGCTCTTAAGATTTTTTGGATTTGACTCGCAGACCCAGAGCAGTATGTTAGTGGATCTGCTGAACTGTTTTCAGGACAGACTGTGATGCTAGATAACCCTTCTTGGAGTGTTTCAGAAGACCTGAGTCAGTATTTCAAGAACTTTTTCTTTTTTAACTTGGTCTTGATTTTTGTCTTGGTATCTTACCTACGAACTTTACACCTACACAGAACAACTTGAGATTGTAGTGGGTGTTTGGTACTCCTATAATTTTCCTTTTTTAATCTTTTCAAACCAGAGAAAATGTAAAAAATTTTAATAACCTTCACATTTATTTATGTTAATTATGTAGTTTCTGTCAGAGGAAAAACAAAATTATGTGGAAATGGGAAGTACTTTTATCCCATTTCTGTATTTCACAGATGTCCAGGATCTTCAATGGTTGAACTAGAAGCTCTCAGTCTCTTAGTCCAATATTACCAGAAGAGATGTTCATAGCCTGTTTCACTTCCTGACACTCAGATTGCAATGGTGGCAATTCTTTCTCCAATGTCTGTACTGTCTGAGAAATTATTATAACCTATAAATGTCAATTTTTTAATTGCAAAATGAAAGCAACAGCCTACCCATCTTCCCCAAAGCTGTGACCTCAGAGGATATATTAGACTTGGTTCAGCTGCTTCTGTCATGAGTCAAAAAATAGTAAAAAAAAAAAAAAAACAAAACAACCCAAACAGCTAAGTAAACAAAGTTCAGCATTTAGTTTACATCACAGAAATGTTGCTGCTTCCAGTCGAGGCTCTAGCCTTAATGATCAGAAGTCAAATCACAGGGCACTTAATTTTATTCTGTTTCTGTTGCTTCTCCCCAAATTGTTTGGTAAACTTCACTAGGATGATTCTTTCTGGTATATAATGGGCAAGTATTTTTCTCTGAAGCCCTTTCTCAGCACCTGGTTTCACTGTTTTCATAAACCATTTCTTTCACGTGCAGAATCTGCAGTTCTGCAATGAAAGAAAAGCAGAGAGTCCAGGAAGCAAGAATTCAAGTTCCCCTGTGGGTTGTTGCTGAGGAACAAAATAAAGGTTAAAATGCTAAGATTAAAACTGAAGATAATACAGGTTTTGTCAGACAAATCAAAAGAAGGTCCATTTAGTCCGGGATATAAACATACAGAAAAAAGTTTGATACAGCTTTGAAAAGTCTGTTTGGGTTAATTTTCCTGAATATTCTCCTGTAGTTAACTCGGAACATCCAAAGAATCTTGTCTAAGCCTGTGCTCAGTTTCTTCTCTAAGCCCTTTATTAAAAATTAAATAGACCATGACAAATCTATCCATGCTAAAAATTGAACTGCAAATTGAACCCTGGAAAAAAAAAAGTAAAAAAATAAAAAAACCCACAACAAACCTCTGAGTAGTATTTTTCCAGCATCTTAATCCTACCCTGAAAATTACTGCAATATTTATCGTGTTTAGTGGAGAAAACTTTCATCCAGCTCCTACTGGAATTTACAGAATCTGAATTGGGGGGGTGGACGGGACACGACAGCTCAAAGACTTGGTAACTTTCTAGTATCTAACGATGAGATTAAGGCATCTTTGATAGAAATGGCTTCTCCACATAGCAAGTACAGTTATGACTAATTTTACAAGTAAGACAGAAGATGCTTGAAACAAATTTTGAAGATAAGTGGCACCATGGTGTCCTCTTGTGGTCTTTTAATGTCTAACCTGTGACATCTTTTCTAAGAGAAAGACAGCAAAATTTTCAGTTGCATTTAGCGTACAAGCTCCCGTACAAGTATAATGTGACCTTTCCTTGCCTGACTTTTCTCTTGGAAACGGTATATGGAGGATCGCACAGTGCAACTCCCAGAAGTTCTCACTACTCTGCCCCCAGTTCTTGACATGTGGATGTAGGTGTTGTGGTCCTCTCCAAAGGACCTCTTTCAGCAAGTGCTTGTCTTTGTCATGGATGAAATAGATCGTGATCTTTGTTGGCCGAGAAACTTTTGCAGCCAGGTTGCCAGCTTCCGGCCTGCTTCATCCACAGGGCTGGTGTGATCCTCGGACGTGGAGAGGCAAGAATGTGAGAAAACAGAAGTTCACTGTGGTGAAATGCTGGCCATGAACCTGCATAATTTCTGCCAAGCCTCATGTCCAGGGAAGCTGTGCCTTGGCAGTGGCAAGTTTTGTTCTCTTTTTTTCTGATGGTCAGCTCTGGGCTATTTGTCACCCAGGTTCCACTCCAGTGGAAAAAATCTTTCAAAACAATAAATAATAGTTACGGAACCACTGTTGTGCATATCCCAGCCTTTCTCTTTACACAGTTTTAAATGTCTGTGTTTATGCTTTCTAAAAACATGTTGGCTTTAAAAACTGAAAGTATTTAATTCTTCCAGGTATCAGGGCTTTGTGCCTAACTGCATGGGAGATAACGGAGCAAGGTTTCAGTTTCCCAGAGTTTTTTTTACTATATTTATGCTGTCTATAAATCTGCAAACTTTTCCTTTAACCAATAATCTTATTTCTGTTTTAACTGGAATACATTTTTTTCTGGGCCACTACTCTGCTACTAAATCAATGATCCAGGATATCTCAGAAATACTTTTCATATCATATGGTTTAGAAGTTTTCCATGGTTTCAAAGCATAAGTGTCCCATTTACAAAGAGGAGAGAAGCAATTTACCTGTCTGTATTAACAGAGATACAATATGATTATTGCCTACAACATCAGAATGCAGGTATTCTACTTAAGAGGTTTTACGTGTTTTGGATAAAGAGTGTTATGGATGTTATCTCTCAGGCTTCTAGGCCAGTGCATCCTGTGCACATACCTCTAAGCTGGGGAGGTATTCTGCCTGGGGACATAAACACTATGGTCAGCAGTGACAGCAATAAGTGGGTAAGTTACTTCACCAGTGAGGCATTTCAAAGCTGCATTTAGAGAAAATTAATTTAAACTTTCTACAAAGCTTTCTGAGGTATGTTAAAGCACTCCAAACAATGTTGGAAGCAACACAATTTTACAGATGAATTAAAAAAAAAAATAATCACAGTTGTAATTTTATGACGTATTTATTTCTAAGGATAATGTTTTTTGCTTGGTCTTGACTTTCCTGGTTAGAAAAAACAAACTAGTTTGTTTAAAATTAGGTATCTTCCCATTAAATTCAGGAAGAAGGCAAGAAAAGCTATCTACAAACACAGTTTCAGATGCTGGGTCTTTCTATCCTTAAACAAACGCCAAATTGCTTTCACTGAGAAGCTGAAACAATGTTATTTCTTGTTGGTTGATTGATGTTAACATCATACATTGCAAGTGCATAAACTAACAATACTCCAGAGCTCATTTACAAGGGTGTTCAATGCACGTACATGAGGGCTGAGGCAGGCTGTTCCCTCTACTATATCCTTACAAGTGATCAGTAATGCTGGTATTAATTGTATGTTCACTTTCTCCTAGGATGGACTGTATGAGGGCCACGTGAGAACCTGTGAATTGCTGTCTGTCAGAGAAGGGACGAAACACCTCTCACGTGTAAGTCCAGTCTGTTTCTGTACCAGCTGTAACTCTCTCGTGCTGGGCTGTAAAAGCCAAGCTGTTTTTTTTAATGCTTGAGTGGTGTCACTTGTAATAAGAAGTGTTCAAGGCAAACTTGACCTTGCTTGCCTGCCCTGAAGATTTATATCAGGGTCTTCAGCAGTTTACCAAACTACCCTGCTAGAAGACTCATACAACCTTTTACTTTGAGTCGAACGGCATAGTTGTTTCCTGTAGAAGCGTACTGACCTTTCCGCTGGAAGCTTAGACCTAAAGTAGTTCACAAATACCCAGTGGCTTACTGAATAAGAACTGAACTGTGTCTTTGCTTGTATGACTTGTTAGGTAATAAACAATTTAAAAAGCAGTTCCCGATGATGTATCAGAGAAGAGATCATGGATTTGCTGATTTCACTGATGCTGTTAATGTACGCTAGAGTACTGAAAAATCAGGTCTTTTCTCATCTAATAAGCCTTGGTTCTGCTGAGCTGGTCTCAATGCTTTTAGCAGTGAAACCACCAGACTTTTTATTAGAAGTGCAGTTTTTCTGTGTTAGAGGTGGGGTAAGGTGTGTGGTGGGTAGAGAGGAAAAAAAAAAAGTAATATTATTGTCTCTGCTCTTTCTTTTGTTTTCACTGCCCAGTCTGTACCCAGATGAAACCACAATCCCAAATTCCATTTAGCTTTGTAGAAAACAGGTAATTTTCATCTCCATTATTTAATGAGACAGCAATGTTGTGTCAGGTAAATGCTGTAGTATTGTAGATCATCTAGTTTCATTCCAGCCTCACATTCATATCAGACAACTTTTAAGCTTCTGATGGCCACTCATACTATTCAGAAATAACAATCAGTATTCATACTCAGGGAAAAAAACAAAGGCCAATCACCTAGGTTGAAATTTCAGTTCTCTTACAAACCAGATGCTAAACAACCAAGTTGACTGGGCAGATAACTTCTTATCTTTAAACATGGGCTGTCTACAAGTCAGTAAAGAACCATTGTATTTAGACAAAAGAAGTATTTTTGCTTCAATAAACTTGAATAGTTTCCTAGGGCTAAATTATCTCCTAAGACATTTGAATGTCCTTTCCATTCCAGAGAGGGGAGTTGCTGGTGTATGTGCATGAGCTGGATTGTATTTTTTTTCTTCTCCCCTCATTCCCTACAATTCCTGTGCAATTGATTTCATGATACTAAAACGTTTTGTGGTGGCCTAGATGCACTTTTTTTAGTGCATAAAGACAGCTCCTTGCCAGACCTGCTTTCAAAAGCCGGATGAGAAGACAGTGCCCAGTTTAATTCTTCCTGCTGAATAAGCATGACTCCTAAAACATTAACTCTTGAGACTTCTTTCTTACAACCCCTGTCTCCTTTTTCTAGGATAGCTTACTTAGACCAGACATTTTCACTCAAAAGCTTTACAAAGTGGAAAACAGGAAAGAAGAATGCAGAAGACTAAGCATGAACTACCTTGCTTAATGGTGAGTTACTATCTTGCCCTTTTTCTAGGCAAAATTCTTTGCCCCCTACCAATTAATACTTAATTTTCCTGTTTTCTTGGTGGACGCTAGCTTATTAGCTCATACTTATAATGAACACCAATGAAAGATAATTCAACCAAAGAGGGTTTAACAGAAAATGCTGCTTTTTGTCCAATTGTTCCACTTTCCTCCAGGGGAAAAAATATTGCTGGAGATAAAACAGTGGACTAAGTGGTGCACCAAGATGTTTCCTGTCTGTCAGAACTAATGCTTCTAAAATTAACAGAAATGCTTTCTAAATTATCAAAATTGGCCTAGCTTGCCCACAGAAATTGCTGGTAAAGCTTTACAGACCTCAGTGGGATTGTACTTATGGATGTGTTCATTTTAGGGTTACTGGAAAAAAATATCTTCAAGATATCACGAGTTTTGAATAGAGGAAAATCTGGGTTCTTTTAATCTCCTCCAAAACTGATGAGGCTATTATTGAGATCTACATGGCCAGACGAAGATCATTGTTGTTTTCCTTAACAGAGCAAAGAGACAAAAGTAAAATGTAGGTTATATGAAAGCACAGGAGTCTTAGAAGTCTTTCCACCTGTCTGATCAATACTAAGAGGTATAATTGCTCTGGCTTTCCCCAGAGGCAGTCTACCAGCAAGTTAGTGTTAAGTGAACTGAGACACCTGTACCCCCTTGGCAGCTGTCACTCCACAGCATGGATCCTTCTTGTTTATTTCAAAACTCAACTAATTAAAAGTAGACTCATTACTCCGTTATCATGAACAAAGCATTCTCCCTCATCTTTGTCTCTCTTTTGCTCATTACACTTTTTTCTTTCTCCCAGTGACCTGGAGACTGCTTTGTTGAAAACGCAGGACAAATTCAGAAAGCTAGGGGTAAGTTTCTTCTGAGCACAGGACATATCTAAATAGTCTTACCCTCAAGGTTTACATCCTTCTATAGACTCCTACACAATCCGAAGACAAAACTTACGTCAGTACTGGACTGACTTGAAGCTGTACACAGATTTCTTGGTTAAGGAGTATTTTAGTCAGAAATCTACAGAATTAGTTTGAGTTGATATTCCATAGCAAAATGCACAAACTATTCTCTAGAGCTTTTTTCTCACAAATACACAATGCAGGAGAAAGGGATCCTTTTCCTTTCAAGGCTAGCTTTCAAACACAGGCAATAAATAGCATTATCAACTATTAATTCATGGTTAAATTCGAGCTGAAGGCTACCGTATACAAAATGAAGGCCAAGCTACCCCTCGCTGGTGCCAGTTTTTTCTAATGGGAAGGCAAAATTGAATTTCGCTCCCTTGGGGACAAGTGGTTGAGAGGCAGGCGTGCGGCCGGGCTTTCTGGTGACCCGCTGAGGCGTCCGTCCTGGCTGCTGGGAAGGGGTGGCTCACCCCACTGCCTCCATTAGCGGGACCAAACAAGGGCGGAACCCTGGCTCCCAGGCCCGAGCAGCGGGGCCACGGTTCATCTGCCCCGGCAGACTGCTGCCTTAGCAACTGACTGCTTTGCATGCAGCTATAACTAGCCCGCACTCAGGGTTTTACCCCAGCCTGATGCTTCCTCGCTCCCTTGGGCTCGCTCTGTTTGCCCTGTTGTTTCTGAGGGTTCCGTGCAGCCGGAGCGGAGAGCGAGCGCAAGGGAAACCACAAGCGCAGGAAGCGGGGACAGCTGCCGCCTCTGAAGCTAACGATAACGTGCATAGAAATAAACCCGCTCTCGGGGTGCCTTTACGCGGTTCGGTGCCGATCAGCCCCCGGGCCAGGGTTTAGCGGGCTGCTGCGAGTCCTGAGCAGGGTTTGCCCCAGCAGCGCTGATGCCTTCCCCGCAAGGCCCCTCCCCAGCCTTTGCCACCACGCACAGGGTCCCTGCCGCGCCCTGCGCTGTCCACGGCCCCGGGGATCGCCCTCTCCGCAGCCACCCCCGCATCGCCCCCGCCCAGCAAATGGCGGCGGGAGGGGAGGGGGGGAGCGGGTCGGAGGCGGCCCCAGGCCGCGGCGAAGGGAAATTTCCTCCCTGAGGCGGTCCGGGGGAGCGCCGGCAAGGGAGGGCGCGGAGGGGGCCCGCCTCGCCCCGCCCCGCTCCGCGGCTCCCGCCGCCCCCCCGGGCCCGGCTGCTGTCACGATGACTGCGGGAGGAAGGCTCTCCCTTCCCCGCGCCGCCTCGCCGCCTCCGGCCCCTCCTCCGCGCCCCCGCTGCTGAGCGCGCCCGTCCGGCGGAGCGACCCCCCCCGTCCCGGTCCCGGCTGCGGGGCGTCCCCCGGCCTGCCCGCCCGGCCGCTCCGGCGCTCGGAGGGGAATGGGTGGAGTTGAGGAGCGCGGTTTCCTGAGAGGAAGTGACCGCACGGGGCAGGAATGCGCCGCCGGCTCCGCGCCGCGTCCCGCCTGCCTGGCTGCGGTGCCGCGGGGAGCCCTCTCCGCCCCGCCAGCCATGCCGCACTTCACCGTGGTGCCGGTGGAGGACAAGCACCGCGCCGAGTACGACAGCGTGGAAGGGCTCAGCTGGGTGGATTACCGGGAGCCGGCCGCCGCGCCCGCCGCTGGGGACGCCTACGACACCGTCAGCTCCGACGGTGAGCGGGCACGGCCGGGGCGGGGGGGGGCCACCGGGGCGAGACTGGCTCCCCCGCTCCGCTTCGCGGCCGTAGCGGCTCTCGGGGGCCGCGCCCGGAGGAGGAGCCCCCTCCCCCCCAATGTCCGCCGGGGCGGGCGACCGCTCCGCTGTTGCCGGTACCGGAACGCCGCGGCGAGGCCCTCGGAGCGCCCGGCCCGGCGGAGGGACGCGTGGCCGCGGCGGGTGCCCCCGGGATGCGCGGAGGAGCCGAGCCGGCCCCGCCCGGGGGTTCCCTCCGCCCCGCAGCCGCTCGCCGATAGCGCGGGGGGCCGGCGGTTATCGTTGCTCCCACACGCTGCGGTCCCCGGAGCTGATAAGAGATGCGCTCCGTGAAAAAAATACCCTTTTCAGTGCTTCACCGATAGAAAATTCGGTTAGATTAGCCGAATCTCGGGTGGCTGCTGCTCCTGCTTATGTCATCTTAAAAACTGCGCCTGCCCGCTAGATCTCACCGCCTCAGAGTGGGCCCGTGAATGCTACAGCATGTGTGTTGTGTCCGTGCCGCTTTCCCAGCTGCTCCTGCTAGGCAGAGCTGCTCTTTGTTGGTGGCTGATGTGTTCCAGGTGCAGAAGAGGATCACGTCAGTCGGAGGGGATTTTGGGTGGCGAGAAGCACATTCTTTAATCAGGTAGCTAATATCACTGCTCAGCCAGTGTCGGGGTTCTGCTTTGACTTTTAGGTGTAAATCAATTTAAATGCAGCGAGTGTTTCTAGTGAGAAAATAAAAGACACTTGGATTTGGGGAGTGGAGTAGTTCCGGTGGAAGGTTGTTGTAGCTCTGTGGGATCTGTTTCTTTTTTCTGCCTTGGTTACGTTTAGTTCTGTAACCTTCAGGAAGAGGACCTTCCCGTGGGTTCAGCTGGTGAATCTGGCTTGCCCTCTGTGAATCACGCGTGGCTCTAGGCAACAAAAGAAAAACCCGTAAACAGTTGACCTGTTCTTCCTTGCCTGTGCAGTCAAACTTTTTGAATACGAATGTTACTGGATGCCCCATACTTCCTGAAGGGAGCCTGACCTGCTCAGGCCTGTGCTCAAGGAAGACAAAAGGGTTATTCTGCAGAGCTGATACTCTGCTGTCATGAGATCAAGGTCCAGTTCCTACCTGGTCGTCTTATTGTTCTCTGTGAATCTGTGCTTCAATCTCCAATGTGTACCTTTTTTTTTTTTTTTGTCTTTACGTAGGTTTCAAAGGAGTTTTAGATTTGCTGTGTTGAGTAGCTTACATAGGCCTGATGACTGCTATGTCAGTTGATTCCAGTTCTAGTGTGGGCATTCTGGAATGATGGAAGGGTTAGGTGCTTTTCCCAGCTTGCCTGTTACCACAAACCATTTGAGGCTCTAACCCTAAAGGCTGTGCATGGCCTTGACTTCATTTTGTAAAAAAGATCTGTTTTACTCTTGGTTTACTTAACATATAGTCCATGTGTATGAAAGTAACGGGTGTTTTTCACCCATTTCAGCAGGTAGAGGTGGAGACCTCATGGTGTACTTCTTCTACTAGCTAGCTTTGGCTGTGGGTTGGTGAGTGTGACTTGTGGAAGCTACTGCCATGGTGGTCAAAGGAAGGTTAACTCAAACTGCCTGTCATTTGGATGGCAGACTGCCTGTAGGATGTGTGCAAACAACAAGCTTCAAGATACTCGGCTCACCGTCACAGTCTATCGGTGGCTGGCAAGCTGTGAGCTCTTGAGTACTGCTACTCCACTGCAGCACGGAACCGTGCTGCTGGAAGTTAGAGGACTCTATTTTAAAATGGATAAATAGCTAGTAACATCTCTATTAATATATGGTAGTTCTGTTAGAACTATAACTGCCTTCTATTTTTAAATTTACTTTCACAGTAATGAAGTGTTGTTTCATATCCTCAGGGTGTATGTAGACAGATACGCTGTCTTGCCTACGTGTACTGACCAGCGTGTTCTTCCCCACTGGCCTTTGCTGTCTCTTCCTAGGTTTCTTGGGTTTATGGCTCTGTAGAGGGGAATCTGAACTCCATTGTGCTATTCCTTTGGTTTTCGATGCTGCTTTCTACATCCTCTGCAGAGTACCATAGCCTCTTGTGCTGAGGCAGCATTGATAATATGACATGATGGAGATCGAAGCTCCTGTTGAAGGCAAGGCGTCTCACAGCTGTTTAGCGCTGGCTGGAGCCTGTGGACTGGAGGGAAGAGTGACCCTCCAGAGCCTACTGTGGCAGCTGATTACGGGGCTCATAAAGGCATTTGTTGGTGTTGGTGATGCCCCTGATTCCAGATAAGGTAAACTTTGTTTGTCTTGAGCTCGCGATTTCAGGGTTTTCAGTTGTGACTCTATGAAAGGGCATACTGTTCATTAGGGCACTGCGCAAACGCACACACAGTTGGCTGAGCAATGCCGGTTCTCCAGTCTTTCCATGCACTCAAGTAGCACTACCATAGTCAGTATGAGGAATTTGTTGCAGTTGTTCTGGTGAATCTTCTCCAGGGGAGATTTTATTTTGACAGCTTGCTATTTAGAACCTTATTTAAAGACTAATTTGCATTGCTCAGTTTGTCCAGAGATGTGTTAAAGTGACCCAGTAACGATATGGCCCTTAAAGAGTGTGGTCTGTCAGGGTAACGTAACTCTGCGTAGCTGGTCTGTAACAGTGTGCAAAGTGGTGGCTTTGTTGTCCAGTACTCCTTGCACAATCTCTTAGGCTGTTGCTTGTGATTCTGACAGATTCTTGGTTCACTCTGACCTTTTCAGTCCAACCTCTATTTTTCATAGCCTTATTTTTCAATGTTTTTTCTGAGTTTCGCTGTATTTAGGACATGAAGTGATTTGGTGTCCTCTAAGCACTACAGATGTGAAGCCATTCTGCAACAGAATTTCTTGTCAACCGTTTCTGTAAGAATACATCAGTCAGAGTGCAATAACGTAGCTTTCCCAGATAGCTCCAGTGCTTGCTTGTGAATAAAATCAGCTTTTTTTTTTCTAAACAAGTTCCACTGACTGCCACTGCTTGTAATAGATTTTGACGTCTTTCATTTAGAGAAAGAAGTACAAAGAATTATCCTGTGATCCTATGATAAACGTTGTGAGCCCTGCTTTATGGATCGGCAGGGATGAGAAATGTGAATTTGGCATCTCTTCAGTCTTTGAAATAATGCCAGCACGTTAGGTTCGGTACAAAGGGTAAGAAGAGAGACAGTGGGGCCCGAATAGTGTTTAAAAAATACCAAATAAGCTTTGCTTTAATAGGAATCTCAGCTCCGCAGTGGTTGTGCAGCCTGTTAGCCAAAGTGTGGCAATGTCATGTGTCCTGTGGGAAGTTATTTATCTTCTGTGACTTTTGTTTGTGGAAATGAGACGCTAATCAGCTTGGTGTCACTAACCAGCTTTGGTCAGCTGCCACCCTTGGTTTTTGCCAATGAATTGCTCTGCCTCTGTTCCTGTTATCACATGGCTTCCTTTCAGCCCAGAGTTTTCTAACCAGACTTGAGACCTTTTCCTCATGCTTACAGCCTGCATCAGTATGTACAGTGCCCTTGTGCAGCAACAGATTATGCTGGTCATTTGCAATAAGCTATTTTTGAAACGATGGATAAAGAAAGTTCTGGTGTGATAGCAGTGCGGTTTTACCTTAAGCTTCTTCCTGGTTTGCTGCTTTTTGATATGTGGTAACTTACTAGTAAAGGTTTTAAGCCGTTTGCAAGACTTGAAATAAAGCTTACATAAAATACATCTGAAGATGCTTTCAATGGAGATACGTAAATCATTAAAAAATTCTTTTCCAAAGTGCTTAATTCTTATATGTAGGTGTTTTGGCAAAGTCCAGATATAAGATAGAATTAGTCATGAAATGGTTTAGATACTACAGCTGAGTAGGAGTGACAGAAACGTGTCAAAATACATTTTAGGTTATCTTAAATTCAAGAACTTCTGCTAGCAGCGATGTGGGTAAATGGCGCTGTTACAGTAGTCAAAGCAGGACATTTTTGCATAGCCTCTGAAGCACGTGCATCTTCAGCTTTTTTCATGTTGCTCAAAACTGCAGAAAGAGGCCTTGGAGGAGGGAGCCTGGGGAGGAGTTGGAGGGAGAAGCTCTGAATTGTTTGGGAGGAAAGAAAGTAACCTGAGAATAGAAATACACTGGTGTCAGTGAACTGTCCCCTCTGGTGATTTGTTTACTGTTGTCTTGCTGAAAGTGGTACGGAGACTGCATCATCTTCAGTTTAGTTGCACTTTGATGAGGAAGGGTTTTTTCTGTTCTGCTAAGCTTGGCATCTGTTTTCCCTCTCTGTAGAGTTTAATGTGTAAATTTGAAGATACTAAAGGTGTCCTGTCAGTATTTGTTCCCGTTCCATAAAGGATACTCGTGAGATGCACAGCAAGGGTTATAATTTGAAATGCAGATCCTGAAAGGGGCCTTAGCAGCAGGGTCATCCTTGTGAAGTCCTGGGGTGGGTTGGTTGGTTGGTTTGTGCAGTCTGCAATTAGCACAGCACTGATGGCAGTGCCAAACTCCAGAATACTTTTTTCAACAGTACAGGTGCATAGATAAGTGGGCTCTTGGTTCAGATAAGGAAAGCGATGAGTGCGGTATGTGAAAAATGAGTGAAGTGCTTTGTGACATGATTAGCTGCTTCAGCACGTGGGTGGGTGAAGGAGATGGTCTATGCTTTGTAGCCTGTAAGCAAAGGAATTTCTCAGAGAAGCTCATCTCAGTGGAGTTCGTGGTGGGTACCTCAAGCTTCTTTTAGCAGCATGTGGTGTTGTAAGGTTTAATTCCTTTGTGAAAATGTTTGTCTAGGAGAAGAAGAAAGTTCATGTTACTGTGTAAACTGTTACTTTGCTAAGCATGTGTCTCCTACCTCTGCTAATCTGTGCGGTGGTTAAGACACAGCTGGAAAGGCTGCAGCTCTCCAGTACCTAGGGGATCTTGGTGCCAATTGCTGCGGGCCAGGAGACTTAGCTAAGTGTAGAAAAACATGGGCCTTTCTGTGGGTTCTGTGGTATTTCAGTTATTTGGAAAAGCTCTGGGAAGTATCTTTGTGATATCTCTAAGTGATTTGAAAGCAACTCCTGTAACTGTGTGTGTGTGGGTCTGTATGTTGCAACAAACGAAGAGAAGATAAAAACCCACCCAACCAACCCCCTTGCTGGTCTCTTGTAGCTGCCGATCTTTTGTGTTTTGGAGAACACCTGTATTAGCAGGCTAAGCAATTGCATATGAAAAGACATGGCTTTTCCATCTATTTCTACTTGCAAATGGTCGCTCCTTTTGACTTGTTAAGCGCCCCTTTCAAACTGGAATTGAGACTTAGTTTGGGGAACTTTTTTTTTTTTTTAACATACTGAAGCTGTATATCTTTTATTAAATCCTGCACTTTTAACAAGAAATTCAAATAAATTTAGGGGTTTCTTACATTGTGTTTGTAGTACGTACCTCTCATGGATCAAATTGATCTATGTATATGTTGTTCAATTTCCCCTGGCAGATTTCTTCAGTGTTTCACTTCCTTAAGGAAAATAGTTTTAGAAAATAGAAAAACATTTCCTTTCTTTTCCCCACTGCAGCAAAGTTAAAGAATACTTTTTTGCATGCCTTTTCAATGTTAAGTTTAAATTTGCCTTTTTCTCTGAAGTTCTATGTGGAATGGTTTGCAGTGTCATTGACTGGGAAGTGTAGCCAAACATAATAAAGGCCGTTCGCTGAAGTTAAAGAACAACCTTGAGGAAGATCAAACTTAGTGGTCACTACTTTCTTTTTAAGTGCGTGTAACAGAACAGGGGACACCCAGTGCCACAGGGAGAGAAAAGGTGCGTTTGGTGAGTTTCCCCTTCCAGACCAAGTTAAAGATTCATGGCTGTTCTTGACTATGACGTGACAAAGGATTTAATGAGCAGACTGATTTGTGTTACAGACAAATTGCTGTTATCGCCAGTATGTAGGAGCAAGATTTATATGATCCAAGCGTTTGTGTCTTCAACATGTTTCTTTAAATACTTTGATCTGTGACCTGAACTATGGAGAAAAAAACACGTCGTTTTCAGACATGGCCTAAAGCCTATTGGAATTACGTTTTAGAGATGTTTCCATTGTCTTCAGTAACCTTTGAGTCAAAAATTTTGAATCTCTTAGTTGCACTAAGCTGATTTTTGTTCTTAAAGAGAAGAAAGTTTCAGTATTTTTTGTTGTTGATTTAGTAAAACCTCTTTCTTAATTATTAGTTTTCAGTAGGTGTCTGTTTAAATGATGCCAAGTGATCCCTTAGCAATGAGCAGTTCTGTTCTTTCAGTTGAGCTGCTTTGGATGATTTCTTTCAGTGTGCTTTGATTTTGTCATGCATGGAGAACTGCGCATCTTTCACAGTGGCTGCTGTTGTGAACTCTAAGCAAACAATATCTTCTTTATAAGAAAGTGAAATAACTAAATACCATGCACAAAAATTAGTCTTTAGCAAAATCAAATACTTGACATACATGTAATATCTTTTGTCTTTAAATATAAGAAGTCTACGTAACCAGGAAAAATATAGCTCTTATAATGCACGTAGGTTTAACTTCTCTGGATTTTGGATATGAAAGCATTTTGGGTGCTGTTATGTGGTACAGGTCCCCTTGCTTCTGCCATCCTCTGCACGCCAATCCAGAGGTTATTTTGTAGGCTGGCTACTGCTGGTTTGTCCTCAGTGACTCTTATTTTAAACATTGTTTTCCGAGTTTCAGACTGTCACTTCTGAACCGTAAAAAGAAGTTACTGGAATTAAAGGAGTAGCATTTTTTCCAAATAGGTCATGTAATAGGGCTTTAGATTTTGTGGTAGGTATTAGGTTTGGCCTGGAAAAGACTGTTTACTTTCCAGTAGCCTTAATTCATGTCTGAGCGACAGAGGCACAAGTTAGAACAGTTCTGGGAATACTTTTTTTTTTTCCCAAAAAATTTTTGTTGCTATTAAAGGTACTTGGTGGAATTTTTTCTTAATCATATTTTGATCTTCATTCTGCTCTGTAGGACGGAGAGGTGGAGCTTGACGTGCAGAATAAAGTGCCTATTGCCCAAAAAGAGCTTTGACTCAATTAGCTTATGGATGAATGGGGGAGGTTGATAACTTGGCAGTCTTGCCACGTTAGCTATGTGTTGCTGACTGGAGGCAGCCGAAGACTCGTCAGAAATGTAGATGAAATGGCATTTTGCTGAGCAGAAGATGAGAGGCCAGTACCAGGCTGGACTGTGCTGCTGAGGCACGGGGTGAGGGGGGCAATTGCTGGTACTGGCGAGAGCACAGTCATCATCCCACCTTTGTGTTGGTGGTCACAGTGCTCGAACAGAAGCTGATTTGCTTAGAGCATGGCTTAGCAACATTTCCAAAAGTATTCCGTTTCTGGGTTTGCCTAATGTCCCCTGAAAGTTTGTCCCACAGGTCAGTCCCCTTGAATGCAGAATGCTTAATTTGCCCCCTTCTCCCTGCTCCGCCCAAGTGACCTGCGTTGTCCTAGAAGCCCAACTCTTTCATTGATTGACGTGTAGTCTATAATATAATTAGGATGTAATCCATTGATTACTTTGAAAATTAGAATCAAAGCTGTAACTGAAGGAAGCTGGCTTGCAGGGAACTGTAGCAGAGATTGTATAACAAGATCCTGGGAGAGGGGAGATGACGCAGAGCTCTGTGTTTAGGGCAGAGGCATGCTGTACTCTGTATAGGTTTAAGCTAATTATGCCTGAACAAAACTGTATGTGTGTTTGTTCTACAGTCTAATTGCCAACCTTCATTTTCATCTACCAGTAGCCAGGAATTTCTTGTGTTTATCTGAGGGATTTAGAACATCATTCAGTCGTTACAGATACCTTCTTATCGTGGTTAGACCATCCAGACTTTTGCCTTTCAGTTCCATGTCACAGGGAAAAGAAGAATGTTAAGGTGTTCCATTAGAAGTTGCTCTTTTGCTGAGTAACTCCTAAGGAGGGCAAACTTGTTGAGACTTGCTCTTGCATGCTTTAAATTGCTGATTGCTGCAGTAAAACACAATTTTTATGCCCTGGAGTGTAATTGTTTTTTGTAAAATTATCTGTAGCAATGCTACTTTGTGTTATGACCCTGTGTCTACTTGCAAGCTGAGCAGCCCCGAGCTTAGTTGCTACATGCAAAGTCCACCTCTATTTCCATCTGAATCAGGACTTGGAGTAATTCAAGAAGATTAGTGTAGCTGCTGCTGTCTCTGGTGGAAGACAGCATGTTACAGTTTCTTCTCTGCCTTCTACCTTTGCATTGCATTCGGGAGCTTTGCCTTCCTGATCCATCTCTTAATGATATAACTGACATCACTTTTACTACAACTTGCTATAGTATACGTTTGAATCCAGAGCTGGTGCAAAGGACAGAAGTAGAGGTTCTTTAACAGTCTTGCAGGTCTGATTTAAGAACGTACTGCTCCCAAATATTTTCAGCTGTAACTCAAGCCAACACACAGAGAATAATTTAATTGCAGTATTTTTCCTTTGCCCTTTTAAGATGTTGTATTTTGGACTTTGTGGTAGAAACATGTGTTTAGCAGGAGTAAGGTCACCATTACAGATCCCTGAGTTTCTTCTGACTTGGATTCTGTTGCATGTGCTTCATTTAATTCCTGACTGATGGAGCAGAAGACAAGTGATCTAATGCTGCCCATTGCTCCTTGAAGAGTTTCTGTAAGCTAATGTGCTATTCTTATTTTGCTCTGATGCTCTTGCAAACTCATGAACTTTTTGTAAAATGATGATAAAAGCCACTGTGGCTTCTCCAGATATCTGACTTTGTGCTGTGTGTTGCACAGTGTGAAATGTTTTGTGCTATTTTGAAGACCTGTGAGCTCTTTGTAAACATGTGTTTGAATGTATGTATTTTACAGATACTGTGGTTTGTTGCTTATGTGCAGTGTCAGAGTGCTCTCCACCCTCTGAAATGTTCAGTGGGATGGAGTGACTTCCTCTGCTTGGAGAAGTCTTATGCTGACTTGTACTTTCTTTAAGTGTTATGAGAGGAGTTACAGTGAGTTTTGGCTGTTGGTGACACTTCACACTGACAGGTCAGCTCTTCATCCTTGGAGCGTATACAAGCTTAGCTCTTTTTTAGCTTTCTTTTTTTTTTCTTTTCTATTTTCCTTAGTTAAAAAAAAAAAAACACTCTCATACACTTTGTTTTCACATGGAACAAAGTACTTCTGAAATGGAAGAAAAATGTGATATTCAGCACTTTGTATATGATTTAACTGGAAACTTAATAGAACATTCAGGGCTTCACAATAAGCTGTAACTGCTTACAGATGTCTTTCTACTGTCTTCCAGGAATGGATGGTAGATGTCTGTTAATGTACATTGTATAGTATGTAATGCATAGACAGTACATATATTGAAAATTTTGAAGTGATTAAACATCCTTTTTCTGTTATTTTCTGTATATCTGGAGATATTTAGCACCCTGGTTCATATCTCCTCTATTCCCACTTGTTTCCTGTAGGAGCTTTTTGAGCTGATTGCAGTGTTGACTTCATGGTCGCTGTTCCCATCTGCTTGGTTTCACTCTGTGGTTTGTGTCTGTACAATTGCTTCTTTGGCCGCTGTTGAGCTGGAGAGGGGAGCAGATATGTCTGAAACTGTGGTGTGCATTGTGAGGGTTTTTTTGAGTTTGGATTTTTGATTGTTCTCTCATCTTGCTTACTGCACAGCCATGGTCACCTGAACAGGCATAGGGCTGAAAATAATTCTCCATGTTTGGTATTGGTGAGAAAGGTGAATTGAATTGACTATCTCATGGAGTCTGCATGCTGGTATCATAGATGTATGTTGCCGTCTCTCAGAGAAAGTGAGAACATTTTACAGCAAGGCAAAAGGCTTTTCCTGAGGCAAGGAAAACGCTAGAGTGCTTCTCCCTGTATTTTGATACAGGGTATGCTGTATCTGAGGTGCCTTCATGCATGTGAAGGGACATAGTTTCAGGGAGGATAGTCGTGAGAAATAATTTGGAGTCGTTCCCCGTGAAAGAACCTCTGAAGTGGATTACAGTAAAGTACAAAGGCTGTTTTTACAGTGTGTTTTTCGGCTGGCAATAACAAGTTACATTATGAAAGTTCCTGAGTGGTGTGAGTTCCTAAATCCAATTTCTCAAAAGTGACTTGGCATCTTCAATTACAGAGGCATGCTTGGTGATTGCACCTACTGTACAGCGTAGGTAAGTCTCTGTGTGGTGTGTGCTGGTATCCAGAGGACCTCCTCATGAATGAGCAGAATGAAGTGGCTTCTGGTATTTATGCACTGCTTGGTACGTTAGTATTTACTTATGTATCTTATATAAACCTCCATTTCATTTTGTTGATGCTTTTTTTTTTTTGTGTGTGATCTTGCATATGATTCATCCGCTAGTGGGTAATCACGTTAAAAAGTATTGAAGATGGAAAGAAATACATCACTGTTTTCACTGGAAAGCTGAAATGCCTGGAGGGCTAACGTCACAGAGCTATACTTTTGTTGGTGTTAGTGGGTTTAAAACGCTGTCTGATTCCACACTCTGCAAGCAGCAGATTTGTGGCACACACTTTCCTGAGTGAGTGAGCAAACAGCTGGCAATGTGCCTCTGAAGTGTGGCTGGGTTTGGATTTCACAAATAGCATTTTCAGTAAGATCCTGACATTTGCGTATTTTCCTAGTGTTGAAAGGATTGTAATGCCAGGATTATATCAGTGTCAGCTTAGCTTTCTGTAAGAAACCCATTTGCTTCCTTGAAGAGATCAGTCCCATTCAACATTGCAGCTAGCAGTCAGTTTGTCAAGAGGAGGCAGAAGAAAATTCTTTTGGGAATACGATATTATTAAACTTGTCCGATCCTTAGGACTTCATAGCGAAGGCATTTGCTAAAGCATATGTACTACGAGCAGAAAGAAGAATAATGGTAAACCAAATTACTGAAAATGGCAAAGAGCTATTGCTAAAGGGTAAGTACTTCATGTTGATATGAATACCTACAGAGGATTATAGTGTTCTGAAACTTTCAGTGTATCTTAACTGAAGAATGAAAATATTGCTCTTTCTGAAACACAGGATTATTAAACTGCTAAATGGTTTCAGTTGTGTAGTATCAGTCAACTTGATTGGTAAAACTATTCTCTAATCTAGTTTTGCAAACTACCCTAGAAGTTTGATAGTAACTTCGCACGTTTGTCATGTTGATAAACCAAAGATCTGTGCTTAATTGTACACGTAATTTTGTACTCTGGTGCAGCTTAACTGTTGCATAGGTTGTTGTCTGGGAAAGCTTTGGCTGTTACTTTCATGCAGAACATAGACAAATGCAGTCTTTAGAACTCTGAACTATTTCAGAGGAACTAATATATTATCAACAGTACAGCTTTTAAATTTACTTTCTGGTAAAACTGTTTTGTTTGTGTCCCTTTTGTAGACGCCAAAGCTGTTGCTGATTATAAATATGTACATGGTATCTGCAGTGTAGTGTGTAATGAGTTTTAAGAAGCACACCTTTACTTGTTGGGCAAAATCCAGTAAACTCATAACTTTAGTGACAGTGTCAGTTTAACAGTGAAGTAAATACTGTTATGTATTAAAATGGTGAATGAAGACATTATATTCTTAAAACACCCATGAATGTCGGTAGTTTGGCCGTAAGGTGCATTTTCTGATGGAAGAGTGTGTCTGAGTCTGGCATGTGAGTTCAGCGTCGTCAGTGTAACTGATAGCTTGAGCCTGTGTTTGAAGTACAGAGGGTCTCTTCACTGCCTAGAAGCTGTCCTGGTAAAGATCTGTCCTTTCATTCGGCTGTTCTTTCCTCTCATACAGCCTGATTGTTGCATGGGTTGGGTTGTTATCTGGTGCAACTCTGGCCGTTATTTTCATAAAATGCTGGGTCAGCCTGGAATTGACAGCTCATGCTTTCTACCACCTTCAGTGAAAAAGACCTGGTAGCCCAAGGTCATGTGTGAACTGGCATTAACTGACTGAATTAACAGTGTGAATGAGTTTTATCTAACTAGATGCAATGCTGTTTATTTCCTGTTTCTCCTATTTCTGATATAAATATAATACTCCTGATAAAAAAAACACCAACAACATCCCCCCCCCCCCCAACCTCAAGAACTTAGTATAAGTTCTCGAAATATTTTGAGAACTGCTTTTTCTGAGCTTGGAGTGTCACTATAAGTCTTTTGCTACTACAAAATAATGAAATTCTCATTTTCAGTTTTGAAAAACCTGGAAGTTAAATCTTAAATTATTACTTTCTGCTTTTGCATGAAAAAAAGTGCTTTGGATAATACTGACTACTTAGTAGCTAAAGTGAAAATGACTGTTCCTCATTATCAGATTTGTAATGTCAGCTGCCTGTTCCACTGCCATAAATGAATTTGTAATCAGAATTTTCATTTTTAGAAATGCTTCATGTTTCTAACTAGCTGTGTGTTGTCCATGGAGAAACAAACCTTTCTAATAGGTTGCCTATTTTTAATTATTATTATTTTTAAATAAGATTCTGTACTTTGGACTATTACTGACGTTGGATTAGGATTTTTGCTAAGCGGTTGGAAGTGAGTAATTTGAGAAGCAATATCTGATTTCTGTTTATGAAATTTTACAAATTTCATCTGCAAAATATAATTGTAAATTGAATGATTTGTTGTAGTCGTCTGAATGAACCAAGAAAGAGGTTTCATAACAGTTCTGAGAGTGAAAGAGTTTTGTTTAGCCCACCCACATGTGAGGAGCCACATTAATAAAGTATATGAGCAGATTTAGAATGTATTTTGAAATCAAATTGTCGTGTACATGTTTCTTAGATTATCTTAATGGGACAGTGTCTTGATACGTTTCAACAATACTCTTGAGTGCTTTGCTGCTGGAACGTGGAGGTATCGAGGTTCTTGAACTACTAGGAAAGGCCATAAACTTGCTTAGGGTTTTCTGTTCTTCAACAATACTCAGTTCTGCAAAACTTTGCTGCTGGTGGACGATGAGAATAATGCTATCTGAACACAGTGGAGCCTTTTGGAGGGAACCAAGTTTTATCTCACAATACAGGTGCTTGGGAAAGTAGTATCTTAACAACTGTGTTAAAACAGTTTCTGTTGTAGAAACAAACAAACCAATATCTCAAGGTGTAATAAAAATGGACATGGACAGCTTTTAAAACTTTATCCTTAAGGCTGTGAACGAATGTCTTCAAAGCAGTGTTGCGACTAATAAAACTACCTCATTACGCAAGGAAGAAATATTCTACCTGAAAATAATTTCTGTTTTGTTTCCTGTAGAATACCTATATTGGGTGTGTTCATTTGCTTCTATGTCTTGTGAGAACAGTAAACGTAGCAAACCCATTTTGGTTTTGTGGTCAAAAGATCAAACTGAATTCTGGCCTCATTACCAGTTGTGTAGAAATTTGCAGAAGATCTTGAGACATGAAAATCTGGAAAAGCATAAATAATTTGGAACAGAACTAACTTGCTTTCTAAAGTGAGATAAATTTTGCATACTTTAAACCATCTATAAATTAGTTTTTTTGTTGAAGTTAGGCTCTCTTTGGAAGTAGTTTGCAGCATGGCAAGACGTGTGTACAAGAGAGGCACTCCAGGGATCAGCTAATTGAGCCATCTCTTTCTGAGTAAAAAGCGAGCCTACGTGATTAGTTGAATATAACTGCCTGCTGTTTAGATAGCTGAAATTAGGTTAAAGGAAGCCCACACCAACTGCTTGGGTATCAACTCTAGCTGCTAATCTTAAATTCCAGTGTTATTTGTGGATGGAATATTAGAAATAGGAATGATTGATTTTTTTTTTTTAATTAAAAAAAATAAGTCTAAGATAAATAATATTCTCTGTGCATGAAAATGGCTGTTTGTGTCCCTAGCTATTGCAGGCTTTGTGGCCAGTGATGCTTGTAAAACAGTGTCTGAATGACAGAAAAAAGTGGTGTTAGCTGCTATGCAATCTGTTTGATTACAATTTTATTTTTTTACTGTGGTGTACACAAAGGAGTTTGCACATGCATAGTACAATTACAAGTGAGATACTAGCCCTTGTGCTGCTCTAGAAGTTAAATTACATTGAAGGGAGGAGTGTTGGGCTGTCCTTTGAGCTGGTTTTCTAGTAAATACCTGCTGTTTGCAAGTTATAAAGGGGTAAATAAACCTACGGGTTTCTTGCTTTGTCAAGCCTAGCATTTAATTTCTAACTTGGATTTGTACTCTGATTCATGTTAAAATACTCTGAAGAAATTTAGCCCCTCAGTTAATATTTAGCTCTTGATATTTCAAGCAGGGAGGATTATGGCAACGCTGCATGCCATCATCCCAGGTCGTAGCCGTAGCTGGAGCTCTGTCCAGCTTGCCTGCCTGGCAAAGCGTGTCGGAGAGCCGGTGTGCTCCTCTTGGCTTACTGTGAGCATGGTGTGTGTGCCTCTACCAACTTGCATTTTATTAGCTCGGATATATGCCTGTAAAAGCAAAGTGGCAGAAGTTTGTTATCAAAGTTCAGCCCTCTTGGGGAATTTTATTTTTTTAATGTTTTAAGCTTTACTGTAGCTTAATTAGCATTGCTGTGTTTTTGGCTTCTCCTGTTATCTGTGTTGGCTAGACTAAAGCTAGTCAGACTACGTCCATCTGTGGTTTCAGCATGCCTTAACTCGTCGGGTAGATAGAGCCTCCGTAAGAACTAGGTGAGCGTCTCCGAGTTAGTCATGTCCAAATGGAGAAATCTGAAGTTGTTTTACATGTACTACCTTCCACTTATTTAACTGAACGTGATGAAGTAGGGGAGTGGTGGTTTTCTTTAAGGGAGTTCAGAAACCGACAATAGGGGAGAATAAAGCCTTGACAGGTCCAGTCATGCAGCTGCTCCTGCCGCCTTACAGGGATGATTATTTTTTTAGTAGTCTGGCTGAGGATCCTTTATCACTGTGAAGCTCCCTGCTCTTTCCTTACAGTAGTCTCACTGTGCCTAATTGTTCAGCTTTCATTTGTCCTCACTGACCTGTTTTTCTTATAGTTACTTTCATATATGTGTTTTGTCTGTAATTCTCTCTAAATTTTGGTTTTCATCCCTCAGTTACTAAAGAAAATGCAATGGCTTGCACAAAATACTTGCGCTCAGTGTGCCCGAGCAGTGAGACTGTGTCTCTCTGGCCTAATCCCCTTCCAGAAAGCAAGCAGTAATGTGAACGCTGTCCTGTCTGTTCTTAATATTTTTTCTTTTTTTTTCTTTTTTTTTTTTTTTTAATTAAAGGCAACATAAACCTTTCGGAGAAGAGCAAAATAAAACCAGTCAGTAGAATATCCACTACATTTTTTCTGCAGTGTTTTTTTCTTGGCAATGGCATAAAAGTTAGGCAAAAGTTTTGACATCCATTTATTGCTTTCATTCTGTCTCCTGGGCTTGTGTGTTTGCATGTGTGGGTGTATGCTACTTAAGATCTTTAGGTTTTGTTCCATGGACCATCTTTGATGTTTTATGGAACTCAGGTGGTCCACATGATGATGAACCTTATTCTATAGACCTGTGTCTGTACCTGGGTAGGGGAGCTCTAAAAGTTCAGGGAACTGTGGTGGAGATGTTTAGATAAACTGTTGTCGTGGTGGCTGCAAATAGAATTACTTGGTTTGGAAGAGAACTGGTAGCATTTGGAAATAAAATGCCTTAATTCTTGAAAGATGAGGAAGACTGAGAAGCAGTGAAACAAGTGAAGAGGAGACATTAACTTACTTGGAATATAGCTTGTCTGCCTCAAAAACTGAGATTAAGTAGGGACTAAGGCAAATAAATTATTCTCTGTTGCAGCGTATATAGCTCACTCTTTAAGAAATGTTCCTTGCAAAACAATCTTGCATGATGAAAACTAACACCACATAGCTACTCTCCAAGACCAAAGACTTGATAACTCAGAATGTGGAAAACGGTGCGCATGTCACAAGATGGTGCTTGCCCAGGAGACTTCGTGCTTCAGAATGTAAACTATCCTCATGTGAAGCTGGGGCAAGAATTCCCCCGAGTAGCTTTCCGAGATCACCTCCGCTCTCTTCCAAAACTGATGGAGATAGCAAGCTCTTTCCATGCAAGCTCTTCCCATGCAAGTAAGTCTCTTTGAAGCTGCTGGTATTGCTCAATGGCAGATGGAATATACTAGACAAATTTTTTATTGCAATATGCATTGTATACTGTGCTGCAGTCCATTCTATTCTATTTTGTCAAAGTACATTTGTGATTCTGGTTGAGGAAATAGTCATCTGCCATATGTTTTACTCATGAAATGGGAAGCAGAATATGGAAAGAGAGAAAATGAGATTAACACGTTGATGTTGTGATTTAGGATGTGTCTGAAAAGTAGATTGCACCAAACATGCAACTGTGAAGGTGATTTTGGCTATCATTTAATTAGCTGTATTTAACTTAGCAATGTGGTATCCAAATTGGCACACATCTCTGCAGCACCCAGTTCTACATAGTGGTGAAGTTAAAATAGGATGTCATTGTAAAGAGCTTGAATATAAACTTACGCTCCTTTGCTTCCCGTTGAAAGTGTTTTGAGAGGGGGTTTAGTGGCACTGCACTGGAGCAGTAGAATCATGCAGTTTGAAAATTCACTTATTTTTGCATTGTCCACAGTAATTCAGAATCTGTATATGGTTTGGGATAATGGAGCTAGTGCTTGAAAGTGGTAAAAAGCTAGCTGTATTTCTCTATCATCTGAACTTTTCCATCATCGTGTGCCCTAGTAGTTGCAAAACCAATACTGTATTTCCAATCAGTAGTTCTACTGATTTGTCTGTTGCAGTTTGCTTTGTTTGGGCATCCTGTGTGCTGGAAGATGTATAAAGCAAACACACCAGGGAGACAAATTCAGAGTAAAAGTCTGATGGGAAGGAACTGGGTGATGCTTGAACATGCAAATGGAGAATGAGAGCGGAGCTGGAAGCTTTTTTTGAGAGAGAGCGAGCTTCTGAAGAGACCAGTTGTGAAAAATTTACTGGACGTAAAATGAAGATACATCTATAAAGTAATGCCAATTAACTTGAAGATTCATTTTAAGTCACTGGTCTTTGCTAGGCTCAGGGAGATGGTATGAAGTAATCTTTCTCAAGTAAGGATAGGTTATACTGATGACGGTAGCGAGAGGCTTGGCATTTTAAAAGAGCAAAACAATTGTCATCTTATATAGAAGTATGAGATTGAATGTTTGAGTTATCCTGACAATAGTCTGATTTTTATACGTGAAAAGGGAGAGAGTTTCTGTAAACATTACACGTAAAGGAACCGCCATTACACTTCTTTGAGACAGTGGTAAACTGCATCTGTAAGGTAAGGTTCTTGATGGAAGAACAAGGAAGACTAAGACAGCAAAGAACTGATTTAAAAATCACTCAGTGATTTGAAAAAAAAAAAAACAACCAAAAAACAACAACCAACCGAACAAAAAAACCCCAGTTTGGTGTCTCAAACATTCAGTTACCAGAGCTAGTATATAGGAAATGAGAAAACAAAACAAAGTTACTCTTGACCTTGCTGCATTGGGTAAGTGTAATGATGAGCAGACACTGCACAGACCAAAGGCTCGAAGAATCAAGTAGATGGCATTTCTGTTGATGGTGTCATTATCCTTTGCACCTGTGTCCAATTTAATGAGCAAAACCTGGATGGCAGGTAACTCCATTTCCTCAGCAAAAATCACAAATGTACTTCAACTGCAACAGGACAGGATGGACTGCAGCACAGCCTACAACACGTACTGCAACAAAATTGATCTTGTATACTCCTTCTGCCAATATAGACATAACAAATAGAGCAAGCAAGTAGTTTCTGCAATTTTTTAAGTAAATGTTTACCTTTGCTGAAGTTGCTAAACCTTTTATTTTGATGCTGTGTTGCTAAGCTTACTGATATTTTTCTAGTCATGCAAAAAATTCCAAAAAGTACAGCGACGTGAACATCTTACGTGTAGGTGGGGTCAGCAAATAAGTTGAGCCCACTTGTGCAAGGCAGCTGCTAATTAACATTTTGGTGTTAGTTGTCGGAGCTGTGAGAAAGGCAGTAGCCATGTAAACACAGCAGACTGCTATCTGCAAATATTTTTGGTCAGCGAAGTGTTTACTTCCAGAAGCTTAAAAAGACCTCTATTGTTTGTGAATATTGGTGTTTTTTTCAACAATTTTGTTCGAGACACCTGTGAGCAATTCCCAGCAAATTGTGCTGCTTTCCGTGCATCCCTTCCCCTCAGTAAGAATAGTGCTGAACTTTCTCATAATTTTTTTGATCATAGCAATTACTTTTATAACTTATATGCTGCTCACTGTGTGTAGGGGAGGAGTCTGCTATTTGCCGGTTAGGTTCTTTTTGTAAGTTGATTCGGATTTCAAAATGCAGAGGTACTTCAATTATATTAAAATAATTTAGTGTAGCCTTGTTGAATTGATTAATCATAGAAAATATGCACCAAAAAATCTGTCTGTTTAATCTCCTGTTCTTTATGTATTCAGTGTAAAATAGTTCTTTAACTTGCAGTATTTTCATTTGAGATAATCAGTTTTTTCTTTAATTTTCAATTTCTTTAGTGGTTAGTTTTTTTGCAAATAGAATAAGTATTCCTTGGATTGATCCTTTCTTATTGAGATACTCTTGGAAATCTCTTTACTTTGTATTGGCTGAAAGAGCAGGGAGTGAAGGGTTATACGCAAAAGAAAGGAATTTTTATTTTTCAGGCAGGGTGTAACGGGACCCACGGGTCTGCGAACTTCTGAATACTGGAATCAATGTAATCCCCACTTCCCCCCTCCCCAGCTCGTTTTTTTTTTTTAAAGTGTGTCCTTTTTTTTTTTAAGTAGTGCCCTTTTTTATTTTTTAAAGTTACTACTTGTTAGGAAAAGCTCTACTGATCTTCCTTGTTATCTTTTTTTTAACATTGTTCTTTGCATATGGGAATGCTTTTCTTTTACTGTACCTGATGTTAGGTTTTAACTTAAAAGTGTGAGAGGAGTCTGAAGAATGCACAGTCTAAATGTTCAAAATAGAAGAAGGGTGAAGGCATCATGAAGTGAGCACCTTTGATGTCTAGGACTAGTGGGCATAATAAAAAACCAAACAACAACAAAAAAGTGAGAGGGGCTTTGGTTGATATTTACCTGTATTGTAATTACAGAATCTAGTCTTTGAATTGTTCGGTCTCACTGAATCTGCCTTGTCTGTTTGTACATCCTGCTCAAAAGCTGCACTTAGCGTTAGTAACGATTTCTAAGTACACGAGAACTGTCTCTTCACTTGTCACCGTTCTGTGTAAGAAATAGTTATAAAAGGGAACACTGGAGAGTAAAGTCACAGATAGTGTTGTAGCTGTGACTCTACTTGTAAGTTTTACTTTGAGGTGACTTTTAATTCTATTTTAATGAAAGCAGAGGAGCAGAAATAGAAATAACTCTACGTTGAGAGTAGCACCTCTGATATTGATGATATTGCACAAGTATAGATACTAAAAAGAAACAGATTCAATTCACCGCAGAAGTTCATTCCCTGTGGTTTTTGTCAAGGTCACAAAGTCTGTCTTTCTGTTCTTATCAAAACCTGTTTTGTTTTTTTTTTCTTTGCAGGTCATGGCAACCATAAAGAAAACAGTCCTTTCCTGAACAGTTCAGAAGCTGGCAAGGGAGGTGATTACTATGACAGAAATCTGGCCTTGTTTGAGGTGATTTCTAACTGTTTTTCTTACTTCTAATGTGATTTGTGATTTTCTGAGATGGGAGGGATTAAGCACATCGTCTTAAGTGGAAGACAGAGCACTGTGAGGGTCCAGGCAGTCGGTCGGTACCTAGCTCTCGCTGCATGGCAAATCTAAGAGTCATTGGTGTGTTTAAGGGTATGTCTGCAAAGCAGCAAAACATAATGGTACCAGAGGTGACCTGGATAAGTTAAGTAGTGAAGCTGTGGCACTGTGGGCTAATTAGTGTGGAAAATGAGCATGGGCTGATGTACTGTGTTAAGCAGGACCATGTTAATCTGTAGGAGAGTGCCTAAATTCTGGTACTCAAATTAGCCTGGGTATCCTGTATGACAACAGTACATCAGTAATACCGATTCCTCCCCACATGCTTTTTTGTGAGTGTGTCTGTCGCCCGAGGTACCAGGAGGCCGAGGTATCCTGTGTGATGAGAAAGATTATGAGCGCTCAGGACTGTGAGGCAGAGGTGTGACTGTTTGCGTGTGGAAGTGAGGAGGACCAAACTCTCGTGCAGGAGGCCTGTTGGAGCCACACCAAGTCCAGCCAAGCCCTCCTCCACATCCTCACCTCACTGGCACTGCTTTAACTGCAAATTTTGGCATGGTCTGCTAAGACCCAAGTTTATAAAAAATGTTCTCAGAAGCTCAGGTGCTGGGGAGTGGTGCAGCGAGCCTTTGTATGGCTCTGCAGCTGCTTTCTAGCTGGGCTTCTGAGTTACAGCTTCACAGCAATACCAGCAACATGTACCCCTCATTTCTCATTCTGGAAACTCGGTGTGGGGCAGCCTGAGCTGGCTCTACACCCCACCACGTTGGCGCCTGTGGAGTTCAGCTGCGTGGCGTAGAGGCTGTTAAAGTAGAACTGACCTGCTGCTAGAGAGGATCTCATCGTGGAAAGGCTACAACTGTGTGTGGAGGCGGGGTGCTTGAGCTAAAAGACTTTGAAGCATGCTCCTAGCTGTGGTGTCTCTAACCTCTGAGGCATGGTAAATCTGTGATCAGGTTAAACTCACTTGTAGGCCATGGACAGTTGGCCACTTGTGGCGTGGCCCCTCCCAGTCACACACCTGGCTCTTCCATAAGCAGTAACATGGTACCACACCAGGTCTGCAGGCTCTTTCTGTGGCACTGAAGAGAGGGAGGAGCAGCCCAAAGGCCATGCTGCTCAGCTGAACAGCAAGCATGTGTTGCCTCAGACTTTTTCTGGAAGGAATTGTAATCAGGTTTTTAAAGACATGAAGTGCAGATCAGGTCAGAGAAAGGAGTAAGAAAAGGGGTGCTTGGCTCATGGCATCCATTTAGCCATTTGAGGTCAGATTCTGCGTCAGGTACAAAGCACGCAACGCTACTGATCCTACCGGAAACTGGTTGTGAAGATACGATAAAACTCCAGACAGTGAAATATTTCTTAATCATTTTTTATTTCCTCTGTAGAAAATTGTTTCTCTTTTCTATGCATTACTTACCAATTAGGTATGTAAGACATTTTAGTTTCAAAGAGAAAGGGGAAGTGAATGATTTTGAATTTTTTTTCTTTTCTCCCATTGAACTTCCTTTCAGAAAGAGAAGTTGGATGGGGTGAAAGTAAAGGAGTGAGGCCTCTGTACATACGGCTTTTGGGATTTTATCTAGATCCACATGAATTAGATGACATAGTTTGAAAAATGTAATAAAATTATCAGAGAACATGCACGCCTGCAATGACCGGAATTTAATCACTAAATCTGATTTTTTTTTTTTTGGCAACTTGACCTTTTTAAAAGTTTATCTGTTGATGTAAGCTGACCTTAAGAGATACATTCAAGGTACACGTTCATTTTCTTAAAGTCCCAAGGCTCAGATGACTTCTTTATTGCTGTAATTGTTGCTTAGCAGCACCTAAGGAGAAGGATGTGTACAGTGCAGACCTGTTGGCATAGCGTTTTCCTGTCGGAGTTGCACTTCTTTCAGGAAATTAAATCCTCTCATCAGTGGTTCAGGCAAAAGGAAATATGCTGTCATTCCCTGGATGAGTTTCCTGGTGTGTTCCCTGGCAGCCTCAGGCATGCCAAGGAAGGCATGACCCCAGCCGCTCTTCAGAAATGCTGTGAATTGCTGAAGTTGACTAGTTGTCTTCTTCTGCAGGAGGAACTTGATATACGACCAAAAGTGTCATCTCTGCTTGGCAAGTTGGTCAACTACACAAATCTTACCCAAGGTGTTAAGGAACATGAAGAAGCAGAAAGCACTGATGGCTCGAAGAAGAAAGTATCAAAAGTAAGTAAAGATTCTCTCCCTGGCCAGCTGATGAACAGGATGATTCCCTTTGTGATTTTTGGAGAGCTGAACTCCTTTCTGCTTAATCTTAACCTCTGCCAGGACCCATGACAGTGTTGCAAAGAAATAATGTAGAACTCTGTAGGTAACCAGATGTTACCAAAGAACTGGGGCCGATGTAGTGGTTAAGCACTGTGCACTGCAGTGCAGTTACATACCTTTGGTATATATTTAGACAAGGAGGACAGGCTTTTAGTGGTGAATGGAGCAAACAACAAAACAAAACCCCGAGCTTTTTTTCCTAGAGCTGTTTTAGCTGCCCGGCAGCATCTGACACATCTCTACAAGCCTGGTAGGTATGACACAGCACTTGCAGGAGACAACGCCCTGCTCGAGTGGTGGGTGGAGGTCAGATTGGACACCCTGGGGCAGCTCAAGAGTCGTTCTGGTGTTAGGCACTTGGGCAACTGAATTCTGCCCCAAAGGAACTGCCTTTAGATGATTAGCCCTTTTGGGCTGGCCTTGTAATGACTAGGTAGAAGGTGGGGTTTGATTGTTGGGAGTCAGATTTCTCTCAGGAAGGCTGTGTCTATCACTGCTCCTCTTCATGCTCTGGCATTCTGACAGGTGTTTCACTTAGTGGTAAACCCTCAAGTGGTATGGTTGCATTTTATGGCACTTCCAGACCTGTCAGTTTGCTTGCAAATTTTGTCAGAAGAAAGCTTTCCCAAAAGCTAAGATAACACTTGAATTCTACAGATTTTATAGTAGTGCCCTGTCGAAGTTTGAGCCGTCCATTTCAGAAAGAGATGACAGTGATAATGTTGAAAACCAGCACATTTTTCGCAAAGAGCTTGCGTGTTACCCCACACTGAATGCCGGATTCCAGCTCCCTTACTCGCACTCCAGTTCCTTATTCTGCATGGTTTTACACTGGCCTTAATGAAGTTATTTAGTCAACATGAGACTTAAAATTCAATTTTATCTCGGGCCACATGCACTGCTGAAGTGCTGTAGTATTGTGGTTAATATGACATCATTACAAGACTGAGTGAAGGTCGTCTGGGTGCAGTAACTGCATTCTGGTACTATAAGCTTAGATTTAAAAAGTAATTTAAACATTTTAACTGTTAATTTCTTTTGTGTAGTGCTTGGTGTTGTATTAATTGCTGAGTCTGTCCAAAGTATTTACCTTCGCATTACTAATATGAGGTGTCAGCTGCACCTCTGTTTTAGCATGCTGTTGGTGGGAATAGTGTCAGGCGGCAGCTGTTAATATGATGTTACTGCATAATCTAAAACAGTTTTCAGCCTCTTGCTATCAAAAGCAGATTGATCATTACCCCAACAAAGGTAGAGTGGAGGGGGATACAATAGGTTCAGTCTTTAGTATTTTGAGAAAGTTCTGATCACTTTTGCTGTTTATTTCCTTATTAATTGCCTGACCAGAATACCAGGGCAAGATGCAGTCTAATCTCAAAGCTAGTCGTTTACTGCTCTGTTGGAAACAGAATTGGGAGAATTTGCTGACGGGTCTGTGCTGTAAGGTTGATTAAAGCAAATACAGTATAGCTTCATAAGGTAAAAATGAGGCAAATAACAGGAAACTGAGAAGTTTTTTTAAATCCCTGGTAGAGTAACATGTAAGGATTGGTGTTAATATTTCTACATCTAGGTACGATTTATGTAAACGCGTGTTTTCAAACTTGACTGCCATAAAAAAGGACTGTTGCTCTTGTTAAAGCTATGCTTCTATGGTAAAATAGCATTTGGGATTGATACCTGGGTTGTCCTGTGTCTCCAATATGTGCATTTGCAGACTTCTCAGATGTTTTTTTGTAGAATGGGTTGGGTAACCATTCCAAAAGTGACAATATCATCCTGAGTTAATATCTTAGTATTTTCTGTGTAAACACTGCAGTTTCCTTAGGTGAATCTTTGCCTAGCAAGTGGGATAAATTACATCAGCTGCAATATCATAACTGTAGTATGAATTTCTTCTGCCTCTCTTGCTATAAGCAATATGAAATTTTTAACACCTTGTAGAATATAAGAAGGTTGATTATTAACTCGTCCAATAATAATAATAACCATTAAAACAAGGAAATTAAAAAGCAGTAACTGTACAATGCTGTGGATTGAAGATATCCAGAAACAGTGCAAATAGCCTTCTTCTATACATTTGTTTTTAATCATCTTTGAAGTATAAATCAATACACTGCTGTTGCCTCATCCTTCCCATTTGAGTATTAGTACAGACACAGGAATATCCACCACAGCATGATAGCAGGTTCTGGTTTTAAGTGCCAGCGTTATTAACTAACTCGTTGCTGAATGCTCTACTGTGTGTGCTCAGTGAATCCGTACCGAGCCAATGTGGTAAGCTGCCTGTCCTGATGTGTCACTTGCTGGAACTGACATCTCCTAGGCAAGAACTGGAGCATGGAGGGTGAGCAGACTCTAGATCTGGTATTCAGTCTTTGCAGTAAGGGAATACATAATTGTCTATCTGAGCAGATAGGACAGGTCTCTCAGTGAATAACTTTTTGTGATCTAACACACCCCTGCCTGCCAAATCGTTTCCATTAAAATGAAAAAAACCCACCAAAAGACAGCGGAACATTTCCACAAGCTCTGGAAAATACATAATGTGACTATCCCCCTTCTCATCTCTTGGAATAATGGCTGCAAAGTTTGTGGCAAATGAAGATCAGGACAATTTCAGTGCAAAACATCTTACTATAAGCATATTGCCCTGTTTCAGCATTCCCATTAAATATTTTTGATAGTGGCATTCTGTGTTAGATACACATCAGATAAAATTGACGCTACTCCATGTAATAGGGTAGAAATTGAGATGCTTTGCATTTTTTCTAAATACAGTCTTGTATTAAAGCACTTAATAGATGCAGTGCTATAAAAATACCCCCTTCTTATGATGAAAAAAATAGATTAACTATTTTAGTTCGTGTATCTGTAATAAGGCAGTTTGTTTGTGTGCTGCTGTCTGTCCTCATGCCACAGAGCAACCGCAAGAGCTGTCATTACCGACCAGTGTCCCAGAGCCCTACGGCCAAGTGCTGTGACAACCCATCGCGCCGGCACAATGGAAATAGTGTCCTTCAGACCCAGATCAATATTTTTATCAATTACGTGTCTGCAGCTGGTTAGGGTGAACAGAAACACGATCTGCACCGCTGAAATTGAGACTGTTTTCGAGATTTTTCTGTGCCTGCTTGGGTGGTCTAAAACAGCGTTCTTCAAAATGTCTTTGTGTTTCATTTCCTTGATGCAGCACAGGATGTTTAATTTTTTTCATTTGGTAGCAGTGGAGTCTGAACGTAATACCCTTCTTATTTCTGACTGTGTTCTGTTGAGACCTCAGCACTGGTTTAGTATCCCTTACTGATCATAAGATGCTATAAAAAAGGGTCAAGTCACTGCAGATTACTGGCATTAAATATTTCTGTGGACAAGCTGATTCAAGTAGTATGTGTGGATTGTTCTTTCATACCAGTATTTTTTATTCCACAGGGTCAGAAAATCCAGAGTAAACTCTTATGCTGGAGATACACGTAATAATACTGTGGCTGAGGTTTTGTTGGTGGACAGGCACACACGCATTTCCTGGGCTGCTCTGCAGTAGTCCCATAACTACACAACTAATGCATAATTTCCCTTCCTCTGGGGCTGAAGTTGGCGTGTCACTTGATATGCATAAGAGGCCACTTGAGTGGGAGGTGGAGAAGGTGATGAACAGCAGACCAAAGCTGCAGGAGCCGTGCAGGGCAGAAGATAGGAAAGCTGAGCTGAAGTGAATTCTTATGCAAAGGAAGTGTGTGTTGGGAGATATGCAAAGGGCAGGCTGAAAACAAACCTGCTTTGACAGTGCTTGGAAAACTGGCACATACAATGTGGAACAACTGTGCTTCTGCCTTGTAGGAGCTGTAGGTTGGGCTGATTTCCTATTCCCAGATGCCAGTTTTGCCAAACTCGTAGAAACTGCTTTACCTCTGAGATACCCACACATCTGATAAATTCACTTGATGCTGGCTGTTGGGTTCAGAGATGTTGTGAGGGGGCGACTGATGGATGAATGGTCAGAGAGATGACAAAATTATGTGGAATGTGTCTTTCAGAGAAGCATGGAGTACGTTGTTGTGACAATAGGAAGCCATTATGCAGGGCACGGTCTGCCCAGTGTCTGACAACATTATTTAGTCCTTTCTCGGTTAAGTTTATGCAGTTGAAGACACAATGTGTATCAGATGAAGGTGTTTGAATCAAAAGTATCTAAGCCTTCCCTTCTTGAGGAAACAGGTACGCTAGAAAGAATACCATGAGAAGATCCTCCTCCACTGTAGCGTTGAAACAGCTCATTGGAAATCCTCACCTCGCTCTGGTCAGGATGCTTATGTACAAGTGTCATTTCTGTTAGTATCAGAAGACAACAGTTCCTTTTGTCCTTATACCCAATCATGACCAAACTGATCAGGTTAGTTCTACAGGATGGTAATTTTTGTACAAATGGAAGGCGATGCTTTAGGGCTTTTTTTGTCCTGTGACATTGGAACAGCTGAGTAACAGCGCTCTGACCCCAGGCTGGTAGGCCTCACAGGGTATGTCTGTTGCAAACTGTCAGCACATGGTTCTGTTGCCCACTTTACTTCAGGAGGTTCCCTTGAGTTGAAGTGTGTATGGGGAAAGTCTGGTTGATCTGATCTAGCTTTAGTCACATGAAGAATTCAGAGCTGACTTCAAAATATTCAGTCAGCAATTCCTGGCATTTCTAACAAAGAACTGTTCAGCTCGTGTTCTCAGGCATGGGTTTTTCATCTCCGGCAGGGCACATGCCTAATGCAGGTGAGGAAATTTTGAATTGTAACATGTAATTGCAAGTTGAAGCGATAAATTCTGAAGTTGCTTAGTTTGACCTGGTTATGTTATAACCATTTGATTTTTCTAGGATTTTGCTTTGTATAATAACATATACTCTTCACTTGCCTTAGGTAACTAAATTTTTCCATAGTGAAGACGAGGCAAGAACAAAGTTTTTGACAGCCATCTTATTGCTTTGAGAATAATATGCTTGCCTTGAGTACCATTGCCTTTGATTCTTGACTAGTTTGTCTATAAGGGTGCATGTTACCTTTCTTGGCAGGAAACCACGGAGATTTGGGGTTCCGAATTGCTGCCTGTGCCACGTGTGCCAATGCAGGGAACTCTTTTGTATTCCTTGAAATAAAACCTTATCAGTGGCAGTTTGATATCATTGTTTTGGATCTGACTGTCCTCTGACAGTAACTATTTGGGCAAAGGAGAATTCTACAGGATACTGTGTTGAATGCAAGTCATGTGCAGTTCCTGTGAAGTCACGTAACTAACTTGTATTTTCTCAGTCACCGTCAAAAAGTAATTCAGAGTCTGATGCTAACATTAAACATAAGGAAGTTAGAATCACTAGTTTTACATGGAATATACAAACTGGAAGAAAATACATTATGCATGTCTCCAGATTGCTTCCAATTTTTTTCTGGTTCTAATGTCACAGAAGTATGATTTCCATGAAACTAATTAGTTTTAATTCCATTAAAACTACTTAATTCCATTAAGTTTTAATTCCATTAAAACTACTTTGGGGAGTAGGGTAGGATCTATATTACTCGGGGTCTGCAGCACTCAACAGGTTTCATCCTAGAAACTCTGTGGTTCTGCAATAAAACAAACGCATGTATGCTCTGTTGTTAGTAATTGGTGTTAAATGCAGAGTATAATTAATTGAAATGTGAAGATGTGGTAGAGTCAGCATTTTGTTCAGAAATCCGTGGGTTTGGTGTTAGGAGTTTGCTTTGTGTTTTGTGGAAGTCCAGTGCAATAGTATTTCTGTGTTTACCTGATGTTTCCCAGATTTCTACCGTTTGAAAAACTGAAGTTGTAGGGGTTTCTGGTTATCTGTGCTTTGAATAATTCCAGTTAATGAATGTCAATGATTTTTTTTTCAGTCACCCAGCATGGGCACCCTGATGGGGGTGTATTTACCATGCATGCAGAATATCTTCGGGGTTATTCTTTTCCTGCGGCTGACTTGGATGGTGGGAATGGCTGGAGTTCTTCAGTCCTTCCTGATTGTATTGCTTTGCTGCTGCTGTGTAAGTATATAGGTAAAATAATGCATGTGGCGTAACCTCTGTGAAACTTTTCAGAAACTTGGAGAGTCAGCATTGTAGATGCATGCGTAAAGAAAAGCCAGATTTATGCTAGACACTTCCGCTATGTTTGTAGCCATGTGATTTCTTTTTTTCCCTTTTTTTCCCCTTCCCACTAGTACTTCTAAACTGGCAAACTGTATTTAGTGTAATATTTACTCTTAAAAATGGTGTTTGTTCAGCAAGCAGCTGTTTTCTGTGCCTGTCCCAGGTCATGGCTGCCTGCTTTGCTGCACTAGCCTTCGTTGGAATTTCAGCCCTGCAGATGGAGGGACATCTGCCTTCTTTTATCTTGCTTTGTCTGCAGACACCCATTATTTGACCCGATAAAGCAGTGTTCATCTCTCAAGCAAAAGCCTCAACAGCCTGATGATTAAATTCCTGCTAGCTGTGTTTTCTTTCAGATAATGACCTGTAGAAGCAGAATAAATAGAAATATTGTAACCTATATGCAGTGGCAGCTTTGCTCTATCAAGAAACAAGTTATGTTTTAAGAAATGTTGTTGACACAATTGCTTCCTTTTGCTTGTTTTCTCCAGACTATGCTGACCACCATATCAATGAGTGCTATTGCCACAAATGGTGTTGTTCCAGGTGAGTGTAGTTAGCAAATGTCTCATCTGTATTAAAAAAAAACAAAAAACAAACAAGAACAAACCCAGACAAATTGCTATAAGCTGTTAATGTGGCTTTAGTCTAGAGAAATTTGCTTAAGCCAGGATACAATGCCTGAATTCATATCTAGTATTTCTTCTTAGTATCAATTATGATTTGTTTGGTTTTTAGTTACCCCTGTGCTAACAAAAAGATACTTCAATTGAACCCCCAAAAAGCAGATGCACAGTGTGTAATTTTGTTGTATTCTTGTTGTGAATATTTTACAATTTAGAACAATGAATAAATAATGATTTTACTCTCATTTTCTTGTTTCACAGCTGGTGGCTCCTATTTCATGATATCCAGGTCGTTAGGCCCAGAGTTTGGTGGAGCTGTAGGGCTGTGCTTCTATTTGGGAACAACATTTGCAGGAGCAATGTATATCCTTGGTGCCATTGAGATTTTATTGGTGAGTAGTACCAGAGTAGTCCTGCTTTGAAGACAAATAACATATAGAAAATACAGCAGTATTCTTGTCCTGTGTTCGTATACACATTCACAGGTAGCATCTCCAGTTTCTTGGTGTCCAGTTCTGTACCTCTTATTGCTTCCCATTGGAAGCTGCACACTTTATGGGTATCCAGAATGGCAGCTCTCCTGAACACGTAGATGGAAGTATGACGTAATCACAGACACATGCTGATCATGGATAAAGGTGGCTTATTTGTACTGCTGAAATAGGACGGGTCATTATCCCATGAATTTTCCTGTAAACTGACAATTCCTGCTGAAGAGCACATTGCAAATTGGAAAGTGATGTACATTCTAGTATAGGTACAAGATCACTACAGTAATATAGACAAGAGCTCTGTTCCTGCATTCCTTCAGGTTGCTTTCTTCTTGTTTCAGACGTATATTGTGCCACAAGCAGCAATTTTTCATGCGTCTGGTGCCCATGATGCATCCAGTGCTATGCTAAACAACATGAGGGTGTATGGAACCGTATTCCTCATCCTGATGGCAGTGGTGGTCTTTGTAGGCGTGAAATATGTTAACAAATTTGCTTCCCTCTTCTTGGCCTGCGTAGTAATATCCATACTGTCCATTTATGCTGGAGCTATCAAGTCCATCTTTGATCCACCTGAATTTCCGTGAGTAATACTTCTTGATGGGGTTATAGCTTTGCCTACAGGTCTGGAAGGCGGGGTTCAATGGAATTTACTTAAAACTTGTGCCTAATACGTTGTCAAAGATTTCTTTTTTTTAATTACTTCAGATATTTTTAGCTGTATATAGTGACAGTGAGAGTCTTCCGCATGCAGAGCTTGTGGAATAGAAGTTTCTTAGGGTAAAAGGAATGCATTATTACATTCTTTAACTGTCTCGGTAGAATGAAGTCTTGTGGTGAGTATACAGACCGACGGAGGCTGACATTTCTCTGCTTTCTGCAAAGACAATCCAGTATCTTAGCCTATGGCTGTTAAATTTTAGCAAGAATTTGGCTGGGTTATTTATGGCAGCCCTTCCCAGTAGCAAGCAGGTTGGCAGGTCCATTTTCCTCAGGCCGGTCAGACATGATGGGCTGCCTGTGTGGCTGGAAACTGTGGTGATGTGATGCAGCTGCTTGCTGAGAAATTGGGCATCTCTTCGGAATGTGGGAGGTGGGGGGGGGGGCCATGCTGAGGCTCCAGAGAAACTTCCCCTCAGTCTGTAAGCAGATGAGTCCACCATAGGAGCAGCCCTGCTCTGAGCACAGCGTGTGCTCCTTGGCACTTTAGCAGTTAAACATAATACAGTTTCTTAAACTCAGAGCTGGAGCAGCAATAATGTGAATGCAGATGTTTTACCAGAAATGCACACAGTGTTTCCTGATACTGCTGACAAGAGATGGATGAGCTGGAAATAGAGGAGTTGAGTCTGCATAATTATTCACATCTTAAAATGTTGTGACCACAACTAAGTACTAGCAACCCTCAAGTGCTCCCTTTAGATATTTAGGGCCCAATGATTATAATGTTTTACAACAGTGGCAGGTTTACAGCAGTAAAAATAAAACAGTGTCTTTACCTCCCCCTCATTATCTCTTGGATTGTTCTTGAATGTTCTCCCTGTCTTTCTTCCTTGGGCTGTATTCCTTTTTGTTTTGCTGAAGTAACCAGAAGTATTTATTTTAAATTCTGGAGGGGAAAGCTTTTCTGAAGTTACGGTTCACAGGCCTAAAAACCCTGCAAAAATGGCCCTGTCTCTTCCATTTTCCTGGCTTTAGTGCTTGATGAAAGCTTTGAAACAATTAAACTTATTAAAATGCAAGTAGCAATAAATTTAATGTGTTTTTTTCTGTGGATGTTTTCTGGCACTGGGCAGAGAAGCTGAATGAACTTTTAGTGGCAGCGAGCTGCTATGCTGTATCACCATGTCTTATGGAACTGTCTTTGGAGAAGTGGGTTAAAAATTGTCAGTGCTGGAATAAATTGTATTTGTAGTTAGGTGAAACACAACAGGCACCAGAGGATTTTAGCAGTTATGCATGGTATCCTCTGACAAGCAGAACCTTTGCTAATTGTGGTTGAAATGTATGTTCCTAATTCTGAAGCTACAATGTCAGGAGTCATTTGAGTGCTACTATACATAATCTGGGATAATGCAATTCCAAATATCTTCAGATACTCTACATATATAGTAATTTGAATGCTGGTATTCTTCAGATCTCTTCCATTCCAGTAGTTTGGTTTAACTGAAAACAAAAATGTTGCCTAATCTTTCCCTTTCATTGTTAAAGGTAAACTTACCAAATTCAATAAATCACACTGATGTAGCTTTTTATACCTCTACCAAAATTTTTGGAAAAGTAGGTATGTACTTCTGACCCTTAAAGGAAACAGATACACAGTCTTCATCCGGCTGCCACTGTCTTTTTGAAGCAGAGAAATGATGTAGCAGATTAGAGCCACTTGAAATTTCCATGATGTGAAGGAAGAATGATGGGGAAGGGCAGATGTCATTTTCCCGGTACCATAGGATAATACTGGGTTTCATGTTTCCCTTCCAGGATTTGCATGTTGGGCAACAGGACTTTGTCAAGAGATCAATTTGATGTTTGTGCCAAAACCATAGTTAAGGATAACATTACTGTGGCCTCTAAGCTTTGGGAGCTCTTCTGCCACAGTACGAACTTAACCACCGAGAACTGTGATGAGTATTTCCTAATGAACAATGTCTCTGAGATAGCAGGAATTCCAGGAGCTGCTAGTGGCATTTTAAAAGGTATAGTAAAATATTGCTATCCGTTAAAGAGGAGACATGCTGAGCAGTTGAAATGGGTTGAACTGTTCCCTGCTGGTTAAGAAAGAGGGACTAAAGAAATGTAATTACAGTGAAGAAAATTATTTTCAATAAAGAAAGCAAAGACTTATAATAAAAAAGTAGATGGCACTTTTGTCTTGATACGGTACTTGTCTGCTGTAAAACTGATCAAATTTGCCTTGTATGTCTCATCATTTCAGCAGAAAGTCAGCTGTAATTTTGAACCATACTAACATGAGTAAGTTGTTAAAATTTTTCTTAATTCTGTGTAGCTATGACTGTCCATTTTAGACAGGTTAAGATTCTGTCCTGAAAGATAAAAGTACTTTATGAAAAAAATGTACCTCCTTCTTTGTCTGCTCCTGAATATCATACCATTGAAAAGTGTTCATTATTGAAATGAACTCCGGAGAACAGTTGCTTTGTGCGGGTGCTGAGCACCCAAGGTTCCCATTTGCACAGGAACCAATAGTCTGGTTTCTAAAATGGACTCAGCATTTATCAGTGAAATTTCAGATGCTAAATAATTCTGTAATTCTTCCACTGTCTAAAGAACAATCCATTTATATATAGAAAGCTGGTCAGTATTGCGGCTTTGTGTGGATATGGTGGTTCATTAAAAATATTCAGTGTGTTTACTGAGGTTAAAATAGGTATGAATTTAAAAGAATGTTATATATGGTAACATTAAAGGATAAAAAGTGCTTAGACTTCTGTAGGCTTTTCATACTTATTTATTGTTTTTGTTACAGATTCCCCTGACAGCATGCAATATAAATTTTTTTTTCATGTAACTTGTGTATGTCTTAATTTGTGTTGATCACTGAATTGCGTGAATTGAGTTTGTAATCATCAGCTGTAGATGCATTATAGTGAGAACAGGCGTGAACTGAAACATGCTTTTTCTTTCTGTGGGGTGATACTAACACTGAAGACAACTTATGGAGCAATTATTTGGAGAAAGGGGAGATACTGGAGAAAGCCCATCACCCCTCTGTTGATGTAGCAGGCCATAAGAACAACCTTCACCTATATGTGCTTTCAGATATAGCTACTTCATTCATGGTGCTGGTGGGCATCTTCTTCCCTTCAGTGACCGGTGAGAATGCTGGGACAAGCGGGCGTCTTGGGTCTCTGAGCTTTCTTCTCTCCCTTGATCTTACATCCAAAATGTATTTTCAGGTATCATGGCTGGTTCAAACAGATCAGGGGACCTCAAAGATGCACAGAAATCCATTCCCGTTGGAACAATTCTTGCTATTGTCACCACATCGCTAGTCTGTATCCTTTTAAAATTAGTCGAGTCCTGGCACGTTGTAAGTGACTCAGCTGAATTACTGTATCTGATTTGTGGAAGTGCTTTTGGGTGACGAAATTATCAGTGTGCTCAGTGTAGAGTATGATTGGTCAATGGAAAAAAAAAACCCAAACAGTCCTTGAGCTGAAAGAATTATTATCCTGTTGTCTTCCATCCCCCCTTTTGTGTTGGGTTTTTTGTTTTGTTCTTTTGCATTTCTGTTGCCTCTGCTTTGCTGTGCAGTTGTCTAGAGCTTTTCAGGCTGGTGAAACACAGATATTTTTTAGGATGCAGTGGACTGTTAAGGTGAGGGAAGGCTTTACATGGGAGAGATGATAAATTTCAGTTCCTTAAAAAGCCCAAAACAAAACCTTTTAGTTTGAGTGGCATTAAGGAGTGTGTGCTTGCTTGAACATTTTAGGGCAAGATAAACTAGAGTTAGAAATTAGACTAGGTGTTTCCCAGGTGTTTTTGGGGGGAGGGGGCTGAAGGTTCACGTGTAGAGTTAGCTGTGCACTGCTACCCAGGAATCTATGTATTTATTTTGAAGTCAGTGAAACAAGATCATCTTACACCAGTTTACAGACTGTATTCTCCCCCGCTCCCCCTTGATTTTTAAGATGGTAATCTGATTTAATGCTATTCCATGATTCTGAGACACATCCCCAGCTGGTGTTCGTGGAAGTGTTACAAACGCTATGTTCAGTAGTGAGCTCTGTGTAGCTGTGAATGACTCGTTGTTTCCCGCCTGTTTCCACTGAGACTGGAGCACTTAATCTGCAGAACGTGAGGATGTTCCTCATCCCACATTTCTAGGTGCCAAGTATGTGTTCAGAGGAACAGCCTTTGTCCCAGCTAAAGCTGCCGGGTTTTGTATGTGGTTAAACTCTTCAGGGCGTAGGACCACAGGAGCTTTGCTTAGGAAAGACTGTCTTAATCTCTTCTCTCCTGCTAGAGAAGAGAAGTCAAGGTCTTAAAGCTTCAGCTAGTTGTTGGTGTCCTAATCTACAATTTATCAACATAGGAGATTTAAAAAAAAATACAAACAAAAAAACCCCAAAGGCAATTAATATGAGCAAAGACTTCAAAACTTCTTTGCAAGAACTTTCTGAATAAATCCCACCAAACGGGCGCCTGGCTGAGATGGTGACTCTCCTGGAAATTCTGCCGTTTTAAACCTGCTTTTAGCAAAGCCTTGCCTAGCTGTAAATTGGGATCCTAGCTTGCTTGTCCCAGATTCTTAGGAGCACAGCCTTTTCCAGATGTTACTCTGGGCCCTGACCCTGTACCAAGAAGTCTGCAGTTCTTGTGACCGTGATAAATATCAAAACAGGTCACAGACGTAACCCCCAGCTGGCGCGTTAAAACATTTGCAGTTCAAATCTTGTTGGGTGGTGGTTAGCGACGTACCTCGATATTCATACGCCACCCCGTGGAAGGCTGACACTGTAACTTTCAGGAGGGATCAGTGTTTCCCTCTTCTGTTACTCTTTGCATTTCAGGTGTAGAGAGTCGGGTTTAGGATTTAACCATTCCTGTGAACTTAAATCACAAGATCAAAAACTTTACTGCAATGACAGATCTAAAAAACCTGAAGTATTTTGCACTCTCCAGTGCAGTAGTAGTACAGTTTAATTACAAACCCAATATTCAAACACTTATTAGTGATGTGAATGTCATCAGAGACCACAAAATGAGTAACTGCAAGGTAATGGTTTGCTATATGTTCAAAATATCTTCAGGCACAAGAGAGAGAAAAGAAAGATATTTTAATAGCAGTTTCTGTTCTATACTTGCAGATTAAATTGACATTTATGTATAACTATTTCCTTTGATATTATGTCCTTTATCGTAACATTTTAAACTATCTTTTTTAAAAATTGAAACTTAGAATAGTAACTTTGTCACTTTCACATTAGAAGATATATATGAGCAGTGAGACAATGATTTACTCGCCAGCTTTACCCTGTACTTGTGGAGATGCTGCAGTGCAGATGCTGTAGGGCAGAGGCACACGCTGAACTTCCACAGTACTTTCTATGGTTGTTTTCATCTGCCATGTCTAAATAAATCCTGCTTCCTTAGCACACTCTGTACTCAAGACTTCAGTTGTGTATTATTATTTGGAGCCTGCATAGAAGGCGTAGTCCTGAGAGATAAGTAAGTTTTACTGCTTTAGTGCTCTCTTTTCTTTTTTCCAGGAAAGGTGTGTTCTTTCCTATCTCGCCCCTCCCTTGTCTCCCCCTCACCCTCCTCCCCCCCCCCCCCCCCGCTTTTTTTTTTTTGACTTTTACGTCTGGGTGCTTTTTGAACCATATTTGTATGTAAATTGTAAACAGTGTTTTGGGAATCTTCTTGTATTTGATTTGATACAGATTTTCCATCCTATGTCTTAATTCCCACCCCCCCAAAGCTATCATGTCCTGTGTTGATGTACCCTTTTCAGTTTCCAGGGGTACTCATTCAGAGATCAGATCCCCAGCAGTGAACTAGAGATTTCTATTGTTTCTTTCTGTTCCCTGCAGAAGCAAGATACAAAGCAATGACCAGTATAATGTACATCCCCAAAGAAAAATCTTCAAGGACAGGCAGATAGCACACATCTGTATCTGTGTATGTTATATTGCTGATAGTGGTATTCATAGGAAGAAGTATTTCCTCGTGGCATTTGTGATGATTTCTTGCATAGAAACAAAATTCAGAAATGCAACCAGACATCCATAACTGGACAAAGTTTGGTATTTGGTTATATTTGCCCTCGGATTATTAGTTAACAAACATTTCTGTCTGTAAACCCAATGACAGTGTTCCCATACTAGAGTCTACCAGGGCTTTTTCTGACAGCTTCCCTTGCGTTAATGGAGTCTTTCCAGGGGAGAAGCAATGAGTATAATTGTGAATATAATTGTCTGAGAAAACAACCTGCAAACAAACCAAACCAACAAACAAAACCCCAAAGTCTTCTGTAGGGATGTCTGATACAGGATTGTGTTGGGTGTTTTAAACATTAAACTTACTGTGTTGTTAAGAGCTGCATCTTTCTAGGTGAAAGTGGAAAAGAATGTTGTCATAATAACGTAACAGTTTTATGATATATACTCAGAAGAAAGTTTTTGAATTGTTGAGATCAGGCTGCAGACAATTCCTATCTGTGTATCAAAAGTGACTCAGATTTACTACTTTGTATATTTCCTAATCAAGAAAATATGTAATATTAAATAGTATTTAAATGATATCTTAAAACTGACCCAGAAAACCAAACGTGAGTGTCAAAATACTCCTTTGAATACGAATGTCTTGCTGTTCCTCTCCGCAGGTACGGTGATGCAGTGAACAAGAACTTAGTGGTGGGCACCCTCTCATGGCCCTCGCCGTGGGTCATCGTGATAGGATCCTTCTTCTCTACCTGCGGAGCAGGTTTACAGAGCCTTACCGGAGCCCCCCGGCTGCTGCAGGCGATCGCAAAGGACAACATCATTCCTTTCCTCTGGGTTCGTACTTACCTCTTTTTATTATTTTATTTTATTTAAAAAAAAAAACAACAAACAGAACAGATTCTGTATGTAGTAGCTAACCAGCTACTTGACTTTATGCTCTTGGAAATTAGATTTATTTTCCCTTGTTTGCCCAGCATCGAAGTGAAGGTCAATATTTTTTTTTATTTTAATGCTTTGTTTTCTTTTGTTAAAAACTAAGAATATTTTAAAAGGAGTTTGAATAGACATATATGGTAATTTTATGAAAAAGTCTAACATCTAATTCAGTGAAGCACCGAAAGCCATTAGAATAATTTGACTCCTTGCTCTAGAGAGAAAAGTATGTAGAAAAATTACTGTAGCTTTTTAAAACATAATTTTTAAAATTTTCTTTATAGCTTTATGAAATATTTGGAAGATATGCTTAATGTTTCTATTTTTTCAGATTTTTGGTCATGGAAAAGCGAATGGTGAACCAACGTGGGCTCTTCTGTTAACAGCATTAATTGCTGAGCTGGGAATCCTTATTGCTTCACTTGACATGGTGGCTCCGATTCTCTCAATGTAAGAAGCAGGGTGGTTGCTATGTAAAGGCGATGTGGAAGGGGAAGAAAAGAGCAGTACTCTTTTGAGTTTTGCTAATTGGATTGTTTTTCAGAACCATATCTTAAGCCAGTAAAGCAAATTAACGGAGCCTGAGTTCCACTTTTATTATTTCTGTAAATTCTCTGACTTCAGGCTCTGCACATAAATCTATTTGTTTCTGCTCTGGAGCATTTGTGAATCATCATGTTTTTAGTAGATTGTTATTTTGTTTGGGACAATGTTATTTTTATCACAGAACAAAGATAGTGTTGATGTTGTGGATAGATCTGACTTCTGATCCACTTAAAAAGCCATTTTAACTGCTTTATACTGATATTTCAGGCTAATAAAATTCAGAGGGATAGGCACAGGTGGCAGGTCAGCTGTATTTTGACTGTAAATCATGCTTGTGTTTATAATCTGTGCCAGAATCTAAAAGGTGCGTGCTAAAACGTATTGTGCTTTTTTTGCTTCTGCAGGTTTTTCTTGATGTGTTACCTCTTTGTTAATCTAGCATGTGCAGTACAAACACTTCTTAGAACTCCAAACTGGCGGCCCCGGTTTAAATACTACCACTGGTAAGTAAAAAAAGGCCAGCATGCTCAACATGTTTCCTGTAATCTGCAGCATGGGTTTTAGAAGAACCCTCTCCATGAGGGCTGTGGGCATCTCTTCTTTCTCTGGATATCAGTTCTAGACAAGAGTACATCGACGTAGTATTCATAGTGGACCAGACCCAGACATTTAGTGGCATGAGGGTTTCATTCCAACAACAGGATACGAGAACTGTCGGGGACTGGGGAGCTTCATTGGAAGCTTTACTTTCACTTGCCAATTCGGAATAGACAATTTAAAGAGCAAGAGAAGAATTTACTTGTTTTTAAGCTTTTCTTCCCCACTGCTCACTAATATCTTTGCTTTCTGTTTCAGGGCCCTCTCATTCTTGGGCATGAGTATTTGCCTGGCACTGATGTTCATTTCATCTTGGTATTATGCTTTGGTAGCTATGCTTATTGCAGGCATGATTTACAAGTATATTGAATACCAAGGGTAAGTGTTAACTGGATAGAGAAGGGTAGGAAGGAGATTTGGTCTGTTTTTTATGAATTATCTCTAGCCTTCACGCTTGTAGAAGGAACTGTCCAGAGATATCACTTAGTGGGCTTCCCTTACTAGTTAAATTTTTTTCATTGTTTTACTGTGTCAGTGCTAAACAAAAGGTCATGAAGTGCTTTGCTGTTAAGCCTCTAAAGGTGTTTGGTGAAAGTTGAGAGTCACTGGAAGCAGAAACCCTGGGTGGCATCTATCATTCTGCTGTCTATCACACACAATTACTTCAGGCCCAGAACAAGTGAAGACAACCATCTCATTCCAATTTCTCTGATGCAAAGGTCTGTCTAGAACAGTCTTTGAAAAGCTCAGTCTGCAGGTTAAGTTGCCTGAGATTGTTAATGTCTGACGGAGCCAGGCTGTACTATGGCTGTGTAACTGAAGTTTAACAAATCAGGTATGGACATGCCTGATACTTGTTTATGCTTGGGAAGCATTCTCTGTAGTGGAGTGTTGATTACAGTAAACACAGAATGGTGGTCCTGTGGTATACATTTGACTGAAACATTTGCATTTCTCTTAGGTGATACTTGGTAAGTATCACGTTACATACATGTACAAGGGATAAATATACATGTGATGCATGCTATGTATCACATTATTAAACTCATTACAAAGTAATGGTTTCTCTGTAGCGTGACTAAGTGTGCAGTTCAATGCTCATGAAACCATATGTTGGCTACATTGTGTGTTCTTCACAGTGCGGAGAAGGAATGGGGTGATGGTATCCGAGGTCTTTCACTCAGCGCAGCAAGATATGCCTTACTCAGACTGGAGGAGGGCCCTCCACACACGAAGAACTGGAGGTACTCAGTTTAGACTGATAAAATGCACTGTCATGATTTTCTGCTTACACTTAAGGAATTAAACTGGACTCCAAACAAGATGCTTTTGGTCTGTGCGAATCAATTGAAATGCCTGGTGTTGAGTCTGCGGTAAGCTGCCTGGTCACTGGCCAAGCCCTGCTGTGTGGGCCCTGTATGGGCAGACCTTTTGTGTCCTTTGGATCTCTAATTGGACTCTGAACTGGTGAATTCAGAAGTGGAACTTGAGGAAAGCCTGGAGATCTCTGAGTACTGAGGTCCAGAGGCCCCTGGTCAATTGCACTGGGGGCACAAAGAAGTCACTGCTATCATCCTAGAATTAAAAATGGGCATAGTGGCCAACATTTCTGCCTGTGGCTTTGTGAGCTGAAGACAGATTAAGTGGGCAAGAACCCTCCTCTCAGTTACGCATCACACAACTCTTAGGCTCTGAACAAGAGGACTAGGAATCTACCAGAGAGAGTTTTAGAAATCTTTTTATACTTGCTCAACCACAGCTTAAGAGAGAAAATGATTTAATTGATGTGTAGCAATACCTTAGGGGACAGAAAGCAGGTGGGATCTGTGTTTAGATGAAAATATTCATATTTCCCAGGTATTTGGCACAAGTATCCAGATAGATTCGGCCTTACGAGTATGAACATAGTGTGTGCTCCAAGACTACTTAAAAGAGCCTTGAAAATCAGTTATGTAAATAAAACACTAATGCAAGCCTCTTAAGCTAAGTACATGAATGAGTTTTATGACTGTCAAAACAATGCAGCAGAAAGGTTGCATCAATGCTTCAAGTCTGTGATGCATCTTCAATGTTTTTTTATCTTCTTCAGGCCTCAGTTGCTGGTGCTTCTGAAACTTGATGAAGATTTGCATGTAAAATACCCTAGATTGTTAACATTTGCATCTCAGCTGAAAGCTGGCAAAGGTTTGACTATCATAGGATCAGTGATCCAAGGGAATTTCTTGGAAACTTATGGAGAAGCCCAGGCTGCTGAACAGGTCAGTGTCTTAAATTCCTAACTTAAAAATGGGTGAGTGGACAGAGAACTTAAAAGTTTCATAGTCATACAGGGAAAAAGGTATTGGTAAGGCTTCTGTGCGATACGGGACCAGATGCGTCAGCTTCCAGTTGTGGCTTTGGGAATATAAGATGATCAATGTTTGCAACTTGTGTAAACAGCCTTACTGTATAAAACTGTCTTCATTTATAAGAATGAATTGCTGTGGAAGTTTGTTTATGCAGATCAATGGAGAGAAGAGGACTGTCTAGTTTTCTGAACATACCAAGAAACATTTCAGTAACTGTCAGTTATTACAAACTTAGCAAATGTGCTGTGTCTCTTTCAGTGTGGTGATAAATTTATCACAAAAAGCATTGAAGAATGGTCTTGAAAATTTGTTAATAAATCATTTCGTCTTCCTCACTGTGTAAACAAGACATCATGGCCCTGTTTACCTCTGTATAGTATCAGCACATGACTGTTTTCTTGCCCAGAGTCTTTTTATACGGGAAAACTGTTATAAAGGGAAAACTAATACATAGGCCTATGTGGTGATCAAGTTTGGTTAGTTTTTAAACAAATAAAGGGTCCTGTATGCTTGACAGGTGTGGGATGTTTGGTGATTATATTTGTAAACTGAATGTAATAACACAGCATGTTACATAGAAATCTGAAGCTGGAAATCTGAATGAAGTTAATTAACCTTGGTTTTAAAAAGGTGAGTGTTTTAGGATTAGAAAATAGGAAGTGAGACATCTGTATCACTGACTACTACTATGAATAAGAGATTATAACACAAACCAAAAAACCGTGATCTTAGAATACATTGGAATATGTTAGAAATAATTATGTTTGGAAGGGACTATGTGTGTTTTAACAAGTATTATTCACAATTAGTGGGTATTTTCTCTTCGTTTTATTAAGGAAAGCGGATGAGCAGAACTTTGCTTTGAAATATGTTTTACCTGTGGACGCATGAACTGGGAATTTACGTTGTAGTCACATGATAGAGAAATACTAAGCGTTCCTTTTTGGTTGTGAGGTTTTTCCTTGTCTGTCTTGCAGACTATTAAGAATATGATGGACATCGAGAAGGTGAAAGGATTCTGTCAAGTAGTTGTAGCCAATAAAGTTCGTGAAGGAATTGCCCACTTGATCCAGTCCTGTGGACTAGGTGGCATGAAACATAATACTGTGGTTTTGGGATGGCCATATGGCTGGAGACAAAGTGAAGATCCAAGGTCATGGAAGACATTTATAGGTGAGCTTTAAAGGTTCTGTGTGATCAAACATTGTGAACAGAGGTGTTTTACTACACAGAGGGGATTTTAACAGAATCCTTGTGAAATTTGTTTTGGATTTTAGTCTGTTTTTTCTAGTATTGATTGTGAAGTAGATAATTTCTCACAAAACTGCTCTATGTTTGAAATACCACTTCTTGTAGGTAGAAGACCTGTGAAAGATCTTCAGAGATCAAGCGGCTAAAATTAATCTGTCCAATGAATGGTTAAAAAATTACAGACTTGAGAGATACTGTGTTTATGGCAAAGTATAATTTGTGTCCTAGATAATCTCTGTCTTCTCACAGGTCCTAACCTATCCATCTCTTTTCACTACTGGAGCTAACACGCTCCTTGCCTATATCCCTCTCCTTCCCCTATGGTCCAGTTACTTCACACACTCAAATTAGAACAGAGCAGATGCTTTCTGCTCATACTTAGCTTTGAAGATTGCTGCTTTTATTTCAAACGTGAAATAGGGCTTGTGTTCCTGTAAGTCTGCTTTATCCTAGCTTTGTCAGTTGGTCCGACCTGTCTGTGCAAGCCTTGTTGTACATACTTTTCTTTACGTAAGTAATGACTTTTGTGGTTTGCTGACATTTGCTCAGTGAGTAACTCTTTTCTTTTTTTAAACCATAGCTGACTCTTGCAGAATTGGAAGTAACTGTCTGTTCTTCCCCTTTTGGGCAGGTACTGTTCGCTGCACAACTGCAGCCCATCTGGCTCTGCTGGTTCCCAAAAATGTGTCTTTCTACCCCAGCAACCATGACCGCTACAATGAAGGCAACATTGACGTGTGGTGGATTGTGCATGATGGAGGCATGTTGATGTTGCTTCCTTTTCTTCTCAAACAGCACAAAGTAAGGAGCTAGCCAAAGAATGTTGGTCACTCAGCTACTTCTGTGTGCCTTAGTTTAAAGAATCAAGGTCCAGTCATGGAGCCTGTATTGATAAACAAGAGTGGATATATTGATAAGTTCCTGTTTTGTAGAGCAAAATATTATTGGTTCAAATACTGAGAGTTTGCGTTCCCTCACCAGGTTTGGAGAAAATGCAAAATGAGAATTTTTACTGTAGCCCAGATGGATGATAACAGCATCCAGATGAAGAAGGACTTGGCCACTTTTCTCTATCAACTCCGAATAGAGGCAGAGGTAGAAGTGGTAGAAATGGTAAGGGATTTGAGCCTGTTTTTCAACTTATGATGCAAATGGTGTTTGGTTATGACTTGATTACAAGCACAATAATTTTTTCTTATTTCTGCAGCACAATAGTGATATCTCAGCATATACTTACGAGAGAACTCTTATGATGGAGCAGAGATCTCAGATGTTGAGGCAAATGAGGCTGACAAAAACAGAGAGGGAAAGGGAGGTATGTGTGTCGTTTGTGGTTGATTGGTACGGGCTGCTGAGGTGGATAACAAAGTGCCTTCCTAGTAGTGTTTTGTATAGCTGCTGTTTAGATTTAAATCCTGCATTCAAAAGATGTAAGGACAAACTTTTAATGTAGCTTTTTTGTTTCCCAAAATTGCACAAAGTCATTGAATAGCCTGGCTGTACTTGCAAAATAATGCTAGAAATCATTTGTTTCGGGGGGGAAAAAAATGACAGCATATATGCTGTTGAAGGGATTTGTGTGTTCCCCTTTGCAATGTAAATGATGCTCGATGACTTGAGGATGTAAGTCTTAACCTTTTCTTGACCTTGTTTTTGCTTTATATGGGATGTCTGGAGTTTGTCTCTATTTGTTTTGCTACTGAAGCTTTCATTCCAGTTTGGACTGTTAGGGCATGTAGCTATGAAAGGTGCAGATGATCTCATTCTTCTGCATGTGTTTGTCCAGCTTTTTTTTGTTGTCACTTTTGAGTCAGACTTGTGCATTGTTTCAGACTATGTCACAATGTGAGCTAGACTGTCTTTTTCTCTTGTATAGATACGGGCCTCTCTTAGTCCAAATTCTGTGTGACTGACACCCATCAAACTGTTTAAAGTCAAGTTTGATATGTGAGATTATTGGCTAGGGACGTTGTCTGGTATCAGAGCTGTCCTAAATGCTAAATTGACTGGACAAAATAAAGGATACAATGGAAGAAAAAGCCTTTCATTGCTTAAACAGAACCAGAGAATGTAAAATGAAGTCTCTGAGTTCACCTTGTCATTCATGTGCCCTCTAGGCTCAGCTGGTAAAGGACAGACATTCAATAGCACGTCTGGAGAGCCTCTACTCGGATGAAGAAGATGAGGGGGACCCAGTTCCTGAGAACATCCAGATGACCTGGACAAAAGAGAAATGTGATGCTGAGAAGCGGAACCGAGGCAGTGCTGTGGGAAGCTTTAGAGATCTCATCAGCATTAAGCCGTGAGTCTTGTCTAAGTCAACAGCTTGCACCTCCTGAAACTCTAGATGTGCTGTGCTTTTATTATCTTTTGTCTCGTAATCCTTGGTTTAGATTTGCGCAATAAACATTGAGATCTGACTACTGAAAAGACAGCAGTTAGCCTCCTGAGAAATCTATAACCAATTAAATGTGGCATACATACATATACCATCCTACCTGGTATAGTTAAATTCTAAACTGAAGCTGTTAAATCCTGTTACAACTTTCCTCCTGTCTCCCAAATACCTCAGCAAAACACACAATTGAAAACCAGGCTGATGATTTCACTGATCTAATCAGAATTTAAAAAAAAGACTGATAATTTCACTATCTAATGTGTAGTGCAGATACTTAACACAGCAAGGAAGAAGTTGTGGAGATGCTGATGAATGACTGTGAATAGAATATGTGTGTGATAAAACCCTCCGAGACAGACTTGCTGTTGAAGGAGCACTGACGTGTAACAACAGCCTTGGTATTACCACATGTGTGCCCCTGAATAGCTAGAAATAAGGCTCTGTTTGTGGCTTTGTATAAAAACGTGTGAGTCTCCTGTGATACTACATCTTAGATGAAGCGTTCACTCAGTCAGCTTTGTGTACTTGGCAAAGTTCCAGATACTTCTTCCTAATAAATCAGTGAGAATTCAAATCTAGTTTAGGATGAATCATACATAGTTTATATACTGTAAAAATTCTGCTGAATTTGGTGTTAACTACCTGTACTTTTTCCTCTTCCATGCTTTCAGAGAGTGGGAAAACTTGTAAGTTTGTTATTTAACTTAGAAGTACATTAAGATGGTTGAGAGGGAAGACTTCATTTTCTCAACTAAAAATCAGGAAAACTATATGTAATTATGGAAGAAAAGAGAAGCAGTTAGAGTTGAGCAGTCTTAGCAATGTTTCTAAAGGGAGCAGGATTAGCCACTTAAGCTAAGTATCGTTATAAATAGTACGTAATAAACTACAGGAGTTGTCCTGACAAGAACTAAGTCAGGATAGAAAACAGTTACAGGTCTGAACCTATTTCCTTAAGCAGAGTATGACACAAGCAGGAGGAAACATTACTCATGTAGAGAAGCTCTTGTTCTGCAACACTGCTATGATGTTATTTCTGGCAGTTTCTGGACACTAAGCAAACCCTCTCTTAGAGCGTACACCTGCAAATCACTGGGGAGAGGCCAGTTTTAAATGTCACTTTAGAGAATACCAAGTCTTTAGTTTTCAATTACTTTTCCAAAACTATCCACAGTTAATACCAGTGTATTGTTTCTGGTGCTGATTTCTTCCTCACTTCCTGTAAACTTGATCTGGCCTTTGTGTTGTCCCTGGCTTTCTGAAGCTGACGTGGTGAGACAGAGGATGTCCTTGCTCTAAATTAAATAAGAACATGAAATAACAGAGAGGTAATTCAAAGTTGGGTATATTATGGTGTTAGTATAATAAACATGATTGTCATCATTGCATCTTCTATTTTCTGTCTATATAAAACATTTCTTTGCAAACCTAAATATTCAGAAGAGTAGCAAGGTTACTAGAGACTTTCACTCATGATGTAAAGCTGAATTAACAAAACTGTAGATACATATTTGATTTGTTTCTACTAGTACTTGTTTTTAATATATTAAAATAAAGAAAAAACAACAAACAAGTGGAACTCCTCAAAGCTTAAATGTATTCTCCCTTTGATAAATCTATTTCTATATTGTTTTTCCTTTTGTGTTACCAAAATAATGGTTGATTTCCTGTAGGAAGGAACATCATTCTCTGGCTCAAAATCTCCCAAGGGCACTCTCCAGTTCTGTTCCTGCATGAATTGGTGTTTTTTTGTGATGATATATTCTGAATAATTAATCCTGTTACCTCTCTTAGCCTGGATTCTTAAGGAGCAGAGGCTTATGAGATCATGCTGCATCTATTCCCTTCTCTTCCATAACTTTTGAATCAAGTGGCTACTCAAATTCGAAAGCATGATTGAGATTTTAAAGATACTTGGGCCATAAGTGTTTCTTGTGAATAACCAGACAGAGAGGCTGATTAGCATCCAGCTGAAGGAAAAGTCAGAATCCTTACTGTACACCAGACAAGCCCAGGAGCAGGCATACATCCAGCCCTTTGTAGGCTGCGTTCCAGCCTGCGACTGGAGGAAACCAGGCTTTCTCTGGAGATGTCAACAGCTGTTCAACAGGGAAAGACAAGTGCAGTCATGGGAAGTGTGGACTAAGCACAGTGGTGCCAGTCTCCTACTCGGTTCCAATGGGTGTGAGAGAGAGTTTTCAGGTACTGAGTCCAGGAGAGGTGCGTGGTCTGCGCTGCCATGGGAGCGAGGGGATCTGGAGAGGGCTGCCCGACAGGAAGCTCTGCAGTCACCAGTGTCCACAGTCAAAGAGCGTGTTCCCCTTGTGAAAATGCATTTTAACTTCTTATGCAAGACTGTAAATCATCTTTATAAAACATGCTTCTTGAAGAGCAATACAACTTTGTAAACTGGAGACTTGACTCCAGGGGTCTTAAAACCGATGGATTTAGCCGTACCTGAAGAACTCTGAAATCTCTTTTGCATCTTCATCATTAAGTTTAAAGAATTTTATTGCGTGTTGAGTTGACATTTAACAGGGTATTCAGGAGATTCAAGGTATGCTTTTAAGGGCCTTGTTAATCATTCAGTTTTCAGAGGCATGTTTCTAACAATAAGCGTGAATGTGCTCCTTCTACAGGAACCAGTCTAATGTCCGAAGAATGCACACAGCAGTGAAGCTCAATGAAGTTATTGTAAATAGATCCCATGATGCCAGACTTGTTCTCCTCAACATGCCTGGTCCTCCAAAGAATACTGATGGTGATGAAAACTGTATCCTTTCAGGCAAGGCCTGGTCCACAGAGAAAATCCTTCTATGATCTGTGCTCTTGAATTCATTTTGCCACAAATGCTGTCAAGCTGTCATATGTGACAAAGTGTCCACTGAGGGGAGGGAACTGGCTTGCGGCTGTTACGTGGTAATTGCATAAAGTTGGTTGCTCTGGAAGCCCTGTAGGTTTGAACTCAGTCTTGTCAAAAGTCATACTTAATTTTATTTATTTATTAAATTTATTTAATTTAACTGTCAGTAGTGGATGTAGCAGATGTTTAAGGTGGCATTCACAGCAGCCAGCGCCCTGGGCAGGGCAGTGTCTGAACTGGAGCAAAGAGGAAGTCCTGACAGAGCGGGCGTACCTCAGGCGTGGCTCACACATCCAAACTTGGGAGCTTAGCTCCAAGTGCATTGCTCTGGGAAGACTAAAATTCAAACCGACAGCACTGTGGCACTTAGAGGGATACTTGCACCCTGCCCTAAGCAAGGCCAGTGTGCAGGATTGTGATCTGGTGAGCCAGTTGGCACCATTGTTCTCTGTGCACAGCTGCTCTTCAGCCTTGGTTTGTACCATCAAATTAGTAAGCCTTTCACTGGCCTGTGCCACAAAACGCACCTCACAAGTCACAAATCACAGATGGAATGATTGTTTTCTCCTAAAACAAGATAGTAATAGTCAATGGCTGTTTCACAACAGTGTGCTGGCCACAGCTACTACAGCTCAGGAGAGGTTTTAAACTTGAGGTTATGGGTGAGGATGCTTATTCCTCCACCATTCCCTGGAGAGGCTGGGCCACTGTGACTGAAAACCACTCAATCTTCACAGAGAGCAGCTGGGAGGGTGTTCGGCTGTGTAATCTGGTGCCACCAGCATCACTGACAGGCTCAGCTTTGGGCAGTGGTGGGTTCGTTTTGGAGCCAGCTGAAACCGGCTCTGTCTGACATGGGGGCAGCCCCTGGTCTCGTCTTGCAGAGGATGTCCCTGCAACCTCCCCGCTACCAACGCCTTGCCACATAAACCCAATATGCACGCTGGTCTCTGTGTATTTTGGTTTTGATATGTATTTTGTCCTTGACTTTACCCAAACAGACATGGAGTTTCTTGAAGTCTTGACTGAGGGTCTGGAGAGAGTATTACTTGTTAGGGGAGGCGGCCGAGAAGTCATCACAATTTACTCCTGATTTAGTACAAGCTTCTAACGCTGGTCTACATTTACCTTCTTGGCGATAACGGACATTCCAGTTTTAAATGGAGAAGACAAAAAGGTTTTTTGCCTAACTTTCTCCTCATCCAGTCCTGTTCATTGTCTTTCCATTTGCAACATACATATCTTTTGGGATTGCAGTATTGTTACACCATCCAATTAGCAACATAAGTTAATTGTGAAGCTGCCACATTATTCAGTTTCTGCTTTGATACTCCAGCATTTGTGCATGTAGTTTCAACACTAAACCTATTTTTAGTCAGCACTGCTATGTGCAGTATTTTTCGTAACTGTATGTAAAGTTAGGACATGAAAGCCAGTTACTGTAAAAAGATTTTAAAAGCTTTTTATATTAGGTTTGGGGGATAGAATTACATTATATAGCAGCTAGTTTCTGCTGAAGTTCAGCTATAAAGCATTTTCTAAGAGCACACTAAATTGTAAAGAGAGGACTGAAAAAGCTTTGTTTTTCTGGGTTTATTTCCAGAACTAAACTCTCAGTATTGGGTAAGAATTTATACTTTTAATACCTTTATTGATAGAGATTTAAATAAATTATGTTGGTATAGTTGAAATTATGTATGTAGCTTGCTACAAATTGTGTTGCTTCTGAGACTTAGGTTCTGTGAGGCCAGATCCCTATTTATTTTTGTATTTATTTGTCAGAAATATTGGATACGCAGATGCACACTGTTTAGGATAACAGAGATCTCGCAATAAATTTTGAATCATCAGTGGATTGAAGGACCAGTCCTGTGCAGTTCTTCCATGCTTTACATTTCTTGCAGACCATCCATCAAAGTACATTGAGCATGTTGGAGTCCCGTCTGTAGAGCCAGGCGCTATGCTGCACGCACAGCAACGGGGTTGTCCTTGCACAAGTACAGGGGACCTGCAGCTTCATTATATACTTTATGCCCTTAGAGGAAAAAGAAGAAAAGATGACCTACATTAACCAATAAGTCTCTGGAGATTTTATCAAGCCCATTGAGTTGTACTTTATGTACAGAACATTCATATTTTTTCAATAAAATGTTGCATACACTTTGAACCTATTCTCTCTTCTGTGTGCTATGGTGAATTACCTAGGAAAAGTCCGTCTGTCCTTCCTTGTGCAGAACTGCTGTGATCTGGTGTCAGTGCACCAGCACTGGTGGATCCACCGTATGAAGGGAAGGTACTCCCCAAATGGTGCACATACTGCGATGTGGAGGTGCCAGCTTTGTCTTTAAAGCAGCCTGGTGGCGTGCGTAAGCGGGTAGAGGCTCCCAGGTCGGAAGTTACTGCCACGTGCAATAGCCAGGTAGCACTCCGTACCTGTAGACTATACAACACAGACAAGCTGGTACCCCCTCAAGATTTCGGCTGTCTGGGAAATCGGTAATCCCATACAAGGGAGAAGTGTGAGCTAACCTCTGTGGGATGCATTAGTAGTATGGGAAGGAAGGTGGGGATTGACACACTGCTCTGACCTGTGTGCTCTTGCTCCTTGGTGTACTAGTTCTGTCAGCCCTGCTGGGATAGTACTCCTGATAGTTTTGCTGATAACAGCATGACCAGTTTGTCGGCAAGACAGAAATCTGAGAAACTATCCAGGCTTTTACCTTGAATAACATAATTAAAAAAAACCCCGCTTGTTATAAGAGTTTTATAGTTAAAGCCTAAGTTTGTTGTCTCTGTGAAACAGGGCGTGCGTGATGGTGCTGGTGCGTGCGAGATCCCTGCAAGACAGCAGCCAGGAAGCGACTCTAGGGTGCGCTCTCTACTGGATATTTTTTATTTTATTTTTTGAAAAACAGTCTTTGCTTTTTTGGGTTTGAAAGCTGAAATTTATTTCACACACATTTTAAAATGAAGGGAAAGAATAAAGCCTGCTTATTTGTAACTGTGCTATTTGTAGAGACCAGTTTTACATCTTCAGAGGGCTGAGGAGTAGTATGCAAGTGTACAGCAATCAGGATATTTAACTATTTCCAAGCATTTTTTTACAGGAGCAATAAAAGAAGTTTATGAAAACTTTTTTTATTCCTCAGACTTTTGTAGGTCTAACTATGAGATACTAACTTTCTTTTACCAAATGTAAACTTCTACTGTAACCATGCTGAGAAATACGTGCACTTCTTATGAAGTTTTCTGCATTTAGATGACATAACTCCACCTCACAAAAGGATTTTGGTGCCATTTATAACCTGACCCAAGTAACCTGTTTGCAGTGTTATTAAGTTTTAGTATCAAATCAACCAAGTGAATATCCTTACAGATACAATGTTAGGCTTTCAGAGGTGATTCTACACAATGTGGATTAAAAAAACCACCCTAATTCAGCATTGTGTGGACCCTGACAATTTAATAGGCTTCAATTATGTAAGACCTCTATATAGAGCAGGTTCAAAATAATGTTCTCTGAGACTTAGCTTATGTTAAAGTGCAGTCTAGGGGTGCATGTCAGTGAAAACTGGAAGTAGCATGGAAAAGGTCGTGTAAGAAGAACATCAGTGAAGAAGGTAATTTCTAGTTGAGTCAGCTTCCATTCCTGTCCCTACGCTAAAACTTTTTAAGGAGTTGAGATCATTGCAATTAAATCAACTTTGTCATTTTCTATTTTAAGCTCTTTGTATAGGGGTATAGCAAATTACAGTTAAAACCTCTGTGGTGTACTTTTAATAATTAGTTATTTAAAAAATCCTACTGTACCACAAAGATGCCACTTGCGTTTATCTTTCACCTCCAGAAAACTCGCAGTCAGAAAAAACCCACAACCAAAAAGCTGGTTTCCTTTCTGCGAGGAGCAGCGTGCCGCTCGCCTCCTTCCCCGGGCACTGACCTGGCCTGCAAGGCGTGCTGGGCCTCTGGGCCCGACACCCGCTGGAGGGATCCGGGCCACTGCCCTGCCCAAGGAACACCGCTGCCCTGACCCGCGTTACTTGGGAATGAATGCGCAGTGGGCATCTTTCACACTATTCATCTAAACACTACCGCTTTGAATTCTAGATGCACTGATAGGAAATGAAACGTGATAAATTAAAAAATTTCCATTTAAACAATACATCCTCCTCCCCTGTCCCCATTTCTCATTTTCTCATCTGCGTCATCCATAATAATGTTTGCTTCCTCAGCAGTTCCCCTGGGAAAGGAAAAACTGCCTCACGCTGTGCTCTGGAGGTCAAAAGTTCTCATTCCGTTCTGTAAAAGTTACCCCCCAGCATAGTCACTGGCCCAGGTCTGTAGGCGGATGCTGCCCATGGAAAGTGCCGCTTCCCTCTGGGGAGAGGTACCCCATGGCTCTGGATTTGCCACGTCAGGCAGCAGCGGTCCGAACTGCGGCGCAGTCCAGCAGGCGACGGGCTTTTGAAGATTTCCCATCATAGTCACACTCTATATTCCAAGCTCAGACAGCTCTTTGAACAGACTGTGACAAAAATGGCAACTTCTGTCCAGAATTATCTGTCTGCCCTGAAAATAATGCAGGCAGGCTTCTTGCTGCTGGGAAAAGTGTTGTAAGGGCACGTCTCCTCCTCTGGCTGTGAAGGCGCCTGCCAACCGGGCATATACTGCTTACTCAAGGCAGGCTTGATGGTCAATTCTGTCAGTTCCTGAAGCAAGGCTGTTGTAGTGCTTCAAGGAGTGCCAGACAGCCAGTGCACTTCATGTGATGGGCTGAATCCGAGCTTAGAAATGGGTGACAGACTGAGCAAACAGGACAATTTCAACAGCAAAGGGTACCAGGCTAGTGCTTGGTGGCGGTGGGAGGTGTCCCTGACTTATCTCTGCACAGGGCTTCGTCTGAGGTTCTCTTGCACTTCTCTGCACCATCCTGCGGGACTCCCAAGATAGCTGTCAGTACCTGACACCATGAGGTCTGAGGCTCTCCAGCTTGCAAGGATTTCTGCTGTTCCCTGGCATGTCAATAATACAGATGTCACTGCTGAAACAGAAACACGGCAGGATGCGTCCGTGGCCCGCAGAGATGGCCTTACTTACGGATTAGTAACAGAGTTAGAGACCTTGGGCTGAGGTCTCCACCTTTGAGACGTCTGTGCTGTGCAAGTAGGCCAGTGATTCTCTATGATGTTGAAAGAAATGCAAGAGGGAGAGGATAGGACTGTATGCTGCATAGATCTCATTCATAAGTAAAACAAAAATTCATCTGTCTCGCCAGAGAAAGACTTTTTACAGAACTGTTAGAAGAGGAAAATACTAGCTGAGCCACCAATCTAGGTGAAGGCAGTCAGGATCTAGTACAGGATAGTCTGGGTTACCTTCAGCAGGGAGACGAAAGCAGCAAGCTACCATTTTGGTGCATCAATATCCAATGCTTCGATACTCTTCACCTGTTTCCTTTCACCTGACTCAGGAGGTGCCTGTGCTTCTGCTGTAAGATTTGCATATATCTATTTAGTTCTTGCTCAGCATCCTTCTCAGCTCAAATCTAATTTCATGAAAGGTTTTGAATTGCCATAGCTTGCTATGGCTTCTGGAGGCAGTCCTGCCTGCCCTCTCCTGCTTCTTGTCATGTCTTCTACCTCCGCCCCTTTTGTGCTGGCATAAGCAGTCATGCAGCCGTGTAGCAGTGGGATGGGACCATGCCTTTTGGCAGCAGTGACAAGTTACGCCCATTTGAATTCCTCTTTAAACTGCAGCACCGGATGGGAGATAAAGGCTAAATGTCTGGCAAAGTCAGTCCCCATAAAATGATGCTTTTTAAGAAGAACCAAAGTAGACAATTCACCATGTTTTGCCTGCCAGCTCCAAATTGAAAATGTCCTCTTGATGTAGCTTCTTCTCTTGCCAACAAAATACCACTGCCAGGAGGACACAACATTGTCCAGACATAAGGCAATGTCCAGACAGAAGACAATCTCCAAGGTTCAAATACAGTAAAGTACTGAAGGGATTTGAACAATAGCTTTCTTAGCGTAGGGAATGCGCCTACACTCTTAGCTGGAGAGCTCAGGAGAAACACCAGCTTCATAGTTATGTAAGATGGGGTTGGCCTGTCCTTGGCACCTCTGCAGGAGGTCAGGGCAGTAAATCTGAGTGAAGGTAAATTCTTTCCAACATGACCCATACTCTGAAGTTTCAAAAAGTGATACCTTTGAAAAGCTCTTCTCTTCAGCAAATTGAAATGCAAGAGCTGAGGTGATCCTCTCTCAAGAGTTGCTGGTTTCCGTGTGATTTAATACGAGAGTATCTGTGACTTACACTGAGCAGTTGTATATGAAGTTGTGTAAGATATTGTCAATGCAAAGATGTGTGGTCCCTCTCTGACAATTTCGTCCTTTGCGTTGTGTGTCAACAAGAGGCAAAACCAGCATCCAGCAGAGCATGCGAATGAGAAAAATCGCTCACAGAAAAAAGAAGTAAGGAACCCAAAGTCAATAAGCTTATGAACCTATCTTGATTATTGCTCCTCAGTTTCTCATAATCTGTTTGTGTGCGTTCATGTTTGGTTGGGTCTTTAGTCAGGCAGTCAGTACTTCTACAGAAACCCCGCTCGCAATCTGAAAGCAACAGTAAGGATTTTAAGACTTACAGCTTAAAATTGAGAGGCATAAATTCTAAATTCAAGACTTAATATAGGTAACAAGGTAGCAAGTCATATGAATGTAGTACTTTGACAAACTTGCCTGCTTTACATAGCTGAATACAAAGGATTTTCTCATTACACATACAAAACAATTTCCTAAGTGTAACAATTAATTTCATTGTACTTTTAAATTTACAGCTATGATTAAATACCTTGATTTGCTTTCGATTAGATTTAAAAAATCTCAGTTATTTAGGAATCAATTGCTGAGGCTTTAAAAAAAAAGAGAAGGAGGAATTCACCACAGAAACATTAAAGATCTAAACGGAATATATGAATAGTTCCCATCAAAATAAGCTGGCTACAATCAGGACTGAATGTATTTTTAGTTGGCTCCTTTCATGTCCTCCACCAGAGTCCACACAAGCTGTTCCCACAATATAACTCTTTGTGGCTTATCTGCTCTTTTCTCTTTCAAGGACAAGTACAATTAGCTTCCTCAGAGGCCAGCTGTGCTGGGGGTGAAGCATGGCCCTATTTATTGTTAATAGACTTTAAACTAGCACAACTCTTGTCTTGTCAGAGTGGCTTCAGCTCTGTTTTTCGTAGAAGCGTGTTTGGTTGGGCTCCATTCATTACCATTTTCAACAACTCGTTTGCATTTATGGAGATATTTCTCACCTCAAAAAGAGCTTATTGAAGTGGTCAGCCAGGCCAGCCAACTAAAATGAACATACTGAAGATAAAAAGTAGATGAGATTTACTCCAGCCAGTCTCTTAGGTGGATTCAGATTCCTGTGCCCTGTTTTACACATGCTAAAGCTAAAGCTGTCTAAGATTCTGCTGTGAGCAAAGCTTAGCAGTTATATTGTTCCCAGAGTAGTGCATGGTTTCTACAATGTATTTTTTTTCGTCAGATTTTAAAAACAGCTCCTTTTAAACAAGCGTGATTTACTCCTTATGTTTGGGGACAGAACACTCCCTTCATCTACTTTTTTCTTTCTGCTAGCTGTTATCATAGAATCATAGAATAGTTTGGGTTGGAAGGGACCTTTAAAGGCTATCTAGTCCGACCCCCCTGCAATGAGCAGGGACATCTTCAGCTAGGTCAGATTGCTCAGAGTCCCGTCCAGCCTGACCTTGAATGTTTCCAGGGATGCCCACCTCTCTGGGAAACCTGTTGCAGTGCTTCACCACCCTCATTATAAAAAAAATTTCTTCCTTCTTCATACCACAGAAAGCAGATGTGGGAAGGAGGAAAGAAAGAAGGGAAAGTAGCTTCCCCAGGTTGTTTTTTATTAGAAAGTATTTTGGAGACTTTTTTGTTGTAAAGGCTATACTCCTCAGTAAACAAACAGGGTTTTATACAGACACAGTAAATATGCTAGTGTGTGCATGTGTGTATATATATATGTGTATGTTTATATCTGTGGCTACATATGTGCGTATCTCCCACTGGCTGGGTTAAAGTGGCTACGCACCAAGTGTATGTCAGTAATTAATGGAAACTGGCATAAAAATCCACTTTACTGGGTAAAACAGAAGTGTTTTACCTCAGCATCTACACAATCAGGCCACACATCTTAAGAATGCATGCTAAGAGCACATCACATAGCCTTGAAAGTCAGTATGGCTAAATCCTAATATGGCTAAATCTGATTCTGATGTGCGCATTTCCTGCTGTCTCCTGCACAGGACTCCTTCTGGCTTCCTGGACAGATTGTACCTTGAGTACAGTGGCAGCCCAGGATGGCGGCTTTGGAAAAAGTAGGTTATCCTTTCTGTAACAGTCAGAGAGCTTTCACTTTGATGGCTGCTTGACCCGTGTGGATGTAAACTTACATGCAAAATCAGGGAGATTAATTCAACGTACAGCCTCTGATCTAAGGCACATGTCAATTTTTAATGTACATAAATAAATGCTACTGCTGTTGAAAACCATGTAAGACAGAGCTAGTTACTTGACGTGTGTTTCACGGCTGTAAAGACCAGTACTCGCTGGCAGGGAGGTGGAGGAAGGATAGGTACGTGAGATGAGAATGCCAAGTCATAAATTTTAGACCATATGCCCTCTAAGGCCATGGATTTATATCCCTGCACTTTCCCCTCCCCTTTAGCTTTTCTCTAATACCAGGAGTGCTGTTCATTTTCCTGAAAGGCTCATTTTGGATGAAGTTAGAACAAAAATGACAGCAGAAGTGACAGAGGTGCCCTTTAGTATTATTTCTGATCTACACAGAAGTAGCAAGTCAGAGAAAACTTACTGTGAGACTGAAGTTAGAGGTAGTCTTATGTCTGTGTTGGTTCGCCTTGGTCAGTGAAATCTGCAGCGAGAAAAAATCCTGCTAGAATTCAGAGTGCTTGTTTAATAGGACATTCATGATTATGCCAGAGAGTTTATTCTAGTAGGAGAACATGTGGAGTGCCCTTTTTCATATTGCAATTCAGTGCTGTGGGGTTACAAAACGAATAAATTTGTGTATGCGATTTTATAGCTAATACAGCAGTGTGCCAACATTTATCAAGTTGCATTTAGTGTCGCAATCTAGTTAAAGAGAGGCAGCTCTTAGTGCAGATTCTGTAAGGAGGAAAAAGTCACTCCTGTAATCTCTTCAAAGTCTAACATGATTAAGAGACTGACCCTTCTCACACCAGGCTAAAGTATCAAAATCTAATTAGAATCTCATTACTAACCATATGCCCACAATCAAATCCTGGGTACTACAACTTGCCTGCCAGTATTTTCAGGAAAACTCAATAATATCTTTAAATTGGGCATACAGTGGCAAATTTTCTACGAAGCGGAGAAGACAACTTAGAAAAAAAAAAGCAGAAGTCAATAGTCTTAGACATTAAAGGTTTAGAGGAAAAAGTGTACAGATTTTAGCAAAGCTGACCTTCTCTTGATGCTGACTTTTCTTTTACTTTAAGGTGTATCTCACAGATACCAAAATTGGCCAAGAAACCAATCTCACCTTTGTAACTAAGGAATTAGACATGCTTCAACCTCAGATGTCCAAGTCGTTTCACATACTGGCATCATCAGAGAAACCCATGTCAAACGAGACTCCAAACCTGCTACATTAGGGTACCCAGCCTGTAACATCTATACATTTGTTGGAGATAGTAGAGCTCACAGAAGGTGCTGAACTCCTCAGGAAACAAGACTCAGGTGTCATCATACTAGTCTCGGCCAATTTTTCAGTTAAATTTGGAAGTTTAAAATGAATACTTGATGTTCATTTTAAAATCAGAAATTACTCCAAATGCAGTACTGTGAGTCTGAGTTATTGGATTAAATTGGAATTTGGATGAAAATTTTTCAGGCTGAGGGCATCTTCACAGGTTACCCGTACCACAGACAAGACAAAAAAGAAACTTTAACTAGGTCCTGGTACCTCTGCTAAGCCAAAGGAAGAAGCTAGAGTTTTTCTTGTGTTGAGCTCCTCTTCTCATCAGAATTACATTTGAAAACCTTATTTACTGACACAAATACATGGTTCTTCATACTGCTTGAAAATCAAACAGACACTAGCCTCAAAAAATCCAGTCCCATAGTCCTGTGTTCAGATAACCACTCTTTTCAAATGGACAGTTAAAATGTGCTAGGTTTAATGTCGTCTTTGTTGCCATACCAGCTATGTGAAAGAAAATTTGTTTCCATCGTTGCCTGATGGACCATGTACATCCTCAGGGAGAAGTTGAGATTTCTCATCTCTGCTCTCAGCAGAACAAGTCTCTGACTCCAGCACAGGTGGTATAGTGGCCACTCTCAGTACATGAACTGAATGAAGTGTAAGAGCCTTTCTGCAACCAGGCTTAGCAGCAAGGAAAACCCCCATGCTTTTTATTTGTTGCTTTTTTTTGGTAATAAATGACACAACTTCCATTAAAGTCACTGGGAAAGTGACATTATGTATATCCTATCTGTAGCAATCTCTTTAGCCACTTCTAAAAGCCTTCTGAATTCTGAGAGAAAATAAGGATGTGCTCAATATACTGATGTCATGTTTTTCAGGACATGCCGTAGGAATAGGAGCCTTGGGAATTTATGTAATTTCTTGTTCACAACTGGAATTGTGCAATTAAATGTTTCTTATTCTTCCATATTTCAAAATGTGTTATTTATGTGTTCACTGGTAACTCCATGGAGTTTCATATTTGAACATCTGCTTTCAGGAAGCAGTTTGTTTTTCCCTGAATTGATCCATTTTAATAAAAGGTCTCCTAAACAGAACTTGCCAGATGCTCACCGTATCACTGTGACCAAATGGGAACAGAGCTTGTCAGCAGTGCCACTCTGTAGAGCCTTTTTATCTGGATACCAGTTAGGCCTCTCACATTATCGAGTTCATTTCTGTTCCAGCACCTACTCTTGATAATGTTAAGACAAGGGCTCTCTTTCCTCAGGAAAAGGCTGATCCTTCTCTACTTCATGTTCTCCCTTGTTGGGCCTCCAGCACTTCCTCTCCAGAACCTTCTACATATCGTATGTTTGCACTCTTTTGGAGATACCGAGGCTTACAGCCCAGCCTCCATGTTGCTCTATGCATGCTACTTGGCTGTAGCCCCTAGATACTTCGGAGGTTTTGGACCATGAGAGCAATGAAACCCACCACTGGGTTACTACTGGTGATCTGGAAGAGAGTTCTGAATACCCAGAGAGGGCCCCTGGGGGCACCACAGGTGGTGCAGAATTCCTAGACCCAGAGAACAGCAATGATAATTAGCTACTAAGGGTTTCTATAGGCCAGCAGTGACAGCCACTCAGGTCTGCAGCTCTGCTGATGAGTATTAATACCACCTGTGGGAGGAAGAGCCCTATTTTCTCAGTGCTGTGGCTGTGTTCCTGGGGTTTCTGGTGAGTGCAACTTTTGACTTGGTTAAAATGGAATCTCACATATATCAGAGCTTCCTCCCTCACAGTGAAGATCTTGGGAACAGCATGGTGCTGTATTCCAGCAGCGTCTGTCTGTCTGTCTGTGGATAGTTGTTTATCTTTCACTGCTTTATCTCTTTGCAAGTACTGGTTGTCACCTGAGGCTTGTAAAGAACTATTTGCATTACTGTTCCTTCAGAAAGAAAACTGTTTCTTGCTGTGTTAGCTTCTTTGGTGCTTGGAGGACTTATGGTTAGTATGAATTGGGATTTTGATTATTCTTTGATACCTAGAAGCCCTAGTAATCTGCTGCAGATATCTGTTATTAGGGATTTTAAGCTATTTATGGTGGAATACTCAAAAAGTCTGTGTGAGAATTCTGCAAGACTACATGTCTTGCTCAACAAATTTGAGATGCATTTTATGTAGTACATGCGGTGCCCATGACTAAAGTTGTTCCTGATTCCTAGCTTCTCTTGAGTACTTTGGTCTTTTGGAGGACTGAATAGCAAGCTGTTGTCAAAGGTGCAACTGAATTCTTGGAGTAGCTATGCTGTCTCTATGAATGTCTGTTATTTCTTCTGTCTTTTTAGAATAAACTTTATAAGTACTTCTGTGGGGGCTGCTTGTGTTACCTCATATACAGATACTCACAGAAAGGAATTTGACCTTAGGGACTCTGTTTGGAATGAGTAAACAAGCATGTGCATCTCTACTATGGACTGAGGAGAAGGCAAGCACATTAAACACCTGTAACTCAGATGGAAAAATCCAACTCTTCTACTAACTAGTTCATCAGCAGCAAATATGGAAATAGCCTCCCTGGTGTCCTTTCTCTTTAGTCAGATTGTTTTTAAACATGATTATGTGGTCCTGAAAAAGCATCCCTATAAGGAGATGAAACATATGGAGAAGGTCATCAGGTATCTGAAAAGAGCATATAAAGGAGGTATCTTGTAGGATGGCGAGGTAAACCAATGTTTTTAAAACCTAAGATCTAGAGGGCAGTTTCATAGGAGAACTAAACTGGGAAAGGTATAGAGAAGAAAAGCTTAAAGCCTCTAAAGTAATCAGTCAAAAAGTCTTTCTATTGAGAGATATGAGAAGCAGTTTGGCTACTTAATCCCATTGTTTTAGCTGCATTGGCTTAGAGATTTTTGTGGTGAAAAGCTTAGACTTACCCTTCATACAAAGGATAAACTGGATACAGAGTAAACAAGCCGCCTTGCTTGTCTTCCCTGCCTTGTTTATGTTTGTAGTTGCGTTACTGACTGTTGATAGCTCTTGCAGAGCTAACCAAGCATTAGAATATTGCTTTCAGTGAAATAATGGGTCTGGCTTCTCAAACCATTGTGCCTTGGGAAAAGGTGCCTCAATAGGAAATAGAGAAGGTGCCTGTGGCGCTTATGTGTTATCCTGGTTATCACAAGCCAGAACAGGATTATCGAGGCAACAGCCTAGAGGCTTCACAAGATGCCCTGCAGCTAAAGAAAACCAACCAGGCCCTGCTAGAAAGCTAAGCTAGTGACAGAAATCTGACTTTTGTGTGAGGGCTCATGGCTACAGGAGAAATCAGGCACTAGAGGGACATACCTTTGCTGTTTTACTGCCAGTCTAAGCAAGAGATGAAGTACTCTGAGAAAAAGCTGACTGCAGATCAAGCAATAGGATTCCACAGCTTGTCATTCTAGCTTTGAGGAAATCCCAAAGAGTTTTCTCCTCTGCATCTCCAACAATTTCTGGTGCCTCAGTATAAGCATTGAGCAAAGCTGCCATTGATTTGTGTAGGATCTGGCACGAACACCAGGCTTTTACTTGATTAAACTTGTGCTCCCACAGTCACTGGAGAGCTCAGTCCTTTAAGCAGGTGTATGAAACAGTGAGGAGGCTAAAGTAGTATAGAACCCAGAAATAGTTGCAACTGTGATCTGTAAGAGCTTGTTTGTAGCACTACACTCTCACATGGGTGGCAAACAGTGGACTGTGTTCACCAAGCATGTGTTGCAGAACAGGTGAAACTGCCAGTTCAGAGAGGTCTCACTTTATATTCAATCCCGTGTGTGCTATTGTACATTAAGCCCTTATTTTTGAGCCTTTTAATGTGTAAAATGGAACGGGTCTCTTTATCTCACTCTCAGTAGCCTGTATATAGTCTATTGCAATAGATGTGAAGACTTAAAAGCTCCAAGATAGATACTAAGTGTCGAAAGCTCCAGTGAGATTTGCTAGTTATTGTAAACAAAAATCTGTCCTGTTTACTTTCCCTAGCTTAACGTTTGCAAACTTCTGTTAAGACTGCTTACAAGCAAGTACAGAGTACACTGACTAGCCCTCTTCAGCAACATCTCCCTCGAAGTTCCATAGACTGTGGTGATTTATAAGCCTTTCAGGGTGGGGTTTGTATCAATACGTGAAGGGGCTATCTAAGGGAGAACTGCTTAAATGTCAGAAGGACTTCTCTGTTGTGATGACGTTATCTCAGATAGCCTAGTTACTACACCTTCTGTGGTTATAAGAGCAAAAGTCTGCCACAACAGTCACTAACTACTAACAGAAATATCCACGACTGGACAAATTTTCCTTTCTGAAGTTTACATTGGGGACCAATGACTCTGGTCAAGAACCCACACACTAAAACAGAAATAAGGAAAATCTAACCTGCAGTAGTGGTCTTGAAATGGTGCTAAAGATATTCTGTACAAAATCTAAGGTTTTTCTGCACAGTTGTAAAAAGTTCAGAAGAGTGAAGAAAGGAACTAATGTCTTCCCTCCTGCTGAAAGATATTATAAATGGTCTTGTATAAAGTTACTCTGAAATGCTGTTTCTAGAATCAGACCTGGTTTGATAACTTCCAGATTGTCACCTCTTTTAGTAACTGCAAACTGATCTAGAGTCTGCCTTGCTTTCCACTTTTTTGTAATAACGAATGCTAGTACTACTTGTGTGGAGTGGGAGGAGGAGTATGCTGTCTCTTGCTATCAGCTGCTGTTCTAATGCTGCTACAGCTTGTCTTCTTTTTGCTTCTATGAGACAGTCTGCAAGGCATGGACAGTAATTGCTGCTCTGGAAAAAGCAATTCAGCTAGAATTGCCTTTGTTTAGACTCCTGCTTTCCTGCGCCCTCCAAATATGAACTATTGCAGTAGTTCTTTATGTGGCTGGAATTAAACAGCAAGGGTTGCAAATGTATTGGGAAGGGCTCCTATGCAGCTGCTTTTTCATGATGAAGTATGGAAAATACCCTTTTTTCCTCAGCATGCCATGATGATCTGAGAGCTGTACTCCCTTTGTCCTACAGTGCAGGAAAGAATACACCGAGACAAATGGATTACATGTAGAGCTTTTATTATAGTATTCTTGGTTGGCCTGCATAAAAGATGTGGCAATCAAATAGGTAGCTGGTTGTTATGGCTTAAAGGAGCAGTTCCTCTATTGAGAATATGTATTGCTAGTAAAAAGCCAGTTCAGTGTGGTATGAAAATTGTCACGAAGCTGTGACGTATCAGCGGTTGTGCCCCCTGCTCTTACTGCTGCTGCTCATAGCTGTACTTAAAAAAAAAAAAAAAAAAAAAAAGTCTGGGTATCCTTAGCATAGACTTCGGATAGAAAATTTAAATTTTTGGGATACTTTATGTATTTATTCTAGATTGACAGCTGCACAAAAAATAATATGCATGATTCATAGATTTCCCCCCCCCCCCCCCCGCAATTGAAGCAATAGAAAAAAATTTACAGTTGAAAAGTAAGGACAATGGAATTGGAGGTGGAGCTAGGTCAGCTCAAATCAGTAGTTTCTGGTTTCTTTATGCTTGGAAGACAGTAATTTTGCCCCTGCCAAAACACATGTTTATGATATATTTAGTGTGAGAACTATAATCAGAGTTGGCCAAGAGACAAAACATTCACATTAAGCAAAAACCTTATGTTTATAAAAACATCTCCCAAATGGAGACCAAGTGAAAAGTAAGAACTTTTGTATGATGAAACTTGATGATTAACAACCTGAAATGAAGTAAATCTGACTTCATCCTTGCCTATCTGATTTGTGTTGCCCTGTTCCAGATGTGTACATGGTACATATGTGAGTAGTCAGAGAACAAAGCAGATCTTTGCCAGAAGTTTTTATGTGGAGTTTTTGTTCCACAGAATCATCACTTTGACAGTCATTGTATCAGAATAAATGATTCTATCTACATCCTTTCTTAAAGAAAGATGTCAAAGCACTTGCTGGAGCTGCATGGAAGAAGCGTAGCAATGTTTTGGGAATGCTGGTACCCATGTGACCCATGGCACCGATCTCTATACTGAGTGCATTGAAAGTTTGTTATAAAACTGGGACGAGTTGTATTTCTTCCCTGAAAGCTGCAAAGTAAATGCATAGATGTGAAGTAATAAATTTTAAAGATGTTCTGTCAGCTGGTAGTAAGTTTGATTTGGGAAGAAGGTACTGCTGACAAGCTGTGTGGTTGAAAAATTTAAGTGAGGAGACAACTGTTAATCTGATTGAAATTAAAGATATTATATCTAAGAGCGCAAAACCAAAAAGGGAGGAGGCAAATTCTGCCTTCCCCTCTACCCAAATAGCCTACCTCTTATTAATTCTCTTTGCCCAGTTACTGAGCTATGGAGTCTCAGTGAGCTGCAGTCAGAATCTGGCTAGTAGGGAGTGTGCTTCTACTGTGTGAGAACAACTGTCAGTTATGGTGGATGCTTTAATTGATCAGAATTAAAGGTGGTGTAGGGTGGGTAGGGGGAAAAGGTGGCTGTATTGATTTCTATATAGTTTTTGTATAGTGTTTGTTTTGTCTCATTAAATCTGGTGTAAGAAATTGTTTTTACCGAACTAGGGGATGAGACGTGATAAAGATTCTGTGGAGAGAATGTTCCTGACTGTACTAAGAAATCAAGATTTAAGTTAGATGTTCTAAAATTAGCCATGTTTTTGATAGAGCAGGAGGCAGCACTAAGCAAACTCTAGTTTTGCTCAAGAACTAAATTCCCTCCAGGAATTTTGTGGGTTTTTGTTTTGTGGCCACATTACAGTTCCCAGTTCTTCCTGAATCCTCATCTTAGAACTTGTAGTTTTCAGCTTCAGAAGGGACAGGGTCTGCTCAAGGCTACTGCCAGCAACGAAAGCAAGGTAAACTCTGCAGCAGGGTGACTCCCTAAACAATACAAAACTCAATAGACCTGTGAGCTGATATGCACCAGAACTCTCATCGTGGACACCTAGCACAGCAGGTAATGGCACCTCTTTAATGATGTCCACAGGGAGAACAATTAAATCCAATTCTGGATTTTTTGGAAGAGTCCACCCTCTGCTGTTTCACTTGCAACAAAGTCTGGTTCTTGCAGTAAATAATAAACTATTATACCTCATTTGACAGTCTCATTAATGTGGTATTGTTAGATTTCTTTCAGTTGGAGGAGGGAAGAATGTATGGGGAAGTTGTGAAAAGCAAAGTGACTTTTGTAAGGCCAATAGGGTTGTTGCAATAATGCTTTGTGGTGAAGAAAGAATTCAGTGTGAGGTAAGGAAGGAGGAGTATGTTATGGTAGACAACAAAAGGATGAAATTTGTCATGCAGTAAAGAACCTATTCCCAAATTATGCTTGCTTTACCCACTGCCCTAAATATCAAAATATTCCTGGGGGTACTTTGTGTTAACCATTGCGATGTTTGTTCAGGCTTAGCCCATTTGTGATCTTCAGTTAAGACTACTATTATTTGTCCAAGACAACACTGTTACATTAACTTTAGTGCTAACGGAATTATTGAGAAGTAGGTAAGATAAAGTGGTGTCCTTGCTCCCTGCCATGAGGAACTTTCTAACACAAAGAACAGTGGAGAATTCCAGGAGGAATTCTGACAGGACAAAATCCAGAGCAGTTGCTGAAGCCTGAAGAACCTCATGGAATAAGGGTTTACATTCAGTGCATGTGTGCAGTTGCACTGATAACTTGGTTTGTTCTATATTTTTCATTACTAGAAAAATACCCTATTTCTTGTCCTCATAAGACTCTTTACATTCCACCTGGAAGATCTCTTGGATCGTGCACTGGAATCATCAGAAATATAATTTCTGGTATTTTAGACTTGCAACCACTGTGTCTTTCCTTAGCCGGGGAATGCACTGTGAATATCCCCAGTTCTCAGAACTGCAGAGGTAAAATAACTGGTTCATATATTAGTTTAGGGCAGCATATTGGCTTGCTCAAAAGTTACTAAGCTGTAAATGGTAGGACTGAACTAAATCTAATTATTCTATGAACGTGGGAAAACGGCATGCATTCCTTTCAAACTTGAGTTCTGCATTTCAAATAGCTAGGATTTTCTTGCCACTTATTCTCATAACAAAACTGTCCTTTAGCTTAAATAACTCTTCACCTTCACGAGGGTTTTTGTTCCTGATAATATTTATTGATGACAACAGAGTCCCGTTGTTTAGCTCATTCATCTGTTTTTTCTAGTCCAGTGGAGGCAGAGTCTGTAGAGGAGAGCTCATGGTCTGTATCAGCTTAAGAAGAAAAAAAAATAACAATAAAAATGGGAATACTGACTTTGCTGAGATCCTAGCAATAATCCACTAGATTGCCCTGGTGTTTGCCAATGCTGTCTGATGTAACACTGCATTATGGAAAAGCAGTAAGGAATATCCATCTGATAATGTTGCTTGTGAGCCTTCTCAGCATCATGTATTTTCCATTTTTCCTGTGATTCTATCTTGGACTTAGTCCTTGTTGCTACTATGCGATTGGGACTCATGAAAGAGCTGGTGACTCTTGAGGGGAATACAAAGAATTTTAAGACAAAGCTTGTGGAATTGCATGTTCCTCCTACCACTCAGATTATAGGAACAACAAAGGTGTGTATTGCTAAGAATGATCCACATGCAGAGTACCAGAGCTAGATGAGTGAAGATAGCAACCCTTTACCTCCTCCTGGAGTATGAGATTTCAGTCTTAGCTCTGAGCCATCAGGCCGTCCTGCTGAGAGGGCAGCGGGAAAATGTTCCCTCATCGTAACAAAGTTAAAACTCTTCACCTCTGCCATTCTCACAGTGGCTACTGTAGTATGAAAGGGAATGGGGAAGCAACTACATACAGATCATAGGCCATGAGTTAAGTCCAGTCTTCTGTGAATGCAAGCCAGCAATGTATGCTTTCAGTGCACTTTGTCACGCAGGAATCGGGATACTGGGAAGGTGATAGGTCTTCCACGAAGGCAAGCAGAGACTTCCTGTGATGACAAGACTTTTCACACTCTTCAGACAGTCAAGGCTGTACACAATCTTAGCATATCACCCTCCTTCCAAAGATGTGTATTTCTTCCTGCACAGGCTTCCTGCTTAAGTAGTATGGAAAAGTCTTGGCATTAGACAGGCCTTCTAAAACTGTGGAGTCTGCTGGTTACCCTTCTGCCTAACTGATAGAACTGGAGAGCAGTCTGTCCTACCTGCTAAGAGTGTCTTCAGGTGACAGCTGTTGCATAGAGATGTGCTATGTCATCTATCTAGCTGACTTTTTCATGACTTTTTGTGCTGCCAGAATCACAAGAAATAGCTGCGGACTTAAAGAAGCTGTAATTCACATAGCAGCTCTGAAGGGAAACAAGTGTAGGACAGGAGATTGCTCCTTTTGTTTCCTACAACAGACCCTATCACTTAATAATGTAGTAACCAGAAGTCCTTTGACTAACTTCCAAACACTTATTTCATAACCTGTTCCCATGTTAGACCATGTGCAACACTAAGGAAGTAAAAGGTGGCAACTTCCGGCTTAATACACAAGTTCTAGTTTGTCTTAAAAACCACTACAACAACAAACAAGACTCAACTGCTTTTCCAACAGTGAGCAAACTGTGTAAACAGTCTTGTTTGTCCCTTGTGAATGCGATTAAAAGAAAACATTAACTGCTGTAACTTAATTCCTTCAGCTGAACCAGACCAGATGAAAAGCACAGGGAGGAATCCACTTCATAAGAATACTCAAGCTTTTCAGTGTGCTGGGCAGCCTGCAAGAAAAGGGGAAACAGCAGAATATAGCTGCTATAACTTTGTATTACTTTCTCTTACAGTGTCATATTGTCTATTCATGTTGTGGTGAGCTAAGGGGACTTGAATTTTCATTCTAATCTCTGAGACACAGTAGATCTCAACAGAATGTAAATTCTATGGGACTCTAGCACAACAGCTACACATACTCGCCTTGTTTCTGGTCCTTACTGCATAGGTAAAGCTTTTCATACTGTGATAGGTGAAAGCAAAACTGTTTCATAGATAAAGAATAGAGCAACAAGTTGTCAGTGGAAGCCACTGTCAGAAAGGAAGCTCGGCAAATAAGGCTTTATTCTGTATGAGTCTGGGCACAGCTTGCTTGAGCAAGTGGTACCTCAGTATATGTGCCCTTGTGACACTGAAAAGGATTATCCATGTGTAGATGTTAAATGGTGGCCTTACAGCACTGAACTAGGGCTGCGTTCTTTAGCCAGTTCTAATAGCTTGTATGTAGCTGCAGGTCTGGTGGCTGCAGGCTTCCTCTAAAAGCTTGTCTAAAGAACAACCATACTAGAAGGTACCAGTATAGGAATAAATATAACCTCTTGCAGTGTTCATTCTTTGAGGACATTTGTGATATTTTAGCACAAAATAATCTTTGAGACTGGATGCAAAGCAAACAGCAAGTGCAAAGGTCACCTTAGTTCTAGTTCTTTACATAGAAAGAAATAATGGAAGATTTTCCCGCTTGCTGCATTAACTTCTTATGTCACAATTGGTAAAAAGGTTTTTCTGAAATAGCATTTTCTACCAAGAAACTAGTCCAGGAATCCAGTTAGTAACAGGGAAACACTAATTTTAGTTTTGCTGATGTTTGAGAAAGAGCTTGCTGAGTTAGACAGTTGTGGTAATGTTACTGATAATGCAACAAGTGGCTATTTCTCATCTCTGCTCCATGCTAAACGCTACAGCTGATTGCCAGGCAGGCCTGCTGGCATTAAAACACAGCGTGGGGGGGATGCCTACTGCCTTTTCGGTTTTTTTGCACTAATAAATGGCATTTACTACAGGCATGTTACCTGTGAATCTAACTCCAGATATTTAAATAATTGGTAGACATCGGCCTCGAGTTACTTATGGCAACTGGTTAGACAGCAACATTTGTGAAAACAACATTGACTGCTGGGACCCAGAACTTGAATCCCTCTCACCCTCTTCTCTTTTGTTCACTACCTCTTGCTTTTTACGGTTGGTGGGAGGGGAGGACCAAAAAGCTGTCTATATAAAGATCCATAAGAACAGCCAGAATTTCAGAACTTCATGTTTAACTGGGAGATGTTTGGGATCCTTCAAGGATTTTCCCATGGCAATTATAGAGGACGGCACGGGGGGGGAAAGCAATGGCATGTCACATCATTTGAAATACAACTAATGATAGCTGTTACTGAACTGGCTACGGTGTGTGTAAGCAGGTTTTTTTTCCACTATAAATAAGGCACAAAGCCATAGTCTTGAGCACTCCACCTTTTAAGGCTATGGCAGATGTTCGCCAGGTGACTCCTTGTGTACCAACAAGCTTGAGACTTCAACAAGCATCCAGCTGTCCATCTTGTCAGCTGCCGCACGCTCGGATCCATTGCTGGGGCTGCTACCCCAACAGGACAGCCGTCTGGTGATCAAGCGCTCTGGTGCCTCAAGCCTCCCTTCGAGCAGCGTGGGCAGAGGGCAGCCTTGTGCCTGAGGCAGCGCTGACTTCGGGAGGGTGTTCACGGCCAAGCAGCCGCGGGCACCTCGGTTCAACGCCCGCCCCTGACTTGCTGCCCGCCGCCTCCCCTCACGGCTGCGGGGCCAGGGCGGGCAGCGCGGGCTGAGGGGAGAAGCGGGGCGCTGGGGACTTTGTTGCCGGTCTCCTGGCGGGCGGTGCCGCCCGCAGCACGCCGAGGTTCCCCGCACGCGGCTCGGCCCCGCGCATGCGGAGCTGTGCGCCGCAGTCCCGGCGGGCAGGCGCGCGGCTCCCCCCAAGGAGAGGCGCGAAGGCGGCGGGAGCTCGGCGGTGGCCCCGGGGCAGCCGAGCGCGGGGCTCTGCCAGCGGCTCCGCCTAACCGCGCCGGCGGCTTCTGCCGGTTTGTGCTGGCAGACCCGGGAGCTTCCCTGCCCGGCAGTACTCGTCCTCGGCTGGCCGGAACCCCTCGGTCAGCCCTCTGGGTGCCTGGGAGCTGGGTGAGAAGGGACGGGTGCGGAGGGCCTCGCCCTGCTCCTCTGGCTGGAGGGGCCTCGGGACGGCGTGCGATGGGAGGGTTACCTGCTGTACTGGTACACGGGCGAAGAGAAACCGTGTTGCGTACTGCATACAGGAGAGCTCACCCAGAGACAAACTGAAAAATACACTCATATGGTAAATAAATGGCAGCTTCATGTTACAGCGTGTAACCATTGGTGAAATGCTGTGCTGCTGGGGAAAATACAATCGACATGTGACTGATCCATCATGGAGTTCCCATCTTTTTCCTCATTTAATTGGTGTAACTTCAGCTACATCAGCTACAGGTTTTAATTTTAAATCAGTAGTTGTAAGGGGCGGTTAAGTTGCTGAATCTTTTGTGGCAGTTCTGCTTGGCTGCTTCGTTGAAAGTGTTTTCTTTAAACCCAGAGCTGAGGCTGGCAGGTGTACGGGTGCAACGGAAAAGCTTGAGGAGCAGTTTGAGATGACAGCTGGGTCAGACATTTGGTCTGCTTTCATTTGCTCATCTGCTCTGGAGCAGGCACTGCAAGGGGTTAGTTTCAAACAACTGCAAGCGCTAATATTCGGTGCCATAAGAAAGGATTTTTTTTTTTTATTTATTCTGTTATTAACAAAGAGCAGACTTGTGCATGTGGTGGTGCTTTTGATAACTGGAACTCTGAAGAAAAGATGTAAGAAGCAAATCATTTATCCAAATATAGGGCCTAGGTTATTTTGGGGTGCGTGAAAGTAGAGATGGCTTTTCACCAAAAGCCAGAACTTAAAAAGTAGCTCTAGGCAAGGATCTACTAATACTTGGTTATAAACTAGTCCTGACTCAATCACCCATAAACTTTAGCTGGAAGATTCTATGAGTGTATAAAACTTAATTGAAGCACTCACACTAATACAAGTAATTTTCTCTTTCAGTGAGACAAGAAGAACCTTTTATTTTTGAGCGAAATTGAACAGATTTTGGGTGTGTTTTTTTTCCTTAACCCACTTCTACCCATAGAAAACAGTCCCTTATTTCCTTGTAGTTAGCAAATTATATATAGTTTAGGTTACCTTCAATAGATGAGGAATTGGGATTAGGACCTGGGCAGGCAAATTCTGAAAACTTTGAATGGTAGGTTATTGGTTGTGTAGTACTCCTAGTGGGTTGGTACAGTTTTCCCCCATGTATTTGAAATCATGTCATGAGAACTTAATTAGTATTAACATAACAACTTTCTATATAATTATAGTTAAAAGTTACAATTGCAGGGTTATATGTATTTTTTTATTCTTGTGATTCCATAGGAGATGATGTATTTGAAACTGTTGTATTTTTATGTAGGCTATTGTCCCCTAAAAATGAGACTTCTAAACTGCTTTTTGTATTTCTTATAGATTTACTGCTGAGACCTGGTGAAATTACCCCGAGATAAATTTTCAGGCTCTTCAAGGAGCAGCCTATGACCGGACAGAATCAGAACTTCCTACAATAAACCTGTCATCATGGTAAGACGAGAACATACACTTGAATAAAACACCTGCAGCTGATATTGTAGAAACAAAGTCTTAAGGGTGACATGGATTTTACCTCTTTTTTATTTTTTTAAGTATTGGCTGCTTACAATTATGAGTCCTGGTGGGATACTCTTGGCTTGTTTTACTAGTATAATAGCACTACATTATCAAATATGCTACCTGGTGGATTTTCTAAAACCATTCTCTCTGAGCTTTTCTGGTGTATAAGCAATTCTGCTGAAATCCTAGCTAGTTGTCTGTGAAGTCGCTGGCTAATAAGTCTTTTTGACTTTGTTTTGAAGCATTTAATTTATTGCCCTAACAAAATTACATAGGGAGTTAGTGCTGTTGGTCTTGGCTGTTATTTTTTTGACTATTTAAATTGCTTTTAAATCCGGATCTCAAAGCTTTTGACATTGACATTCTGCCAATATTATGGTTTATAGAAAAACCCCTTGTAATGGCTTTGCTTAACTACAGAATCTTCTAAGATGGGACAAAAGTACAAGATGGAGCAAAGCAATGTATGTTTTTCTTGCTTTTAGTAAATGTAAATATCATGAAGAAAAGAAAATGTCAGTGTGCCAAACACAACAGATAATTGTTTTCTGTCCTTAACTAAGAGTAGCATGTGTACCCCCTTTCTGATAATGGGCAGTTACACTCACCTAAATTGTTCAGACAATATCAACAGACCACTGCTTCCTGCTATTTTTCAGATGTACTTCTGACTGTGTGACGTTGTAGTGTTACATGCTTTTAAAGTAAGGAAGTGCTGGGTTTACTGCCTTGAGAATTGATCTCGTGCTTAGCAGTTACTTGGCAGTCTGGAATCTGTCTCCTTTGCTAATCTGGTATTGTGGATTGAAGCTGACCTACTGCAGTTACCTCTGCAGTCAGCAGGTACTCTGTCCTTGATCTTCTCAAGAATGGCGATGTGTTGGCCCAGGGTGGGGTTGATTTCTCACTCAACTCGCATAAGGATTCATTTATTAGAAAGTACTGACTGTTCATAGGATTTTAGCTTCCGAACTTTGGCATTCCATTACTTAGTCTTCTGGTTATTCTTCCAAACCCAGTTTTTCTTCCGCTGACAGTATTTACTTGGCTCCTGATATTTTCCTAACTGAAAATGTACCTCCAAAGCTTTAACCAATGCTTGTTTGGTGTTATGTTTTGAAAGTGAAATGACCTGCCAGGTACTTCAGCTGCCACATTGTCCCAAAGAAATGTATGAAGAATAGGTATGGCTGGAATGCACCCTAGCTAGACGTTGAAAAGGAGAATACTTATCCCATTTGAACGAAAGGAGAAAGTCTAGAAAGGGCAGCAGCAGCAGTTCCAGCCAAATTAAATTGGGAAAACCGGCAGAAAATTGACTAATTTAAAAAATGAAATCATTTATGCGGCAGCAAAAATGTCTGAAGAACAGCTTTATGCCAAATTACCCAAAATTTAATTGAAAATACAGTTTTCTGACAAAAGTGTTGTCAGGGGATTATTTGTCATCCCTCAAAGATACACACATAGTACCTGCCAAGTAGGTAAATGGGTAAGTAAAACTAGATTAAAATGATAATGCTGCTGTAGGTGAGGAGTGTTTAGAGTCACTCTAAGAGCTTGTATTCATTAATTATATAGTTAGGCAGAAGTAAAATAGAAATTAATTGTGGCTCCTTTTCCAAAGAATGTAAAGGAAGACAAAAGTTTTAAATGATTTAGAACACCCAGCATTAGAGTTTTTACTGTGGGCATGGATTCAAATTTATACTTTTTCAGATTTGGAACAGAGAGGAGAATCTGCAAAATGAGTGTCCTACTGCTGAGTGTAGTTGCTGAGTGAGTTTTGGGTTCTTTAATTCTGCTGTCTTTTAAAATTTATTTAAAAAGTTTTAGCTTTTTATTTGGATGCAAAACAAAACTGTAGAAACTGCAGCATTTTTGGTTAGAGGAATTATTTTCTGGCTAGGCCTCATTTAACAAAATTCAAATTCTAAAATGTTCTTTTTCCTTTTTTGTTATAACACTCTAGTGTTCTACTTCTCTTCTAGATTTCACCGAGGCTTGGAAATCCATAGCTCTGAAATACTGTAAAAGAAGTTGCTTTTTTCTTTTCCTGCTTTTCTTTCACCACCCCTGCCCTACCTTGTGAGATATTAGAAAGCTCATGAAAATGCCTGCTCTCCTGAGATTTCTAGTTGTTCAGATAAGCAGCCAAAAGTTCAAGCTGATGTGTTGTCAGATCCAGACCTTTTGAAGCTCACCTTTAGATTACAGTTTGTAATTGTAAACTGAACTCACTTTGCCATCAAAAAAAATCACATTTTTCCTTTATTTTAATAGCATTAGGGAATGTTTGAAGTCACTGAATCTTGCTCCCTGCTATATTATGTACTATTTACCAGATTCACTGTGTTTTGGGTACTAGAATCATGCCTTTTCTGCCTCCGAGAGAACATATATTTAATACTAAACATATGATTAAATGTGATTCTGTTTATTTTCTTCAGCCAACGCAGTACTGTTTCCCTAGACTAAAAAATGTACTTACGAAGGTATCTTGAGGATCCTGTAAAACTTCATAATGTCTTATAGGTTTTTTACTGTAAGATACTGCAAAGCTCTTCAACTTCTTAAAGTACAACTGCTTTCAAATAAATTTAGAACAAGGTGTCTTCTCTGTCAGTGGAAAATAGATATTTATTTCAGGTCATTGTTTTGGGAGAAAGGCAACTAGTAACTTTGGTATGGTTGTGTGGTGACATTTCATGGTATCTTGGTGTTCTGTTGCTTGAAATCAAACCAGTGTCTGATATATTGTTACCCATAACTTCATTTTTTCCTTTCAAGAAAAAGAATGAAATTGGAGAACATGTGCCGGGTGTTGCAATCTAGCATAATCCTATGTCCTCTAGGGAGGAAGTATTATCAGTGATTAGGAGGTCAGTCATTACTCAAATGTGATGTTAGATGCTTTATGGCCAGTCTTGCCTGGGAAGACATGCAAGTCCAGTGCTTGTAAAAATCAAATTTAATCTTTTCTGAATCTAGAGTATCTCTCTTTCCCAAACTGTTCATAGCTTTGTGAGAGCTGGGCAATGGTAAGCTAGTTTTTGAAGAAATAAAATCCCCTAGAAAGAACAAGGTGTAACCACGATGCAGAGTAGATGTGGACACAATTAAATGTAGTCTAAGATCTTGAACTGAAACTCCATCAGGCTTAGTTCCATAGCTGAAGATACTTCATGCTGGTTTATGAGTAAGTCGACTAATATTCAGTAAAGGAAAAATTAAACAACTAAAAGTGAAAGCATTAAAGCTGTAACACCAGCTATGATCATTCATGGAGCTTGCACATGACAGGTGATGTGTTGAGCTGTAGTCTGTTCCTTCATTTGGTGATTTGTTGGTAACTATCCCCGTTGCTCTTCAGCTGGGAAGAGTAGGATAAGCTGTATCTTGCTCTGGAGTGGTCTTTTTATGGTGTAGTTGGACTGTAGGTTGAATGAAGATGTAGGACAGAAAGGGCAGTTAGAATAAAGGATAGAGGAAAGTCAGATGTGTGGCAGACAGTGGGATTTCCTGTGTTAATTTTCTTGCTGAGCAGGGGTGATGGTGAGGCTCAAGATCTCCTACTGAGAGAACCTCTTTTGAGGAAAGTGTTTTCTCCAAGTGTCAGATTGAAAGCTTGTTTAATTTGGTGCCCCCATGTGTTCTGTTTGTTGACAGTGCCCAACCCTGTGGCTTGTGTCAGCAGGCCTTTCCATTTAGCTAGTATTGGTGTTTTTAATTTTCACTATACTTGAATAGTTGAGCTCAGAGTTGACCTTCAGGTGTCATTTGTTGTGGCACAATAATTCCTGATAACTTAATATTTGAAATGAGCTTATGTGGCTTCAAAAACAAGCTGTGTGCCATGAAAATCTTCTATTATTTAGAATCATTGAATAGTTTGGGTTGGAAGGGACCTTTAAAGGTATTCTAGTCCAGCCCCCCTTCAATGAGCAGGGACATCTTCAGCTAGATCAGGTTGCTCAGGGCCCAGTCCAAAGTTAGTCTATATTACACTGTGCTATCCTTGGTGCTTCAAAGTAATTTCCAGAGGGATCAGAATCTTGTAGTGGCTTGGATTAATTTTTCATAAATTCCTGTTCTGTTGTGTGGTAACTTCAACAGTTTAGGAAACTCGCTTGTGAAGTGCTGCCATGACCCCACCCCCCACCGCAGGCTACAAGTTCCCAACCCTGCATTTCACCACTGCCATAGTTTTCCATTGAGGCTATTTTTCTGGGAACACCCTTGAAGCCAGATCACTAAAGTCATCAGAGTTAAACAAAAATGACATTTGTGGAGGGCTGCAGTCTGTGGAGGATGCGTGAGACAATGACCTGTAAGCCTGCTTCACAGAAATAACAAATCCTGGAATGTGGCCTAGATTCCCCACTGTGTACTGACGGAGATGCGTACAGTATAGTTTTTTCATTTGTTCTAAGGCACTGAATAAGGTTATCCTTACTATGACTACAACTATAGTAAGAATGCATAGCTACGCACCTCAAAAGTGTGTTACTTGTGTTCCCTATCCAAACAAATAAATGCTTTAACTCGCAATCTGTGGACGTCAATGCAATAAGGTGTGGAAGTTTGTTTGGTTTAGAGGCAAGTGTTCCTCTGAATTGCAGTATGCTCAGGGACATATAAATTCTCTTACAGCAAAAAGCTCGTGGATGATAGAGATTAGTGGGAAGAAACAAGTCGCATAGCTGTCTATGTGATGTCCCCTGCAATTTTTGCTATTGATCATAAAGCTGGGGTATCTTGAATTAGGAGTACTGGTATGTTCTGCTACGGTGAGGTTTTTCAAATAGTATTAGCTTTTTGTGTGTTACCATTTTGGGCTACTAAGCATTGGTCTGTTACACCACTTGCTGTTTTGGCCACTCTGTCAACATTTCAGTTGGAAGGCTGTTTGTTTTCTGCTGGAATGAATGCATCTCTCACTTTCTTGGTGCTCTCTCCATAAGTGGTATCAATAACCTTTGTTGGCAGTAATAGATTATCTAATATGGATCGTGATCCAGCTAAGGACTTGGTGGTTCTTTAAACATCTTCCAAACTTTAAATTATTTTCTAATGTTTTAAATATTTGTTTCAAGTTCCTATGTGGACATGTAGAAATGACAGTACTTAGAAATTACATTACTAAAAGCAATAAATTGGAAAATTATTTACTCTCAACGGGACTATATTTTACTACTAAAAAATTCAAGTGTTTTTTTCAAATTACTGATGGACTTTGGCTGCAGACTGAAGTGTAGCTGCTGTGGGAAAGGTGTAAAATGATGAGTGAAAAGTATCAAGGGTAGTATTTGTTTAATGTGGTTTCATTCATACGTTTATATCAAAAAATGTCTCTTTAGGCCATCTGTGAGTTGTACTGTTGAGTCATGTTAGCGCTTTCCTGTTTCACATTTACTCCATTTTGTTTGTACTTCCCAAATATATTTTATTTTTCTCATTTTCTTTTACCCTGCTGGTTTGTTCTTTCTTGGCTTTATTTTTAATTAGTTAAACATAAGTGGCCTTTGACATAGGAAAGATTATGAAAACAGTGGGACGTTTGTTACTGCTTTGAAAGAGTAAGGCAAATATTTTTGTGTGTTTGTTCTCCTTTGTCTATTACCTGTCTCCTGAGGTTGTATTGCCAGTGAGTGAAGTAAAAATCACTTGACGGGGGAGAAAGGGAGTTTTGTTTAGAATCTGGCTTAGTTTTCTATGTAATATAGTTAGAGGCCCTAATAAATCTTAGTTTCATTGTGCTATGCAAAGCTACAAATGCGTAATGGGAGCCTCTGAAGTTTACAGCATGAAGCGTTGTGACAGAGCAGACGTGGCAGGGAGATGAAATTTTAATTTTATGCATGCAGATCAACAAGATTTGGAGCCAGCATCTAATCATGTTTAAGATCTCTTGAAAATCTGGCCTCCTACAATGGAAGCTTCTATGTGGAAGCTAGCCTACTGGAAATCTTGCCTTTATGGTCATTTCAAGGTCAGAGGGGGAAACAGTGACATGAGGTCTTAAAGTGTTTCCCAGCACTGTAAGCCTGAGAATATACCCTTTCACTTCAAACCTTGTCATATTCAGTACCAAATGTGGTCAGTCTGTGCATGTTTGGTCTTCATTTGAGATTTGTGCTGTATGTCATTTGAAACTGCAGCATTTCATGATCACCAGAGGTGGCGGCAACTGAGATGGCTGGTTCTGTTGCAAATGGGCAGTACTGCTCCCTGAATATGAAGGCACACATACTGTTCCCTTGCTTGACTTAAAACAAAAGTTGTTATTGAATTCTGCTAGTTAAGTACAACTTAAATTTTGTGAAAAGCAACATTGAAAATAGTCAGAGTCCTACATCTGTCTGTACATTTCTCTGTAATGGGAACCAGTTAGCCTCAAAGAGGTTCAAGGGTATTTCTTTAGAGATTTATCGAAAGATAGAAGATCTATACTTGTGTTGTCTTCCTAGAGAAAGCTGTTTGGGCATTATCCATTGTTACTTGTCACAGGGGAGGAGTATTAAGTGCCTTGTGACTTGCATAAAGAAAGGGGTCTTTACAAGTTGCCTGGAGAGGTTGTAGCTGGAAACAGTCAAGGTCAGGTTGGAAGGGGCTCTGAGCAACCTGATCTAGTTGAAGGTGTCCATGCTCATTGCAGGGGGGTTGAACTAGGTCACCTTTAAAGGTCCCTTCCAACCCAAACCATTCTATGATCTTTTGAATTCTGTCTGCTAAAACAGGTCTGCTTCAGGTGACCACAAAAAGACTAGTTTTCCTTATCCCTGCTGTAGATGCCTCAGCTCAGAGTTATTACATTTTAAGCAGAACTCATGGCCTTCCACAGATTGAATTCAATACAGCATGATTTACAAAAGACTGGAAATGAGCATGCGCCCCAGAGAATAACAGGATTCACATGCTGTATATGTGAATGTGTACATGAAATGCACAGTGGATTGCTAAACTATGAGGTTTCCTTTCATGGTCATCAATACACACAAATCTATTTGTACTCTATCACAGTAGTCACACATGTTAATTGGACTCTGCTCTCTGGGCCTCAAAAATCGAGGATGTGATTTGAGTTCTACTTTTGGGAAGACCTTGAAGTGTTAATGAACCAGTAAATCCTCAGGTTCCTGCAGCTAGTCAGTGACTTGAATTTGAAAAGCAGCAGGCTGTTGCCCTGCTACTCTAGGTAAAAGCTAGGTGGTGACAGACAGAAGCAGAGCGTTCCATGTTCAGCTTCAAGGAAATATTTATATTCTTCTAAAACTTCCTCCATAAAAGAAGTCTGAATAACAGAAGCACTCACTGAACTGTAATGAAGCCACCACAAAGTTTCCTTTGTTGCAGGAGCAGAGTTCTTAAGAAATGCCAGTCTTTAAGGTGTTTAAGTAATTTTAGAATGTAAAGCCCCACACTTCGAAGATGACAGAGATCAGAGCTAATCACAATGGAAATATTGTCAGGAGGAAACGATATTATCTGTTTTTTAGCAGTGATCAACTATGATCATTGACACACTTCTTAATGCATTCTGAGGCACTTGACAATGTGGGCTATGAAGACTGTAAGCAAGGATTCAGAGATAAAGAGCTTCTGTACCAGGCCTGTTCATTCCAGAGCCTTTATCCAATTCACATATCTGAATTTCAGTATTTTGGCAAAATGAGATTTTTTGCTTCTGCTTTACAACTAGTAGTAGGGGAAAAGTGCCAATTTATCTTACCGAACTGGCAGTGGAGGCCCTCATTTAGTCTCTGTATGAAAGCATGATCAGTTCTTGCCCTAAACCTGTATCAGTCACACGAGAAAAGGTGGGTGAAGCTCAGGGGAAGGAAGGCCGGAAGGATTGTTCCGGAGAGCAATGTCTTACCATCCAACTCTGAATGTACTTGACAAAAAGAAAGGACACCGAAAAATAGCCTGAGTATAAAAAGGAAGATTGTGTACTATGTGTAACTGTGATCCAAGCTTCAAAACGGAGTATTTCTGCTCAATGTTTTAATAACCGCTTGCGTAAGTTAACTCTGAAATGATCAGGAATGTGATTAATTTTTAGTCTAAATGTGGACCTGGAAGCATGGTGTTTGAGCAGTGGAAAAGTGTCATTTAAAGTAGTATAGTAAAACTACTGTGACTTGGTATCAATACTTTCTTTGCATGATAGTTGACGTAGGTGGATATGGGAAAGAAGAAAGCTGGAATCCTTTTTTGAGTAACACAATGACATGTACAAATAATCATATTTCTTCTGTACTGAGGGAAGTAAGTTTGTATGTTTATCTGGGTTTTGATGCTGAAATATGTAGCTTCTTGGAATTAAAACAAGCAAATGTGCCATTTGCCTTTTTAACCATCCACTCTTAATATATTTATCCGTTGTTACCAAGGAATTCTCCTGTATTTGCATCTAAAACATAAGCTGGCCCTTGTTTGTTTTGAAGAGTACTATTTTCTCCATTATTTTCCAGCTTGGTTTTGTTATAGTCTGAGTTTAAAGGTGATTGAAATGTTAGTTTTGTAGGTAGAAGCAAATCCTAATTGCTGTTTAGAGATTTGAATTAAGCATTACAGAAATGAAGGTAAAAATTGCAGCAATGGGGCAGCTGTCAGAAAGTGATGGAGAGAGTTTGGAAGTGGCACTGGAAAGAGGGAGTGCAGTCTATAGCATTTACCTATTACTTAACGTACACCAGGGCACTGCATCTGAGGATGATCTTAAAACTGCTCAGCTAATGATGTCAGTCACTTCTGGAAATAAAATTTGTGACATTGTTACAGTGCAGAAATGGGAGAAACTAAGCAGTGAACCTGATGCTGAGAATTCATGCGAAACAGGAAAAATCTTCCAGTGCCTCTGTTTAGCAGTGTTTACCCAGTATGTGATGCGCTTCACATTCTTACAGAAGATATATTTGCGTTTGTGTAGGAAGCACTTTTTTCAAGGAGTACTTGTAAGCATAGAGCTTCAGTGTGTCTGATTGCCGAAGGCATGCTTTGTTCTGTTTTGTAAGCAAGAATTGAGCAAGGGGTGTTAGATTGAAGCAGCAGAGTGAGGAGAGAGAGAAAGAGCTTTAGTACAGTCAGCTATCACTGAGCTTTGAGACTGCAGTTCTGTGGTAAAGGCACTTCTGAACCCTCAGAAAACTACGTTACCTTCACATATGAAGTGTTTTTGATTTGGTGTTTTTAAGATAAGCAAAAATCACTAATTTTGGCTAAGGTTATGGGTAGTTTGAGCAGTCTTCTCTTTGGAGGCCTATGGACTTCCTTCCATTCCATGGAACATACGGAAGGAAAGCTGCTTGTGCAGAACAGTTCTCAGCATTGTAGCCTGTATGACCATAAGAATTAATTTGTGTAGTATTTCCAAGAGCTGTGTGTTGGTATTTCCCAAATCGCTTTAGACTGGTGCAGTTTTCAAGCATGGTCAGTATTGTCCTGTTTCTCCAACTGAAATGAACTGAAGGAAAACAGACCAAGTTTGGAATGAATCGCTTTGGAAATACCACTGCACCATGGAATCGATGGTGGTGAGACTGTTACCAGCTTGGCATTAGTCATGCACAGTTGTAATTCTGCACTTTAGAAATTATGTGCTTTAGATAGAAGGAAGAGAAGTGGTGACACTGCAATAAAAGGTACTGGAAGGGCTTTGCCTTGATTTGGTCTGGGTACTGTAAAAGAGGGCATGAAATAATCAATGTTTGGGACATACATGCTTGAGTTAAATTGTACATAATGTTGTCTTGAATGAACTCATGAAAATTAGAAAGAAATTCCACAGGTATGAAGTCTAAAAAAATGGACAGTGCCTTTTAAATGATAAAAGATTGCTGCTGTAGTGTTGGGAATATAACATAGTTGACATTTAAAATGTCAGTGGTTTCAGCATTTACCATAGAGTTCTGACATTTTAGTAGTGACCATTGTAGCTTTTATTTGTTTTAAATGCCCAATTTAAAATCTTCTAGCAAATTATTGGCAGTCCGGTCACCTTTGAAAAGTGGCATCCTCTTTTGGTACTACAACTATTGGGGAAACAGAGCTCTTAATTTTGATGGCTGCAGTCAGTGAAATAAGGTCAGCCGTATAAAGATGGGCACTTATTTCCTACTGCTTGCATTTGCATTTTGCTCTGGGCAGGAAGACAGACTCAGCAAGAGGTAACTTTTTTCTTTTTTTTTTTTTTTTTTTTTTTTTCTGAAAATGTGATGTGTATTAAAACCTTTCTTTAATAGTCAAAGGTAGTAGGCTGGAACTTGGGAGACCTCATTCCTCCCTGAATTTGGATGGTTGGTTGGCTTTTGCACATCCCTTCCCTCTCTGTGCTTTAGTTTTCAAGGTTTAAGAAGTTAAGTGATGATCTTTTTTAAAAAAAGCATATTGAAGTTAGTGTTAGGGAGAAATTAATTGTTATGATGTTTGTAGAGACTGTAGAGGCTCCTCAGACTATTTTAGGAGATGACAACTGTAGTTTTCCTGTTGAGAACTTAAGCTATACTCAGTTATAGTTAGTTATTCAGTGTTTTATGACCACTAGTGAAGGGCTTGTATTGACAGTTTTTCTTATTATAATATTGAATGTAAATGAGACTGAAATAACACTTCTGTCTGGAAGATAGTGGGAAAACCAACATAGCTAAACAACTAATTAGTTCAGTGCCATTCTCACTTCCAGTGTATGTACTAGTTCCACATATGCTCCTAAGGCAGTTTCTGCAGTATCTTTATATATTATTGGCACCTGAGTGCCCAGTTTAGCCCAACAAAGTAAAATGTCTGTATGAGGATCCATTCAACAAAGTTTCACATCTACACCATGTGCTTGGTGAAAGGAATCCCCCTCCTGTTTCATATGGGGAATTGAAGCAAAGTTCAAGTGAATGCCTTTTGGCTGAAGAAAACTGCACATCATGGCTTGCCAAAGTATACTTAGTGTACATGAAACTTTGCTGGGTTGCAGCTTTTTCTGTAGAATGAGGAATTCCTGTGAATGCATAGTATATTTTGGTTGTCACTATTCTTGGCTTTCTTCATAAAAGAAACAGCATAAGCTATTGCTGCTATTTATAAAAGCACTTTGTGACCCTATACCGTGGTGTTGAACTGTGAACAGATTGCCTGCCAGTTTTTTAATCAAAAAATTTAGCATTGCAGCTGAACAAAAGCTGATAGTGGCAACTCTGACTTTTTTTTTCAAAATGCCCATTTGGTTAAAGTTCATCTGTGTAGAAATAGTCTAAAAACCCCATTAGATTACTCTTGTAACTTCTAAAACACCATGTTTAAGTGTTTGGTCTTTTTTTCTTAAATGTGATTTTTAATGTGGCCTGGGGATTTTATCTATTTTGTTATAGTTCAGAGTTTTTTTTCAGAGCCTGCTAGGGCTTAGGGAGTCTTGACTGACACTGCCAAACTAAGTGATTTGCTTCACTGAAGTAGAATGTGTGGTGGGGATCTTCTGGCTTCTGTACCTGCAGAAGAAAGTCTAAGATTCTTTAACTGTGCTCAGCTGCTGGGTTTATATTGCATGTTGCCTTCATAAGGAAACCCTCCGTCAAATTTGAGATTCTTTTCCCTTTAAGATGAATGCTATTTAATAAAGGGCCTGTGTAAGCCATCTCTAATTCCTTGAATGGAAGGATTTATAGTGATTTGTATACTCTGGCATATCAGTTCATTGCATATCTTAAATATTGCACCAGCAACTTGAATTAAAAGGTGTATGAATGATGGAAATAAATATGATGCCTCGATTGTACCACTTAAATGATGTTAGGAAATGGACAGAAACAATGAAGTGCAGGAGCTGTCTGTGTGTTTTCCTATTCAGACCCAACAGAAGCACTTTTAACCCAAAATGTCTAACTAGTCCCTTAATTCAAGGAAACATAAATTTATTCAACGCAATGGAAGACTCAGTCTCCTCTCTTCTGCTGCTCCCATGTAGAGGAGCTGCTAAGGAAAATGAAAGAAATGTATTTCTCAAGACAAGGTTAGTCAGAGCAATACCCCCCATTTGTTTTGAGGCCTTTGTTTTTCTTTTTTGTCATTGGGGCCAAACCCTCTACTGAACCCAAATGCATAGTCTATGGCAGAATGTTTAATGAAATAGATAATTTCTGAGGGTTTTGCCCCTGCAAAATAGTAACTGCATTCATGTGTGTGAGGATTGTTATGTGAGAAGGGCAAGAAAGAGTTTGGCTTGCTTTACTGATGTCATCCAGATATAGAGTGCTGTTATCTACAGTGAGAGACCTTACCAAAACCCAGTTTGATATTTTATTTCCACCTTTCCTGTTCTGCTAAAGTAAGGGCATTAAGATATTTTTTAATGAGTTTTAATAAACACGTGATTTGTAATTTTGATTCAAGATGAAAGATTGAGTTATCTGTTCTGTACTCCACACCCAAGTATAATTTCAGTTGGCATTAATAAGATATATGTGCACATTTATGGACATAGTGCTTCAGATAATCTTTTATAGGTTAAAAGACACTACCTAAAAGGCTATTGTCTCTGACTCAGCTGTGATGATATTTTTAAAGTAGCGTTTACCCAACTTTGATCCATAGATTGATAGCCATGTTTTGATAACTGCTTGGGTTTGTCTGCGAAATTACAAGATAAGAGTTTAAAATCCTATGGCTTGGCATATTTTCTTTGCTGTTGCTGGGAAAGGAAGCTGTGCTATTACAAATGGGCATGTAGCTGGTTCCCAGTTCTAATTACATAAAAAGATTTGACACTCCCTGCTATGTAAAATTCAGTGTGAAATGTCTTCCTTTGATCAAAATCCTGTGTTCAGTGATGTGAAGCTTGCCATTGACATAACTGGGATCAAAACTAGATATGTCCTATAGGTCCTGATAAACAGTCTCATTGGGAAAGTACTCTCTTGCTAGAATTGTTGTCTAGAGACAGAGGGGTGCAGGGAAGATGAATCTATGGAAGTTGTGATACAGAGTCCTGGAATATTCGTGTGCTAAAATGATTGGCAAAACAGGAGGATCTATGTGTGGTAGAATACGGTAGATGAGAAGAAAAATGTAGTGGAGACATCTGAACAGGAAAACAAAATGAGTATAGCAGTAGGCAAATAGTTGGTATTCATGCATAAACCTTGAATGGGCTGAGGAAAGTGAGATGAGGACTGAAGTGAGACAACAGCATCCTGGCTTCTTCAAAGACAGGAGGATCTGTATAAGTGGTAGATGAGAATGGCAGATGGCTCTGATTTGGTCATCTGGATGTGTGGGGTAAAATATGCACTGAAAGTGAGCCACCTCTGAGCAGAATCAGTGGAAGGGATAAGAAGCAAATCTTGACACCCATTCTCTAATTCCTTCGGAAGAGAAGGGGAACTGGGTTTATACCTTCCCTCCCCTTCCATACAACAATAAGTACTATGGCCTCTGCCTCTGAAATAATCTTTAAAATCTGTAGATACACTAATATTCTGGTGCCATGTCAGTTCTAGTTCTGTCTGAAATTGTACGTAACTGGCCCTAGGATCCCTGAAGTGAAAGCTGTGTAACTTTGTGTATTTTTCTGGCAAACTCAATTAGTCTGTGTCTCTCTTAAAGGAAAAAAGAAATAGCTTGTAGCGTGCCTCCTGCACAGGCTGCCGGGTGAAGAGGAGCTGGCAGAGACATTCATGCATGAGCGAGGGGCAGTCTCTGTGTGTAGAAGGTCATGGGAGGAAGGTCATTCAGTCCTGTTTCTCAAAGGAAAAACTGTAACTGAACCTCTGCTTTATGCTGTTTGTCCCTTGATACTACTATTCCTCACCTTTCCAAATTGTTTGGAAGCCAGCGCAGCTGTGCTGGTCTGTAGATATGAGTGCCCAACGGTTAGAAGAAGAACAGATAGAGATTAATAACTTCCATGAAATGCACTTTTGCACATGCTGATTAATTGTGCTGTGTTAGTGGCCTAGAAATACTGCTGGAGACGCTGTGGTGCCTGCAGGTTTTCCCAGCAGCTTTAGTCTCTTTGTATCACGGAAAGATTAATGCTGTGAGACACATGACAGAAGGGTATGAGCTGACCTCATATGCCCCATGATGGCTCTTGGAATTGGCAGATAAAGTTGTTCTCCAGCTGTCTTGTTTTTAATGAGCTATTATCTTTCTGCAGGATCCTGCAAATAGTGCAATGACTTCTCAGTAATGCATAGGGGCTAAAAAGATGTCCTTCTATGGTAATCTTTTAGATGTGATACAGTTTTCAGCAAGGAGTTAATGTTGGAAGATTATTGTTGCCTGTGTGATCCACTGTAACAGTATGTTCACTCTTTTTGGTTATGAAATCTAGGAGAGCAAAAAAACTTGAAGCAAAGTTCCTCATGATATTAACACCTATATGACCTACTAATGTCAGGGAAAAAGGAGTGTCAGCTTATTCCTCCTGCCAGCAAGAACTGACTAGAGAAGCTGTAATGGATTCTTCTTACTCATATTTTCAGACAGCCTGATCCAGACCAAGACCTCCAGGGCCAAAGCTCTGGAACTTTCGATGTTCACCTTTGACTAGAAAGAAAGCAAGAACCAGCTTTTTCTTTGAAAAGCCCTCTTAGTATACTAATGAAATCTTTCTGCGGGTGACACACCATCAATAGTTTTCTCTGCTTAGTTTTCTCTGCTTCCTTCTCTTTCCTTTTGAGAGTGTGTTTTTAGAGATGCTGAAGTGGCTCCTTTAAGAATAAGGACTCTGACAATTAAGGGTATATTTTATGGGAGCCTTATCTATTGATCTTCAGTACAAATCCATATCCTCCCTTTCTGTTTTTCAAGAATGAGTGGGAAGGAAAGGGTTTGGAGAACTAGTCCCAAGTCTTAAAATGTTTTAAACTGTCCTCGAATGGCTTTCCTCAGAAGAACTATTTACAGACTGTAGTTTAACAGATGACAGTATAAATTACTTTTTTTTTTCTTTCCTAGAAGGTGAAACTACCTGTTACAGCTCTAGTTGCTATGTAGTGTGCAGCAGGTTCTGCTTAAAGACTAATAAAACCAAGGAAAGTTTCGATGTGGAGGGACCGAATGCTGAAAAATAGGTCTCATTCCAGAGCACACTTCTGTCTTGTTTAAACCCGTATCTTTTTACATTAATCATTCTTCTGACTTCAGTTTGAACAAAATCAGCCTGAAGTAGCAAAGTTTTTGCTTAATTTTATGTGCATTTTTATAGCCATCATATTCCTCTGGTGCAAAAGTGGTTATTTCCATATTAAAATCAGGATGTAAGAACAAATAAGGCTTTCTTCATTCAAAAAATATTACAAAAGATTTGAAGGATATGGATTGTTGTCCATTTTAAAATGTCATTTATCTTTGCAAATCTTACAACATCACTTGATTAGATTTTGGCTGTCTTCATGGATATAGTGTTAAAAGTTCATTTCGGAACCAAATCATATATTTGTATGACTGGTGCCATGGCTGCTTTTCCTGATAGCAACAAAGTATGAGAAATTGGCTGATAGGCAAAATGCATATTTAGTTGTGAAGACTTCAAAATGTTGCAGGCATGGGGAAATTCCTGTAGCAATGTCTCTGAAATCTGAAAAGCTTTCCTTGCTTACTGATGTCCTGCCACAGCTGTCTTCTGCAAAGTGTTCTGATAGTTGTCTAGTATTGGTCTTAACACTGTTTGCCCTGGTAGTGAATAGATGCATACAAAAGAAAAGGGAGCAGACAATGGCTTAGAAATCCAGCCCTTGATTCTCCCTTGCTTTCCAGACTCAGGTGTTGTGGGTCTTTTTAATGCTGGAAGAAAAAAAACTGAGATGGGGTGGATCATAGTGGTTAGTTTAGTTCCCACTCTCCCATTTCATTGTTTGTCTATTGTTTCCTCACCTGTATGAAAGACCAGTGTGCAGCAGAAGTTGTGACCTGCCTGTTAGTCAGGCATGTCTTGTTTTGAAATTGCCTATTCTTTCTGTAGTCACTTTAGAGTCCTGCAGGAATATCTGTTATTTCTGCATTGGCTGAAAAGTACCTATTGCTCTAATAGTTTTTAAATAAACTGAACTGGAAGCCTTCCTACTTGACCAAGCTCTTGGGTTGGATGTCAGTGCATGCCTTACTTAACTAAGAGGACCTTAAATGGTCTCAGTCAAACCACATTAATCTTTTGAGGTGATGGTAAAATGGCTTCCTTGTACTTTTGTCTTCTGCTTCTCACTTGCGTTATTGGAGGGGCTGGCTTTTCCTTTGAGTAGAATGATTTAGTCTAATCTTATTTTCCTGAAGATTCCATGTTTCCAGCCTAATAAAGATGTCAGAAATGCTGGGCAGAGGAACGTTTCTGAACAAGCCACTGGAAGAAAGGCTCTGATAAGATATGAGAATAATCTTCTGTGTAAACCGACATGTAGGTGATCAGCAGAGTTGGCAAAAAGAAGGCATAGTGAAGAATTGGAAGTTAGGAGTTAAAGCTTGTAACAGACTCTGTGTGTGTGTATATAGAAAATTATCTGCTGAATTGCAAGGGGCATTTAACATCAGTTTAATATAAAATTAATGAGTTCTGCCAATCATACTTTTTTTTAAGCAGCTCTGACGATGAAGCTTGTGGGGATGTATTCTGAGGCCTCTCATTTAGTCCAGGAGAGCTGTTACTACAGTTTGAAGTTAGGAGATAGCTTGTTATTGACCCAGTCCTTCTGTTCAGCTTCACACTGGCAGATAAGCTTTATCAGAAACTGAGCCTCAGTAGAGCTGAGACAACTTCATCCCTGAGGTAACTCCATTGAAGTCAGTGGGTTATGATAGCCCACACGAATATTTAGCACCAAATTAATTTCTGTGTAGCTAATGAGTTTTATTGAAGAGGTAGATTAATGGGATTTAGTTTTTAAATCTCATGGTCTATTATTTTCTTGTCTTCTCAAACCTGTTTACTTCAACAGGAGCTGCCATTCTGGTCAATAGTAAGTAGTGTGTCTCTGTGGCAACTTCCAATAAAAGAATGATTTATTTGTACACACACACATCTTGTACCTCATTTGTAACTTAAGGGATATGTCTGAATAACTGCAAACAAATATTTATAGTTCTATCTTTAAATAAATCAAAATCTACCCTGTTTCAGGCCCACCAAGGGAAAATACTAAGTGCTGGAGACTTGTGCACAGAAGAAGAAACTGATGAGCTGTAGGAATGTTAGATCTGGATAGTAATACACACTGATCCTTTACTGAACACCTGTAAGTTCAGAGGCTTGAAGCTATGTACATTCTGTTCCTTTTTAATCTTTGGAATTTCAGGAGCAATTCTCAAGCTGAACCAAGCAGATGGAATTTATAAAGATCAGCCCCACTGGCTTTCTATAAGTGTTAGTTATTAGTCATAATTACAATTTCTCATTGCTGTTTAAGTGTGTACAGTTATAAGTTGTCCTGTGTGAAGATCATAGAATCATAGAAAGTTTTGGGTCGGAAGGGACCCCTAGATGTCATCTAGTCCAACTCCCCCGCAGCGAGCAGGGACACTGCCAACTAGATCAGGTTGCTCAGAGCCCTGTCCAGCCTGGTCTTGAATGCTTCCAGGGATGGGGCCTCCACTACCTCTCTGGGCAACCCGTTCCAGTGTTTCACAACCCTCATTGTAAAGAATTTCTTCCTTATATCCAGCCTAAACCTACCCTGTTTTAGTTTAAAACCATTACCCCTCGTCCTGTCACTGCTGTCTCTACTAAAAAGATTGTCCCCATCTTTTGTATCTTAAGATACATGGTATAAAATGGGATTACATCTACGTTTCTCTTGGAGTGCAAAGTGTGTATTTAATATCCATATATACATCTGCATTTTATTCATTTATGTTATGTTAAACCTACTTTTTAATGTATTCTGTTGTTTGAGTGATTCTAATCTTTGTATAAGTTCATTAGGCTTAAAACTGCTTTTGGCTTTACTTGTGTAATCGTGGAGCTAGCTTCTATTTTCTGTGGTTGAGCTGAAAGTACAAGTAGGCACCATAACTTGAATAGGCTTGCATTGTGGAAAAAAATAGCTTAACGAACTTGTTATAAGTTAAGGTATTTGCAAATGTATGGAAAATATTAATGTTTCTCACCTTTGATTGTATGGTGGGGAAAAGCAATATTACCTGAGTAGAAGCCTGCAGCTGAAATGAATCAAGAATAGCAGCTGTATATAGTATATTAACCAGAAAAACTGAGAAATTGTATTAAACTCACTGTTTATCTTTTGGAGGGTTCATAAAGCTTCTACGAATAAGAAGCGAGGGGAATTAAATACCACAGCATTCACTTAATAAGGGAAGAATAAGGCATGGCAGGATTACCTAAACCTATGCCATGAGTCTGAATGTCCCTTCAGGTAACATTATGGACCTTGGTGATGTGCATTTAAAATTGCATAATACTTATTTCACACTAAAAAAAAAAAAAAATCTTTACACTGTTAGATGCTTCAGAGTCTTATCTGACACCAAATTTTGGCATGTGTGAGATATGCTAGAAAGAAGTGCTTCCTGATGCTAAAAGTATTTATTCCTTACTCCTAAAGAGCTCTCCTCTGCCTCTAGATATTGTCTAAGTAGTTTTTTGTAATAAAAAGCCTCAGTAGGTCATGTCAGGCTTGTTTATTATCATTACTGCTAAAACTTATTTGGTGTTACTTTTATGAAAGCTAGACAAAAAGGCTGTGGAGTCCTATGGTGCTAAGAAACCCTGAAAATGAGTCAGCCTTAAATAATTTGTAACAGACAACAATTGCTCTGTTTTCCAAATATGTGAAAACTATTAGCAGTTGCTACGCAAGTTAATTTGACATTTAATTGCATGGTATTTGTCAGTGAGCCAGAAAATATATAGAGCAAGCTTTGTTTATTGTTATGTTATGCACCAAAAGCATGGGTGCATCAGCTTACCCCTAGGATAAATACCAACTTCTCCAGCAACGGTTTTTCATTTGGGAACCCTGAGCTTTGGTGAAACTGCAATATTTTAAAAATTCTGCTGTGTAGGAATCGTGTGACCTGGCAAGACATGGGGAAAAGGATATATGAGTTGAAGTAAAACTGTGTATCATGTTAGTTTTGTCATGTGGATGTATTCCTTGGACATCTGTGGCACTATGTCTTAGGACACAGAAGTCACGGTGCCTGTGTCTCTTGCACATCAACATAAAGCAATATCTGTGTGTTGTGAGACTGGTTCTAATAGCAGTCCTGAAGTTATTCGTTTTCCTCCTCGTCTAGCCGTGTCAATTATAGCCCACAAGAGCTTGTGATGGCGGCTGGTTTTGAAGACAGGATTACTGCCAGTGCTCCTTTTTGGGGCAGTAAAACCATTCTGCAGCTCAACACGGCCCTTGGTAGTTTAGTTGTCTTCATGTCTGCATATAAGTTTTATTTGTTCAGAAGGGAGTGGTCATTTTGTTTTACAGGTTATAGCTTTTCTTGTACTTCGGATTTACTTGCCAGGTCAGAGGCTTGAAATTCTTTGCTCTTGTATAGCAGGAGTACAGTTTCTTTCTGTGTTTCTAAACCCTTTAAGCATTTTAATCTGGTGACTTGGGAACAATTAATAATGTTTTGGTAATGAATTTTGATAGCTATTTGACAAGAGAAGTAGTATTTATAGGGATTGTATTGCACAGCACACAGTAAACCTTGTTTACAAACGGGTGAGGCTTTTTTCTTAGAGAGTGCAATCTCATATTACTAAGATGGAGAAAGGAAAGCTTCCTTTCAGAATTCTGATAATGCTGTTTCAGATTTTAAAAGCAATTAAAAAAATTATAAAAATCATTCCAGCAACAACTAATGAAAAACTTTCATGTGCTTCTTACCACAGTTATATGCCAACAGCCTGATGCTTGTGTAATCCTGGAGGCATTTTTCTGGGAGATTACATATGTTTTTTTCTTTGGTTTGAATGAGATTATGAGGAGAGCCCATTTGTTATCTCGGAGAAGAGCAGTGTCATCTCTCTTCCAGGAAAAAGTAAGATAGGGTGTGCAATTCCTTAAAAACGTTCAGAAAACATTTTCACCTATTGATCTACCAAGGCCTGTACTGTAGTTGATGGAAGTATGGAATAAACTGCAGATGTTGTTCTACTACCTCAACTGACAAGCCAATAGTACAAGTTTGTGTACAATTTTAAAATAGTACAGAATGCAAACTATAGCTACATTTAGTGTGAAATTATAGGAGTAACTATAGTTTCAGATTAAATATTCTGAAATTATTTTGCTGTGTTCTTGAATGGATGCCTTTTTCATGGATTTGTGTAAAATACACATTTTATAATTCATAAGATTTAAACAAAACTACTGATCTAAACAGAACAAAGTCTAAATTTCTTCAGAATTGATAGAAAAGCATAATCACCATGAACTGTTGGAAGCTCTGCTCATCTGCTTTGTATACTAGGCTGCAAAACACACCTGTCAAGCTGTTAGTGGTTCACAAAACAACCCCTCCACCCCTCCTCTTGTTCCTGGCTTGGAACTTCTGTTAAACAGGTAAAATCCTTGAATGCGTTTATTGTTCGAAGTTCTTTCTCATTATGCTTTTCAGTAACTTTTTTATCCTTTGAAATGGTTAATTCAAATACATGCTGCTTTATAGTGTTCTCAGACTACCACATCAGAAGATGTCTGCAAACATTGCTTGTCTGCACATCCAGCTTTTTCAAGAGAGTTGATACTGGGGAATGTAAATTCTGGTGGGTCAATTAGGATGCTGTTCCATACAAAAATATGAACCTATCATAGCATGACTGAGACTCATAATTAAAGGATCTAGTTGATGAAGAGCAAAGACAAAGATTCCGGAAAGTAATTCAGCCTGTTAAAGATCTGAATTGTTAATGCTGTCTGGTGATGCCTTTTTCTACTGACTGCAGAGGAAGTCTAAATGTGTATACATTAGTATTTAAATTCAGATCAGGATTATGTTTTTAAGACACATTTCCTATTTGTGTCTCCTCATGTATTTTGGCTTGCATGGAGCAATATTGGAGCAGTCTTCAGTGAACCTCACAAATTCTGTGGCAGTGTCCGCAGAAGACTGTGATCACACTGTTTTCAGTCCTACATTAGAAACTTGCCTTTTCCTATGTGACACAAAAAACGAAGGCAGCATGGTCATCTAAACTTGTAACTGCACTTTTACTAATATGCATGATTGCACAGCTTTGGTCCCAAATTATTCTGTAGGAGTTTAACATATGTTATTGGTAGAATGGAAGTTAGACCCTTAGAAGCTTCTTTCAGTCTTTGAGCAAGAAAGCTTCTGTGTTGCAGAGACTTGTCAGTTCAAAACTTCACGCCGAATTCCAATGGATATTCGTGCAAGATGTTTCCTTGTATTTCCTCTGCCCTACGTTTTCTTTGTCTTGGTGAACATTTCAAAGGAGATTGGCTATTTGGTGAATGACCAAGCCTGAGAATTTTCTGCAGAACTTCTGAAAGCCTTTCACTAGACAGATACGAGTATGTTTACCCAGTTGAATCTGGGTATATTTCTGGATTGATATTTTCTGAAAGTATTGCTGCTCTGGAAATTTTAGGAAATAACAAAAGTCCCCTCTCTAGGGTTATGCTAACTGTGGTCAGTGGCTTTGAGTTTATAGTTTATTATAGCCAGATCTCATATAAGAATTTTCCCTTGGAATAAACATGCATCAATCTAGCTGCCACTAGTTGGGCACACGAAGTACATCAGAAATAAGGAGGAATCTATAACTCTGCATACTTGAATCGTAATAGGGATAGGATTGGAATTAAGTGTTCTCTAGGATTTGGAAGAAGCTGGAACAGGAGCTGAGAGTTTTTTACAAAGTTCGTGTTCTGTGAAAGTCTTCTGGTAGAGAAGTTTTCTATAAATTGGCACATTACATTGCTTGACATCAGGCTATTCTGTTGCATTTTGTATGTTGTAAGAGTATGTACAAACTATATTAATGAAATACATAGAAAAAACACTACAGGAAATTAGCTTAAAGAATGACTTTACTTTCTTGGATATTTCTTAACTACCTTAAATTTGGGATAGTATTTAATGTTTAGTATTTATAAATGATGGAAAGGACTTTTCTGGAAACTTGTACAAGAATCGAAATAGTGTTCTCGCATGTACTTTTTCCTGCTGGAAGACGTTTGACAGGTTTTTTTATACAGCTTGAAAACATTCAAATAAGATCAGATGCAAGTTTTGGGGAATGGTAGCTTTTCGATCAGCAATCAGACGGATTAATGTTTTGTGAATTAGATTAGTTGAAATTGTCTGAACAAGTTTGATACCAGACAGCTAACGAAAATTTTTTTTCCTCTTGAATTGGATTAAACTGTTGTAGTCACAGCAATTATGCTGTCGTTTGTGCAGTTTACTGACTTACTATTTAAATAAACTTTAAGGAATTTTGTAAGTTTGACCTTTTGTAACATCAGATAGCAGCAGGAGTTTGGAAGGAAACCAACTGGCTAAAGAACTGTTCAAATGCCAGATTTTCTTAAGCTTATAATAATTATTGAAGATGGATTATATTAAAGCTGTAGAAGATCTTTGAAACTTCTCAAATAATTCTAAGGGATATTTTTCTAATTTGTAGTGTTTAGTTCACAGCAGTTTTTCTTTATTGCTATGTTGGAAATAAAGCCTTGGAAATCAAGAAATACTGGGCAGTAATTACTCTTCCAAATACTTTTGATACCCTACTGATGCATTTGTTCTAGCTAGGTGATAAGTACTTATTCTACTTGCATACCAAAACTGTTAAGTAACATCCTCCAGAAATAAAGGAAGAAAATCGCTGTGAATGTCTGACAATCTGTGGAACTCTTACTTATTTCCATTTTGAATCAAAATTATATTGCAGGCAGAGATTTAAGTAAGGATTGTGCAAACCTGAATTGTGAGTACAGAGTTGTTTCAAACCCAGTACAAGCAGAGTAAAAAATCAGTGAAGTGAATAGCAATAAATTCTACCAATTTTGTATGTACAGGATTAAAATCTGTATGGAACAGTTTTTTTGTATGTGCAATCTAATAAACATCCTTGTAGGACGTAATTTGATTTTTTTGGCCTGGAAATGGGAATGTAGCATGAGTTAGAGGAACTCAGGATCCAGTCAAATTTGTTAAACTTTCTCTATCATCTGTACTTATTCTCTATAAAATATTCCAGTGTTATTAAATACATGAGCAAAAGTTAGCTATTTGATATAAATAAAAGGACTATTTTTGCTGAAATTATAGCAAAATGTTATGTAGGACAAAGCAGTAAATAATCGCTTCTCTTCTTTGCATAGAGAAATTCTCTGAAACAAAATTTTGGGAGGGCTAGTTTAGTTTTCTTGACAGAAGCTTTAACTTCTTGTCTAAACATACACCATATTTTACAAAATATTTAGCTCATAAACCCTTTTTGTTAGACTGAGGCCCTCATTTGGACAATTGTAATTTTAATCTTATGGAGATTGAGGTTGCTATCATGAAAATAATCCAAAAAGTTTGTTCTGGTGTAGCTACAGGACACATAGCTGAGTTGAAGATATTCCTTGAAATAGAGTTGGTAATGCTGATAGCTAGGTGCTAATGATGGCTGATGAAAAATAGCAGTTATAACTCATTGGTCATGGACTAGAACTCAAAACCTAGGGAAAAATGAAACATGTCTTTAAAATATGAAACCGAAATATCTCAGAAGCCTTTGGAACAGGGCCTATGTAGTGCCTAAAAAAGTGTTGCAAGGGCTGTTACTTAAAGCAAAACATCCAGAAGATGTGATAAGGTATCTCTGAAGTTTTGTGGGACTCCTAAGTCTGGAAAAAAACCCACACCAAACTCTAACCCACAGAATAGAGCCCGAACTGAACTCTTTCTGACCTGAATGTGCCTGCTGTCCTCATTTGTGTTGTGAGGACTGTCAGAGCTTGTATACCTCCAACAGGGCTCTGCATGGAAGGAGCGAATGGGAGCAGAAATGGTTGATCATGATTCCTTTTTTTAGCTTTTCTTTTTAGTTGTTTAATTGTATCTTAGCTTTGTAGACAGTGACTTTTCTGTGCTACCTCTTTCTTGATGACAGCAGCCTCATGTACTTAAAGGGTAATGTCATTTGGGCTTCAGAAAGTGTTGAAAATTCAGTGGAAAATGTGAACTACTGAACTGGCATATTGCAAGGACAAAACCATTCCATCAAATGAGTACAAAACAGTTCATTCTGTTATTGAAAAACAAAGAATATTCTACATGCCTAGGAGGGACATTAATATTTCAGATTTTATTTCTAAATAGATTTAAAAGCAAGGAACAAAATAGTTCAAGAGATTCAGGGTCAGTTCAATAGGTGCATTCAATTATTTGCTCTGTAACATGCTTCACAAAAAACAGAAGAGCAAAATAGTGATTTAAAGATAGTTTGAAATTCCTAGGCTGCTTAAGTGTTTCACACTAAAGCAAAGCTGATACAGGCTTCTGGCCTTTCTAAGTAGGTGTACTGGCACTCAGTCAGCACCCTAGCTTTCCTTGCCATTCTTTTGGATGAGACAATTAGAAATTGAAAAATAGTTTGCTCTTTTCCAAAAATGGGAAATCAGAGTTCTTATACAGTCAATTCTCAGCCTTATTTACTTAGCCTCATATTTAGAGTAGGAACGGGGCCATTAAAGCCTGCTGAAACAGGAAGCCAAATTTAGTATTTACGTTATAAAAATCAAATCAGCTCTTTCTAACATTCAAACTTAATAGTGTTCAGATGCAGACCCTTATCTGTGTTTTCTTGGCAGGTTACCTTTTTCTTATGCAACCGCTCTATTACTTGTCCTAGACCAAATGAGCTACAACTGGTTGAAATAGCATTGTTGACTTGAATCTCTTTGAGTAAAGAAGATTAGGAAAACTATACACAGGTTGTATAGCTGGCAAATCTGAGGTGACAGGAAAGGCAAGGCAGTAACCTGTAGCATGGTGCAGTGCAGCTAGGGGACAATATTAGTGTCAGCTGGCAGAGCTGATGCCAGTCAATGTGTGCCGTGGCCTCACCTCATTAATGCTGCATGTTCGTTGAGGGCTCTCCTTTCACTACATGAAACTTGGTCATCTGTGTTTCTCACCACGCAGCCCTAAAATGCCTTTGTCTCCTTCAGAATTTTCATTACTGATGGTGAAAGGTTAGTGACAGCAGAATTAAAAATTAGCTGTAAAGTTAAATCAATATACTGTCTACAATGAGGTTTGATAAAGGTTTGAAAGCAGAAGCTTGAGGGAAGCTGTCAGTGACCGCTTAGCAGAACATGGTAGACTTCGTGTTGTTCAGCTCTCGGGACCAAAGTTCTAATGAAGACAGTAGGTGGCAGAAAAATCAATCAGTTCTAGGAACAAAAAACCAGGACAAGATCCTTTAGCTTGCGCTCAGTGTCTGTTTCACCTCAGGCTCAAAAATTCTGTTCTCTGGTTCTTTTAATGTGCGTTCTGGAAAGAAGTCAGGAAATAGTTTGGATACATGTGTATTTGATTGCAAGGACATCATCCACATTTACGTTAAGCCTTGATTCAAGATAAGCTTCCCTTCTTGGGGCGGGATGAATTAGCCTTAGTTAAGTATGTATTGAACAGATACGTGCTTTTTTTGTCCCTTATATTGCACTTGGAGAAAGAACATAAGCTTCTATATGATTGGGCCACCTGCACTCAGAATATCCTTTGAGTCAGGTGTTCCTAGAGAGCCACTTGAATTCTGTCTCTGTTTTAGTGACTCTTGCGCCATAAACAGGGTAGGCTTTTTGTAGGGAATTTTCCACATCAATCTCTTTCCACATAATTCTCCCAGGATTGTCCCATGTATAATGGTTAATAGCCATAATGAAATCTTTGATATTTTATTTTAGTTTTTCTGGTTTTCCCCTTACAAATACAAGAATGAAGTATTGCTCTCTTGTGGTAGTATTTTAAATTTGTTAAAGTAATTTTTCACTTGTGTTTGTCACTTGATGGAACACTGAGTACCCTGGCAGGCTTGTGATAGTCACTGTCTGCATGTGAGGTAGCAGTGACAGTGCAGAGTAAGGCTTGCTCTCTTATGGGCTGGATTTGTCAGAAACTTTCTTCAGGAGGAAGCTGATATTCTGTCAGGTGGCTGCTGTATTCCGGTCTGTGGGCTCTTATGCTTATCAACCTGTAGCAGCTTTGCCAAATCTGTAGTCTTGTTTTCCATGTCGCTTGTCTGCTCTTGGAGTGAAATTCCAGTAGAATTTTTTTGTTGAGCTCCTTCATTAACAGTTGACTTGAATGTGATTAATGGTCATAATGACATCCCTGGACCTTTTGGTCTTGCAGCGGATTTTTGCCTGTCTGTTCTTTCTGTACACCTGTATATACATGTGTTTGTGGTGATATGCACTGGGCAATGGCATGCAATTGTCTTGAAGACTTTGTCAGTAGCTTCCACGTTATCTTACTGACTGGAAACACCTTTTGCAAAATGCATGTTTTGCTGTCAATTTTTTCATCTACCAAAGAAGAAAATCATTATTTGCAGGAAATCCCATTGATTTTCAGAAGGAAATAATTATCCTTAAACTCCACTATATTTATACCTAGGCGCTCCCCATTAGAACTTTTGTGGCAGAAGATCAGCAGGAAAATACCCAGAGTTGTTATGGTCAAGCTTAGTAGGATGTGTAGGATAGCTTTCCTAGTTGTAAAATTTATGGGTTCAAAGACAGATGTGTTCATATTTTTAAGGTAGCCTGTTGTTCATGAACAACAGTTGCTCAGCTGCAAGCACTGATGAGAAATGATACATACTTGGCAATGAAGAAGAATGCTGTTGGCACATAGATCAGTCTGCAGATTAGGTGCTTCAGCTGCTCTAGCAGAGGTTTTATATGCAGATAAACTGTGAGTAATAGGTAATTTGTATTAAGTGTGGTCAGCAGCAGACAGCTTTGCCTGTGGAGGTAAGCTGCTTCAAGCCTTTTAAAAGGTTGTGCCAACATGTGTGGATTTTTTTTTTATTAGTAAAACTTGCTTGACGTTCCCATTTTTTGGATAGGCCTCCTATGTGTAATGATAGTATGTGGGTTAATGCTGGTTAAGATTATGTTAATGAGAAGTAACAGCATGTGGCTTTTGATATTTCACAGAATTGTCTTGACTGGCTACAGCGTTAGTGGGGCATCCAGTATACCTCCATCAGGAAAGAATGGAGAATTTTGACAGTACTAGCACAGGAGCGTGGCTTCTGCACTTCTAATATGTTCATTAATGTTGGAAAGAATAGTAGTACATGATTTTCTTAGATCTAAAGTTCTTACTGTATGGAATATTATGTTTAAAAATTGTAATTTTTAAGGGTTCTTCAGAGCATATCAAAGTAAACTTAAGGTAGATATGAAATTTTTATGTAAGGCTGTATGAGAGAAGAGATCGAACTATGGAGACAGGGTTAAATTCAATCCCACATTTTATGTCCTATAGCTTTTGAATCCTTGGGAAACTTCTTCCATATTGAATGATGGTATCTGAGCCTCTCTCAGAGGTTTTCAGGTTGGCAGCTCTCACTAAGGGAGTCAATACTGTCAGAATTCTGCTATTGTAGGCATAGGTTATGATAGAAACACCTTTTTTTTGTGAAGTTTTTCCTGTCTATTAATTTTTTCACTCTTTCAAATTTAAAAAAGAGTGAAAATCTGCAGTATCAATTATGAAGCTTTCAATTTTTCAATTGAATAGCTGTAACTGTGAGCATTTCCAGTCACAATCAATGTCAAAATATACACATTTCTCAAAAGACTTACTTTCATGGGCACCACATAATGAAGTGTCAAGCATCTCTTCTTTGAAAGGTAGTAGTATTGTTTCTCTACCAGAAATTAAAGCTTTTTGTAATTCCCCCCCCCCATCCTTTATTTCTACTGTAGCTGTCTGGTAAAGTTTAGGTAAAAGGTAATGCGTCATGAAGACCAAAATGTCATAGCAATATATTGATGTAGGTGAAAGTTTCAAAGGGAATGGGATTTCCAGTCGCGGTTATAGACAGGTAATAAGAACAGGTAACAAAAAACTCAAACTGCATAGTCACTCCCAGATTCAGAATAGGGTCAGGAGCAGCTCATTGCAACATTTCGGCTGAAAAACAACCCATGGCACTGAATCACAATGAACAATGTTCTGTAGATAGACAAACCACTCGCAACTGAGATTAAAAGCAGGTCTGCTTGAATTAGAATAGGATTTGGACCTAGATTTCTTGCATTCTGTACAAGTACCTACCTATCAATTAGATCCAGGGAATGAGGAATACAGCAGCCTCTTTATGTGGAGAGTATGCACATGAATGAAAAATTGAAAGCAGGACACTTTTAAAAAGTGTTCTTGCTTTTCTTTGAGCCCTCTTCCATAATGTGCAGAAAATATTGAATGTACAGGTAATGACTAATGCAAATTTCACTGTGTTGTCTCAGTGTTCCCTTAAATATGTTATGTTCATGTCCTCTGACCTAAGTTTTGTTTTTATGGTATTTGGAAAGGTCAGTGGGAAGCACTGCACTAACTTCGTGTAGGTGACAATTCTGTTCTTGAAATTACACTGGTAGTCTGAAACTTAGTTGATTATTTGGCAAATAGGATTACAGCCTTAGATTTTGATGTGTTTTCCTAAGATGTCTGCTGCAGAATAATACAGCTATTAGCTTTAGAAGCAAGCTGGTGCAGTCAGATTATTGCATGTGGTTTACATCACCTGGGATTTCAAGATTCATTACTACATCTTCAGAGAATAGCTTGATTAAAAGCCACTCATTGCATCTATATGATGGACTATTATGCACGGCTGAGAAAAATATGGGATTTTCTTGTTTCTTCAACAATGATATAGTTGGTCATTGTAGTGAATACGTAGATGTCACATCCTTCTTCTAGTAAGGGAATGATTTGTGTAGACCACGAATGTCTAAATAGTCATCCTTTGAAATTATCACAGAATAAGCCACTATGAACCCTTCTCTAGATGTACTCCTTTTTATTTTGTCTAGTTCATACAATAAACAAGTGACTTGAATTGGTTTTTTTCCTTAAAAGCCAAGTAGCGAGCCAGGTTCTTTCACAAGCTTTCTTCTATAGGAAAATCAATCTTTTTAAAGTACAAATATTACAGGAACAAATACTTGCATGAACTGGGTTGGAATTACTGAGTCGAAGCATTCGGGTTGGGAATATTTCTTCCTTCTGACTTTTAAACTTAGCCACAGATCTTTTATTTTCTCTGTACTGAAATAGTTATACTGAACTAAAGAGACAACCTGTTTAAACATGTTATTGTTTTGTTCTTAATCTTTCAAGTTGAAGAATTGGGAGCTAATTGGTCAAATGAGGCCTTAATTCTACCTGTCTTATGTTCACTGAGACTGACCAATCTAGAAAAAAAGGTATAATCAATCTCCAAGTATTTCAATAAATCTTTGTATGAATTAGGCTGGTGTAGCTGATCCTTCACCATCCATAGCATGACAGGTCTGGAAAATAAAAGACCAGTCACATGTCCATAATGCTGGTCACCAGCAAAATCTTAGTCCTTGCTTGAATTCACACAATTAAGACTCCATATGAAGGTACTCTGAATTCATCCATGGTCCTGATGTGTTACTCAGTTGCCAGGAATTAGTGAATTGCAAAAGTGGCTTTACAGCAGAAATGGCTTGGCAGGAGAAGAGCACAAAGTCATTTAGTTATAAAAGGTATTCTATGTGTTAGAATAAAGGAGCAATGAAACTTGATTTCAGGAGTGGTTTTTATGTGCAGATGTATGCAGTGTGGAAGCTCCCAAGGGACTAGAACACTCCTCTACAGCACTAGAAATGCAACAGCAGCCATGTAAATAGTCACGTGGACCAAAAGCCTGTGAAACTGAGTACTCTAGTGGTTGTACTCCAAGATGTCTGAATTGCAAAGGCACAGCTGAGCAAATATTTCCCAAAATTGTGCATGACTTAGACCACAACCTCAGTTTTGTTCTCTGTTTGTAAACTACTATGTTCACATTTGTTAACATTGTTGCAAATAGTTGCTTGCAGAAGTATCTGTAGAAGCAATAATTTTCATGTTAGTATTTGTGGAAAGCAAGTGGGTTTTTGCTTAAAACCGAAAACCTGTTTCTGAGCATTAATCTCCTGAATTTGTCAGGACTGTGTCAATTAAGACAACTTGAACTTCAAGTGTTGTTTTACAAGCCAGTCTGTGGAAAATTTGTGATCAGGAATTTAGAAAAACAGTATTGACAAACAATAGTCTCTGCTTGATTGTTTTCTGGCTTTGGCAGAAATAAAGGTAATTACAAAAAATGGATTTTAATTTTAAAATGTTTCAGTGTTATGTAGGTATCTTAAATTATATTTTGGTTTTTTGAGTCTCAGTAGCTACAAGTAATAAAACCTCAACCTTGATCCCTTGTGAAAATTTATGCAGTGTCATATATTTTGGTTAAAATTGATTTCTGTCCATGTAGCTTGAGAACTAAATCTTGACTGAAATGGAAATCAATGGCTTGACCGTACATTTTTGCCTGAAATAGTAGTAAAAGTTACAATTTCATTTTAACAAGTTACTGAAGAGATGAATTCCTGGGTGGCTGAACTCTTAGTATGCTTATGTGCATAAGGAGAAATTAAGACCAGTCGATAGTGGTGTTTAATTCTCCAGTTTGGTTCAATGATTGTGATTTGATTAATGTGGAATAACTGTTCATTGAAATGTGGAAATGTTTCCACTGACCTGTGTAGACATCTAAGAAGAAAATTATTGCCGCCTTTTGATTCTTTATGGCAAACCATGAGAAAGGGAGAATTAACACTTGGTCTCCCTTGTCTTGCATAAGTGCTCAAGTGGTGATTTATAAGTGCAGGAACTCCTTTTCTTCCACTCATTTTCTATGTCTACATCAAATCAAGCCCCCCAACACCTATATCTTTCCAGTGACTCAAGTTATATTTTTAAACATAGTTTTGAGGAAATGCTTACTGATTTCTGCAGCATGGCGTGCTTGTTTGGTGCCTTGGGGTTTTGCTTTTCTAGAATGGATCCCAAAGCAGGATAGTAATGCCTATCTGAATTAGAATTCTTCTGTGCTATAGTTAAAACAAGTAGGAAATAAAGTTCATACAGAAGTCAGTTTATATAAAAAAAAAAACTTTGCTAGCTGTTTTAGCATGAATGGTTAGTTTGATTAATTCTCTGTACTAGAAAATAGAGCTGTGAACAATAGATTTGACTTCTTCCTCTAGAAAAATCTGTCAGTTAAATGACTGAAATTTGAAACACCGAGCTTTTCTATACTCCAGTTGAAAATGCAGTCACATATCCATAAAGATCATCTAATTTCAAATACAGTGAGAAAATTACTGTTTTATTAAGTATTCCAACTATAACGATTTGAATATTTTTCTTCCATAACAACAAAGGACCCAAAGAAAAACAACGGTTTATCTGCAAAGAATTTCAAATATCATTGATTTTTGTCAAGAACAAAAATACAGGAATTCCTGAAGACTAAAGGTGTATGTAATTTAACTATCTTTTTCTGGCTAGTATTTTTTTCTTGTTCTTGGCTAGCTGAGTTTTGAATGTCAAGCGGACTTTGGATCTATCTGGCTGAATTTCTGCCCAAGGCAGTGTAAATTGGCATTGTGTAAGATGTAATGATCGGAAAAAGATCAGCCAGTATTATGAAAATCTAAACACATACAGTAATGATAATACTTAGCTTTTACAGTGCACTTTTCATCCGCTGAGTTGAAGGTACTTTACAAGAGATCAACTCCCTTACCCTGATTAGCCATTCTGTTGAAACATGAATTGTTCGTGTATACCTGCAAAGAATTATTTTGTTACTTGACTCCTTGTGTTATTCTGGTGTCTCTTATGATGTTTGAAAACACTTGCTATTAATGTTTGTTTAATTTGGAAGATGTGTTAAGCTTCCGAATTGCTGAAATATTTGATAAGGAGCTGTCCTGACTTAACCATTCATGTTTTCACTTCCAAAAATCCTTCAGGGTTTCAGGATAGATTAGGAGCTGTTAGCTATAGAATTATTCCTGCTATCTGAAAATTGGAGCTATTTGTAGTTACTTCAGTTCTGTAAGAATTCTCTAGAATGCTTCTATATTCTCTAGAATATCGAAGCTCTTACCTGTTCTTTTGATTTCAGAAGCAACCGTGCTTGTCAAGTATTTCACTCTCATGAATGAGGAGAGGGCAGAGGAGCATACGTCTTCACCCTTGTAAAAGCTGAAACAGTGGTTTTCAAAGTGGCTGATCTAAAGTATTTTGATGGCTAGACTTCAAAATTGGTTTATTTTTGCTTTTCATCTATTTTTAATCTGACTAAATTAAAAATGCTTTTAGTTCTTAATTGCTGAATATTTTGGTTTTATTCTTTTTTGTCTTGTTCTCTCACCTCTGCTTGTGATGCAAGGCAATTGAGCTGGAAATTGTTTATTTTACTCTATTTTTATTTGTTGATTTTGAAAAATGTTTATTTTCCTATAGAAATGTTTCATGTTACCTTTCATTTTCTATACTTTCTGCTTTGTCTTCAGTGGTATGAATACACAATTTTGTCCCTCCAGGATGGAAAACTTCCATATTTTTAAACCTTGGCTTTTCTTTTCTTACATATTTCCAGCATTTAGAATGGCAATGGCCATATATGGCACTCTGATATAAGAGACTTTCTCTGTATTTTTAAGATATTTAAAACTTGGTGTTTAAGTCAGAAGAAAATGAGTTCTCTAGGAAGATTATCCTGCAAAAGTAATTCTGAAAATAATCTAGCACAATAATTTTAGTCATGGCACCAGCTGTGTATATTTCTGCCATATCTCATCACTTTCTGTTTGTACATCTGCCCACAATTGATGTTTTCCAATCTGAAGTAAAAGCAGCCAGGCAGATTGACTGGATTGACATAATGGGTTTTTTTTTTTAGTAGATACCAATGTTATGCAACTCCAGAATGTGTCAATTTATTTTGAATGTGCAAGTGGAAGATATGATGGCTGTTCCCTTCAGCAATTAATTTGTGTATGTTTATGTAAAATATACTGCCCCTTTAAAGTGGGTCCAAGCTGGCTCCAGATTTTCACTGTTGGCTGAGGTGGATAGTTAAAATTATTGAGCTTTGTATAAAACCAGAAGATTGGTTCTTTGTCATGTTACTAAGAAAATTGAGAACTGTGCTTCAGAATGCTAAATGTCATCTGATATCTAAATTCAGTGAAAATACCCAATATTTGGATGGACGAGGTGCCTGAGCCTATGAACGTATGGTATGCTGTTATTCCTGTATCGTGAAGGAACATAGTGGGCACTGACCTATTCTGCCATGCCAAAGAATAATTAATCTGGTAACAAGAGTATAAAGATGACTTTACTAGAAATGGTTAGACAATAAAATGTGATAGCATAGGGAAAGGTCATATTGATGTAAGAAGAAAAATGTAGTAGTCACTCTAAAGGTGACTCTTTCTCTAAATTCAATTTAATCTTATATATTCAGAGCACTTTAAATACAGAGGTGGATACCAGATCCAATATTGCATGTCTCTTAACTTGCATCTAGAAGCATGATGAGAAACAACAGAATGTAACTTGGCACCTACAGTGGTACATTAGCTGAAGGGTTGTGACTGGCCATTCTTTTCCTAATCTGTTTTACACAATGGTTTGGAAGTTTGTCACTGGTCTTGTGAGAGAAATTATCTCTCTTGTGACTTCAGCCAAGTTTGAGGTCAGGACCCATGAGAGGGGTTGGCATCCAAAGGCATAATTCTTTAATTCTTGAATCTTAGACTGGAATCCACAGTACTGAGCTCGGTTTCTTTCAGGAGGGTACTAAAACTCCCACAAAATTCATAGGTAACTTTGAAGATAGTGTTGAAGAAAATAGGAGTAAGAGAAGCAGGCATATAGCTGGATTGGGAGAAGAGGAGGCAGGCAGCAGTGGATAGTTTTGTCAGAAAAGATTGTTGAGGTTGTGTTCGGAACCATGTAAAATGCAGATCCTTTCAAAGGCAAACTGCTTTTACACTTCAATGATTTAAAGTCCTTAACTGAAAATAATACTTTTCAATGGAGATGTGAAAGAAAGCTAAGGCAAACTTCTTTCCAAAATACAGGAGCGTTTATAGGAAGGTACATCATTATGGGGTTCTTTGGTGCTTTAATAAGTTTAAATAACTGTAGGAGTGAAGGGTTCTCTAATAATTGGCTATATGCCACTGCTCTGCTCTGTCGAAGATCTTGCAAAACTTTATGGAGATACGCAGTATTATCACTGTTTTTACAGTTGAGGAAGCAGACCCTTTCTTTTCTCAAGGAATTACTTTTGATTTATTGCTGGAATTACACATTGGTAGATTATGCAAGTGAGCATTTCTGGTTCTCCCTCAATTATAGCAGTACATCTTTTAGTTTAAGAAAAGGCTAAACTGGTTTCTCTTTGAACTTTTTAAAAAAAGTAAGCTTTTGTTACTCATAGTTACTACTTCTAAACACGACATCTGTTTTTCCCTCTCCATGCTCTGCATTTACAAGAGCGTCATGTCTTAACTTTTTGCTAGAATTGTTTATTTGTGTTGTGATGAAAAAAGAATCAGATATATTCCGATTTATCCCCAGCCTTCAATTTTCTTTTCAAAGATAAAATTTTTGCTTATGTTAACTTATATATTAGCTAATAAATAATAATAAATATTCGGTTGGGTAAGATGGCAAATTAAAATGTCATGCTTGCTTTTACAAATCTGAGATGCTGAAGAATCAGAGATGCTGAAGCAGTTTTCTTTACTACTAGCAGAATAGGTACCTAATCTGCCTCTTCTGTTTTGGGGTGTTGAAAAAGGAAGTAACTTAAGTTCTTACTTTTAGAGTAAGGTAGGGAATATCAGAAGAGATTATGTAGTTGTTTAAAAGCAGCCAGGAAACTTGGTATCTGTAATAATTCCAGGAGGGCAAAATTCTACAGTTATTTTAAGCAAGCACTGCCTAGTTTTACTTTCATAACAGTATGCTAATGCTGAGTCTAAAAGACTTACCAGTTGAGAGAAGCTTGGTGAAAATGGTAAATGGGAGAATGAATAGTAGTGAAAAATGAAAATTTTGTAAACAGGCTTTTGTTGAACAGCAAAACAGATTAAAAAAAACTTCTGTGAAACACTTAGAAGTATTTTAAAATTAATTAACTTTGAATTATTTTAGTATTAATTTTTGGGTTTAAGTATTTTACATTATTAGAAACTGACATACAAAAATTTCATTATTCAGTTTCAGATGTATTAAAATAATTTAAGCCATGTTTTTCTTAGAGGCAGTAGAGAAACAAACAATTGAATGTACCTTAACAATGTTGAGATCCACTTTAAAAAAAGCACTAAGGGAAGTAGATTAGTCTCTGTATGAAATTTGTATGTAGATAATTGAGGTTGCCTAACAAAATGTACCTTTGGAAATAGTGCTTCACATCATTTTGTGAAGTTCCGTATGGAAATACAAGAAAATGGTTTTAGTAAAAAAAAGCACCAAAAACATTTTTATCTATTCTTCCTTTGTGTTGGATAAGAGTAGCCTTTTTCCTGGCTGATCTATAGACTAAGAATAATGCTTTTATGGCTATTACTACTTACGGCAAAGTTAATGAGACAAAACAATTTGCTTATAAAAAGGAAAACAATGTAGCCTTGGGGAATTACAGTTTTTGTGCTATGCGTTTCAATTCATGTTCCTAAAAGGTCTTGATTATTTGCTTTCAGTGTGTGGTTGTGAAAACTTCATTGTACTACTGTTGTTACATTCCTGAAAGGAGTTCAAATGTATGTATAAATCTGTTCACTGCATCCAGCGGACACCGCAAAGATGTTAACTATCGCATGAAGGCTGAGAGCTGTTGTTGTGGTTTTGCCTCAATATGCAACAAAAGAACCATGCAGTTACTTTCTCACTCCTTCCCCCTCCCCGGTGGGATGGGGAGGAGAATCGGAAGGAAAAAAGGGGGAAACTTGTGGGTTGGGATGAGAACAGTTTAACAGAATGGCAAAGGGAGAAGAAAATAACAATAATACTGATAAAAAGCATATACACCATGCAGTGTTCTCGCCACCCGATACTCAGTTTGCTCCTGAGTAGTAAAAGCTTCTCCTTCAGCCAGCTCCCCACTTAAAACACTCAGCCTGACATCCCATGGTATAGAATATCCCATTGGACTGGCTGTTTGGGTCAGCCCAGCCAGTTTCTGGTGAAAATTAACTCTATCCTAGCTGAACCCACGACAGCTGTATAGGGTTCCTGCTTCTGGGCTTTTGTTTTTAGTTGTCTGCTAGCCTCTGGAGTCAGCTCAGGACTGACTTCTGGCAGCCTTTTCTGCACTGCTATCAGGCAGGCCTGCCCCGGAAATGCCCATCCCTGGGAGACAAGCATGCCACTGCTGGGGAGATCTCTGCAGAGAGCTGCCTGTCACTGTGAAGCTTTACCTGGCAACAGTATTGACCATACACAAAACTTTCATTTCAGCTTTTAATTGACTGTCATAAGTAAATTCTTGGTACATAAGACTTTTCTTTATACTTTATGTGCATATTTGTCAGATTTTATTTAAATAATTTTATACACTATATTGGAATAATCTGTTACATTAATGCACAGCTTAGAACAGTTCTTATTTACACTGATCACAGGACAGAGGAATGAGGACAAATACTTTACATTCACCATCTTTATCAGCATTTTAAGTATAGTTAACCAGCACACATCACATACATCCATATCCATATTTATAAGAAATGTAGTTGTTTCTGATTACACACATGGGCATGTAGGTGTCTCCCTTTAAAAAAAACAACAAACAACCAAAAAACAATTAATGCCATTTCCCCCAGATAACCAAAGATTTACAAAAAAGCCAAATGGCCCTGCAAATTGCACAATTAATGGAGTCAGGTATGGAAATGTGGTGGCTGTGTTTGGACACTTTTTGTTACTGGGGTGCCTTGGAGAGTATTTTAACTGGTGACAAGTTTTGAACTCCTATGACAACTTATTCCTGAAAACTGCAATGTGATCTCTTGCTTTGGAAGTAGACCTACTGGACACTAACACGTTTGGCTTAACGTCAAGCTGTCTCACAACATAGAACTGCAGCCATAGGATGCTCTGGATTTTTTGTTCTTTTCAAATATAAATTAAAAACACATGACTTCCTTTTATGAGATTAAGGCAGCAATGGAGAATATTGTGCTACAATATGCACTTAGTTATAGATAATGTTTTATTCTCCTTTATCACATTTTTACATTTATAATCGAAGGCCAACATATTATTGAACTAGACTGGCTGACTAAAAAAGCTTATAATGGAGAAATAGGTCTTGTGTGATAACCTGCTTACATAAAAATTGAATTTCTTGCCTTACAATATACACTTATATTCTATGAAAATTAAAAAAACTGGTAAAAATATTAAAATATTTCCTATACAGAGGTACCCTTATCTAAGGTAAACTCTAGTCACTGCTATAAAAAGGCATTAAAAATTAAGTAAAACACTGGTGTAAACTAAGTAAATGCTCACTACAAAGCTTTTATTTGTAAGGCAAATCTTCATCAGACCTATTAGAAGTTATTTTCAAAATGCACTATTTGGAGATTCTCCCTTTGTAACTGATACTACCCATAGCAAACAAAAGCTAAGTCTTGCAGATAGGCTTACAGAGAGTGTAACATAAATTACAAATGCAGGTCACCTGCAAGTTTGAGGCTTCTTGGCAATGACCAATAAACAACAGGACACCTTTAAAAGAGAGCCAGCTTAAGGCTTAGTCATGTTCTTAGTTCACTGAATTTATTCAGTTCCCTTAGCAAAGAAATTGAGTAACTTGTGTTTAGCGTTTCTTTAGCTGCTATACTAAAGAAACACTAAAGAAAGGAGGAAAGCAAAGCACACAGGTGGCCCAATGTGGCCATCAGTGCTTGGGCAAAAAAGGCCCACTGTTCTCAACATGAAAAGTAAGGGCAGTAATGGTTAACTTGCAGGATGGCTGCATTGCTGGACTGGGACTTAAGCCTCTCAGTTTCTTCCCTTCTTGGCTCCATCCCAACCACTTGTATCTAGACACCTACATGTTCTTCTAAGGAGGACAGTTTCACTGAATACAATCACAATGTCTATGTTACTGGCTGTCTTTGTTTCTCTGTGTGCTTCTGCTAGGTTTGTACAGTGACTGCAGCTTGTCTGAACGTGTTGTGTTTTTAAATGGCAAACGGAAACTGATCAAATTCTGCACTTACATAACTGCTTTTTTCCTGCTGGTTGAAATGTCTTTATCTGCCATCTAGTTCTCTATAGTAGTCTATGCATGTAGAAGCATCTAAATTGAGTCGCAGGCAGTGAACAGTACCACTATACAAATTAATCACTAGCTGAGGATCTTGGTCCTATGTTGATTTTATTTTTATTAGAAACAATGTGCAAAAATCTGAAATTTTTTGGCCTAGGAAAAATTTCTCTGTGCAGGGCATGGCTTACAAGTCTTGTCATTTCCATTAAGCTGAAGCAGATAAACCCAAGTAATTGTACATCTAATCACAGCTAAGGAACACCTCCATGCCTGCTTGGTCAGCCAAGTGGTCTTGGCTGACTGTCAGCAAAAATTGTCCTTTGAAAATATGGATTAGAGAGGGCCAAGTGCTTGGTGAAATGTTTCTGTTGAAATCTGAGTTACCATAGACTGAAATGGCTGACCAAAAAATTATCTTCCACAGCACAGAGGCACTCAAACATAGATGTTTGAGATACAACTATTCCCTGCATATGATCCTCTCTGAAACTCAGTGACGCAAGGTCACAGGTGTAACAGGGCTTCACCGAAGGCTTAACTTCTGTAAATTAAGTTCTAAAATGATTTCCCAACTGTTCTGCAGTAGCCTCTACTAGTGTACCTTTTTCCTAAAGGAACCCAGAAGGTGGCCGGCTTTCTTGTGTACCAGCTAATATTAGTTTAGTAAATGAAGACCTGTAGTAGTTTAGGTGTCCAAGCAGCTCATAGATTCAGTCCTGTATGGTGATTTCTGGCCAGCTTTGCTTAGAATGGTCCATATGCTGCTCTCAGCTTGTATGTAGATATGAACCTAGTAAGGTCACTTCAAGGTCCTGTTTCTGACTTCTGTAATGTATTACAAACATTTAAGCTTCATATTCTAACAGCTTAACTTTCCACTGATTATCTAGATCAGCCCACAGTCAACAATAGGAACAGGGGTATGAATCAGAGGAAGGTAGACTGAAAAAGTGTTTTTCCTTTGGAGAAGACTTTCTGGAAGTGTTTCTAGAGATTTGTCTCCCTATACTATAGCCAAGACTCCAAAATTATTCAAGGGTCTAAGCTGCGACATTGTGTTGGCCTTTAATGGGACTGAGTTCTTGCACATGAGCTGATCTGTGGACCATAAATATTCTTAGCCCTGAGAAAATAGTGTATTAGAACAAACATATCCTGTTTTACTGCTCTGTGAAGCTCAGAGTATATGTGTAATTTCTGCAGGTAGATTATATACTGTCATTTGTTGTGCTGTGGTAACTGTCTTATATCAGAGTTCTTCATGCCCATTTTTGAATGTTATAATAGGGCACTGCAAATAAAACATTTGTGAGTCTCATCTCTTTTGAAATTGCTAATCTATGGTTTAAATTTGGTTTTTAGGAAAGAAATTCTTAAATGTTTGCCAGTGTCTCATGAAACTTAGTGAATTAGTCCAGGGTATGGACAAAAGCTATCTACTCCCATAAAAGCAAGTATCTGCTAATTAATGCTGTATGAGTTGGAAGAACTGCAAGAGACATAAAAAGCGAAAGAACTTTCTACGTGACCTCCTACAACCTAACAGTACAAAATAAACTTAATCATGTCAAAACAATAGCGTGAGAAGTGGATGTATATAGAAAATGTTTCAGTTTAACCTTTTTAAATAATAGCATTTAAGTGGTATTTTGCTGAGAAGAAATGACCAATTATCTGGAATTTCCTCTGGGCAAATTACATACCACATACATTGCATGTGCAGTTAGGGAACATGTACAATAGTAACAGCCAAGCATTTCTCCTACATTCTATATTTAAAATATCGTGTTTGATCCTGGATTTTCTGCAAAATCCCTCACTATGGTAAAATGTCTTTCAAGTGTTGCCAGGGTGTATGCCTCAGGACATGACAGAACACAAGACAGACTGACAAAAAACATATGGTTCAAACAAGGACCAAACACTAAATAGCACTAGTGCTTTTTGGACTGTTGCCCATGAAGGACCCATTGTTTCTACCAGAAATCTGAATCTCTGGAGTTTTAGTAATGCAACTTTAGAACAGTAACAAGTATATGAAGTATTGTTCTGCTGAATGACAGCAGAAGTACAAAGAAAATGGAGGATCTCTTTCCTTGGTGCTAACTAACTTTCTGTGGCTTGATGAAAAAAACATGGATCACTGACGGGAAGGAAGGTCAGAAGAGAGATGCTAATGTATGACAGCTGCTTCCTTTATCAGTTTACAAAAAGGCCTTCATGAAAATATTTTCTAGGACTGTCAGATGAGCTGTTAAATTGCTTCACTCAATTCTTCCCACTGGCTTGTTGCTAAAATAGCCAACATAATTAGCAAGCAGATGATACTGCATCTTGAATAAGCTTGTATTAAATTTCTTCTTTTGGAAGTGGTCTGCCTACTCCAACAACATATACTTGCCATCCCACAGGGATATATGGGAGAGCACCAGTCCCCATAGCAGGTCTGTTCCCACAACAGGTATAGCTGAGGGAAAGTGTGACCTGCTTGGCTGAAAATTCAAGACTGAGTTAGTGGAAGACTTGCAGTTAAACCACATGGGTGATAAGGACCTGACTGGGTGATCGGTTTTTTTTAAATACAAGTGGTTGAACTGAAGGGAGATGAATACCTTAGTGGCATTTGATATTTTCCATATTGGAGATGTATTAGGCAGCTCAAAGCAGGTGCCTAAGAGCAGCTAGGTGCTAGAGTTGTGGCTTCTTATTGGACGGTCTGTACCATATCACTGGGTCAAGGCAAAGAATATAACCTGGTCTTCACAAAGGTATTTGGCATTTGAATGGGTGCTAGTTTGTGTCTAAGGGCATCATTTATTCGTCCAAGAGGCATGAGGTAGTTGAGCATCTTATTCTGTGGAGAATTGAAGACACTATTCTTCATCTCTGGTACAGAAGTCATATTGCTTTTGGGGAGACTTCCTTTGGGCAACATCTTGAACTTAAAGCCTAGCTGTGTGGTCGTGCAATGTGTATTATCTTTATTTTTTCATTCGGGTTATTGGTAATGAGATTCCTGCTTTCTCTGATTTGCCTATTGTCTTCTGTATAGATTGCAAGCTCTTTGTCTATAAAACCTCAAAACAAGATGGCAGTAGTGCAATGGAGTCCTGAGCTATAAATACTACACTAAACCTAAGAAATTATACAGCAATAGAAATAAAAATAACGTAGTAGGTAAGTGCCTTGGGAGATGGTATAAAAAATACAGTGAAACTCTAACATGCTGGGTAAATCCGATTTCATTCCTGTGTTAACATAGCTTTGCTCCTATTTCAGGGCTGAGCAGTGACAAAATGCAGCTTTTCATGCATGGATTTTGCTATTCAGATGGTGGTGATGGGCTGTATCACAAGTGAACATTGATGCAGGTTGTCAGCATTTCTAGTCATGAGTGAACCAAACAATGTGTAATGTGACCAGCTATTAAAGCTCCACGTTAAAGAGCCTTCAAGAGTTTCAAAAACTTCGTAATTATATCTATGCTAAGAAACTTTTGAAACGTGCCAAGTCAGTGACCGAAGCAGCTGTATTACTGAAAAGTAAGCTTTATAATGATGAAAAGATGCTAATGTAGCTTAGCAAACAATAAAAATGGGATTAACTGTGAAGCTGGTGGGATGGCTTTCTTGAAGCCCTCAACATATTTTCACTGTTTGGCATCTTGTATAATTACAGAACTAGAACCACAACATTTGAAATTCCAATATTATTGAAATATATTTAATAACAGGGTTTAAACAGCTATTGGCCATCAGCTGGGCCAGAAAATATGACTTCCTTTGTAATTGGAATAAAATATCCTTTGGGTTTAAAACCCTGTTTAAATAAAACTACTATTTGTTACTGAGACTTTGCAAGAAAAGGACAATTCTTGATATCTTCCAAAGCATGGATTATGTTGGATAAATAAGGAGAGAAATTTACATTCTATTTTGAACAGAAATCGATGTTAAATGGAAAAGGCCAAAATCACTTGGGACTTATAAATTCCACTATTTCAAAAAAGGAAAAAAAACCTCAACAAAAACTGTATTTTAAATTAAAAAGTCCCATCCTTTTAAATGGCCTTTTTAAAAAGAGGAAGCACTACATACATTTAAAAGACAAGCTGAATTGAATGTATAAAGGCAGAAAAAATCAGAGTTAAGGTCCAGAGGTAAACTCTGGGCTGGGTTCAGCTGAGAAGCTACTGCTTCTGAAAATTACTATTGATCTAGTGATAAAAAGTACAAGAAATAACTTAAAGCTACCAAATCTAGTGATTGCTGGGAAGATACTACGGTGATAAGTGATCACAGAATAAGAACAGCACCCAAATGCAGAGTTTGTTCTGTATTTTCTACCTTGCATAATGCTACTGGAGAGAACAACTGAGTATGCATAAAATATCCTTCCAAATTATTAATCGTAATCTTACTATGGCTTGGTAGGTGAATCTAAGTTAGATTATAATAATAGCATGTTCACAGCAGGAGAATAAAGCCAAAGTTTGGTATTTTGGTTCCTCTAGGTAGATCATGTAATTCTAAAAATGATTCTCTCTTCCTATGTATTTTACATTCTTTATCTGGAGCAAAATATAACAAAAAAATGAAAGGCTGTCTTTGTATGTAACTTTCATACTTAGCTGAAAAAGTCTGTGGAGTATGGATCATATGATAAAGCCATTTTAATTGTTGGTATAAGGGAATATATTTAAGTACAGCATTGTATTAAACTGTATTTTGTACTTAGCTGTAACAGGATTTCTGTTCCTGCTTCTCTTCAGCTTGTATAATTAAACTGGACAGAAAATGGCACGGACCTATACAGACAGCAAAGACAACCTTCTTCACCAAGAGAAGAAACTAATAACAAACCACTGAAAATGAAGCACTGAGTCTTCACTTCAGAAGGATGCAAACTCATATCCCAAAGGATAGTATGGCAAGAAAGCTAATGACATGAGTAATAGTTAAAGTTGCTTTTTCTTCATAATTGAGATGTACTCTTCCTTTAGATCTAAAAACGTTCAGGTGGTGTTGGTTTAAAATAGGTCGTGGCATGAATATCTGAAGTAATTATTACTGTCAGAAAAATTTAATTCACTTCTTCATGATAAAAGAGCATTTAACTTATGTTGATTGCTTTTTTGGTCTGCTCCCCCTTCCTCCACTTCTGTCAGTAGCAAAACTCACAAGTTTTGGTCATGTAGGGATCTCATGGCACCAAAGGATATATGAAAAAATAACTGGAGTCTTTAAAGATCGTTTGAAGCCAAGTAATAGAAGGGAGGCACTGAGAACAGAGAGCAGATGTCTTCCTTCAAAGAGTCAGTAGATAAGCTCTGAGCCAGCCTGGTCCAAGCATAATCGAGGGAGCTTTGAACTTGACTTTTCTGTACTCCCATTTTAACTTAACATACTGGCTTTTTCCTCAACCTGTTGGTTGTCATATTGTTAGCCAGTGTTGAAGCTGTAAGGGAACAGAAGTAGTTGTTTAATAACATAATTGATTCAAATGATGAAAATGAGAGATGTTTTAAATACATTAGTTGACAAATCTAGAGTTACAAAGAGGTTTCAAAATCATGGATAGATTATAACCAAATTTCTGTGGATTCCACTTGGCAGTGAGAAATCTGCTGAATATAAAGGCTATTTAGTCAGCTCTCAGTTCAGTTTTAAAATTCAGAACTGCTGAAGATATGAGAGTTTTTTGTACTTGTTTGGTTATGATAGTGTTTTGTTTACAAACTTAAGCATCATGAACAAATCACTAACTATGCTTTAGCAATAAGAAAGCTGTTCCTAGCTGTTTGAAAACAACAACAAATTAACATACCCTGGTGTCTGAAATGGTTTGAGGTATCATCAGGAATTTATTTCTGAGTACAATCTTTTCTAATTTAAGTGAAATTCATTTGCTTCCTTTTTGCTGTCATAGATTTGCATTCAGAAGACTGGTACTGTGTAGGAATGGCTGTTTATAGCCCACTTGCACAGGAACGTCTGCCTCTGGAAAAATGAAGTTATTACCTACAACTGGAACATTAAATCTTCAGACAACTGAGGGGAGGAATAGGGGATAGATAAGGCAGGAAGAGGTGCTGTGCTACTGTATATTTTTGGCCACGTCAAATGAACTGTGATCATGAAACAGGAAGCCTTTTTTTCCTGCTTCCATTCTGCATCCCATAAATCTACACTTGGATTATTTCCTTTAAAATTCAAAATTATACTTCAAAGAGTATTTTTCAGAGTAAGCAAAAGGCAAATTTATTTTTTCAATACCAACATACAAACCACCACTATAAAATCTGGGTCATGTTTTGAGGTGATGTGCATAATTCTAGCTGCTTTCAACTTTGAAGACAGAAAGTGGTCTGGCATGAATGCTGATAAGTGTAACCAGTTTCATATTTGCATCCTTTTTATCTTCTACAAAAAGGACTTTATTTCAATAAGCTTATTTTATTTGCTAAAAGGAAAGCAGTGTTTGGAAGCCTATAGCATATTTTTCATGGCTGCTTAAGAAGTCTCCAGCAGTGTTTTCAATCAGCCTGTGGGGAAAGCCTATTCCACATAACCTAGCACATTATTTCATCACGGCCATTATGTCTGAGGTCTGACACTGAATATTTGTTCTGCTGTTTACCATGTGCTGTGGTACATAACTTGAATTTAGGAAACATGACTTCAAATTGTTGTGCAGTAACTGAGAAATAGGCTATGACCTGTTTAAATGTTCATGATAGTTTGGAAATACCTTCGTCTCTTGGTGAGATCTCACTGTGTTCAGATACAATCTAAACTACTGTATTCAAGTGATCAGTGAGATTGTAGGTTCTGCTTCGTTGAGGAAGGAAGGTGCCAAAAGCCTTCCAACAGAGCTGATGCGTGTGGTACTGAGCATCCTGCATCTTGTCATGCTGGCAGAAAAAAAGAACTACAGACCTGCAGAGGTATCCACTATGAGGAGATTGGTCCAAACCTGTAGTTGTTGCTAGAGACAGGAATGGGTTGGTATCAGGAGAGAAAGCATGGTGAAAGGTGTACAAACCTTAAACTGCCTGACATTTCCTTGGGCCACGAGTTGGTGCTCATTTTCAGGTGTGATGCAGTAAGCTAGTCTCTAAACCAAATGAGAAGAGGAAAGTCAGCCATATGAAGTGGTATTATGTCTGTAATCCCCAGTCTATAATGGGGAAGTAGCATGAACTTTATTTAGAATGGAAACTTAAATCTTTAATATCACTGCATCATGTGCCATTAATTTAGTCACTGAGAGAACAAGCTCGTTATAAGCCCCTTGGTATTTGCCTTTAATATAAGAAGCAACAGTAGAAAGTTTATGCAAACACCAAGTCCAAATATTTCGCAAGTGCATATGGAGAAGAACATCAGGAACAAGTTGGTATTACAGGCCTTACCTCCCTTAAATTCACACTGTTCTGATAGTGCTGTAATGAGGTTGACTAGTCCCAGTGAGAGGGGGAGGAGGTACTGACTATTTCCCAGCTCATCTGCCTTGTCTACCCTATGCTGTGTCATTTGGGATCACATGTAGATGTTGATTTTTAAGTTCCTGTTAGACTAAGAGCATACTTTTCGCCATACTTTTAAAAGCCCCACTTTAGGGCATCATATCTTATAATAGTTATTTGGATGTAATATACTAGCCTTTTGCTCTATTTCTCATGGGGAGACGGAAGACCTGCTGTCTACAGGAGCTGTAAAAGACAAACCAGAGCTTGCTACCACTACAAAATGAGTGAGAAATGTGTTTTTGGCCAAAGGCTTGTGCATCCCAGTATCATAAACTTGTGCAAGATGGTAAAAGCCTTGTTGGGTTAGGCAGTACTAGAAAATGAGTTTGTAAACCTCCAGGAACAGAACAAAATAAAGGGCTTATAGAGTTGCTGGAAACGAGAGCTAGAAATCATGCACAACACTGAGATTTTGGAGCTGATGAAAACAGCGTAGGTAAAGAGGAGTTCCCAGTCTGGGGTGCCCTTCTGAGGTGAACATTACGTGAGGTGACTGTAATGTTTCAGAAACAAGGCATTTAGGCCTGCCAGGTCGATGCAAGGGGGATATGTGCCCTGTCTAGGTAAAGGATGAGATCCTGTTTTCTTCTTAATTCTCTGTGTGGTGATGGTTCAGTGATTTGCCTAAGAGTGTGAATATCTTGCTGCACCACTGTGTAACTCTTAACTGTAGGAAAGGAGAGCAACAGAAATAGGTATGTCAGAGGTTCTAGATTATGTTATAAAATTATGACATGACGGGACAAAAATTCATGCTGTATAGTGGTGAGGAGTCTTCATTCTAAGCACCATTAGATATTTTAAGACTATAGATAATTTACTATGACAGTGATAGTCAAATTAATATGGCGGTAAAATTAATATGATCAGTGAACCTTAATCTTGTGCCACTCTGAACAGATAAAGAAAAGTACAGGGGAGTGAACTAAGGAAACACAGATGCATTTATTTCCCATAGAAACAGGTTCTTTCAAATAGAATCGATATATTAATATTGCACATAAATTATAAATGAAAATAAAAGAACACTATTGAGGTTGCAATGTTAAACCTTGCTGTTCAGCAATTCATTAGAGTAAGATGGTCACAAATTTTCTCCCTCAGTTTCTGCTTTATTCAGTGCACAGACCAGATATATTATGCATGAAGTAGGTTTATGTAGAGCAAGATGCTGCTGCCTAGTACCCTGGATCTTTTACTGAAGTAGTTAAAAAGCAGCAGGCTAGATGAGACTGTAAGCAGTGTCTATATCAGAATTTTCATGATTTCCAGATCTATTTCAGCACCTTGGACTATCCTGAATATTAAGTTTCTTCAAGCATTCCGATATTCATGATGAATAAACTAGAAAGATCTGCATTAATTCTAGCCTTGGCAGAATGTTGTAATAATTCCAGTAAAGAGACAGAGAATTTGACAGAGAAAATCAAATATGAAGTGGCTTCTGTTATAGACAGGATACTGGGCTAAATGGATCTATTGCTGTGACCAGTAAGGCATTTCTTCTGTCCTTGCTAGATGCTCATTAGATGAACAAAGGCCATCCTGAACACAGGACTACTTTGGGGGCACATTCCACTCTGCCAGCATGTGGACATGTAGAGACTCTTATAATGCTAAGATAGGAGAGGTCTGAATTACCTTTGTACATATAAGTTTACAACACTCTAGTATAGAGTGAGTAAAGCATACCTTGGACTGAACTTTCTTTAGGTAGAACTGTGTAAAGACCATACCTCAGAACTGAATATGAAGATTCCATAACTTGTACATTTTTTTGTTAATAAGGAAAAAATAATCTCATCAATCAGATTAATTACATGCAGCAAAAATAATTTTTCAGAATTAATATGGTGCTTTCTGAAAAGCTAATTTCTATCTAGCAACTCAAAACAGCATGCAGTAATCATACATCAAAACTCCAATCCATCTGATGGTTGGATCCAAAAGGTCACTCATAAGTAATAAGTTTCAGGAGTAAGAGAAACAACCAACCAACCTCACTCCAGCCATTTCATTTCATAGCATAGCAACATTTCATGACATTTTATTAGCGTTTCACTTACTTCTTTAAAGGTCCCACGCACACTCATAAATTTATAGATAATATAGGCAGGCACAAGTATCATTGAAGATAATGCTATTCCCCAGCCAATGCGATTTGCCCAGAGAGGGAAGGTGTAGTCATCGTAGGTCAAAGGCTTGAAATTTATTATACTGACTATCACGACAAACTAGGGAAGAAAGAATAAAATGAACCACAGTTTTGAGACCAAGAAACTTTGTGGGAAACCGGTTTCATGTGTTTTATTAGGCAGCTGTCCTAAGGTGTATTTCAACCCAGCTCTACCATTTACCTTAATCCTATTTACTTTGTGCCTCTTACTGCTTAAACTGTTGAAGTTCTTCACGCATTTACTAGTATTAATGGTTCAGTTTAGCTACTCTGGACAGAGACTATTTGATATTTTGATGGGAAGATCATTTAAATGAATGTTACAGATATATAAAAGGAATTCTGTAGTCAAGAAAAACCTCTGCAGGAGGTTATATTGGTTTTTCCCTTCTTTGTTTCCCTGAGGCATTAGGTTTCATTTAGAAGTTTTGTCCTGATTTTTCAGTGAGGCACGATGCAAGCTCCAGCATGATACACTTACTGAGGAAAGGTTAAGCAGCCTTTAGGACTGTAAAATAAAGTTGTTGTTTTTTTCTGCTGGTGTTACCCCATCCAGTGCTAGATGCAAGAAGTAAAGAGCAGGGTACTACCCTATCTGCCTCCTGTTAAATCTGTATGGGTTGTGTAAGATGCAGAGTTCCTTGACTTGGTTCTCCGGGCATATACATTCTGCTCCATATAGTGATTTCAAATTAGAGTATTTTCAGCCTAGAGTTTGAAAAGCTACACAAGGAGAGTAATGGTGTGGGCTAAAGGAAGCCGATAGTGTGAAATCCAGTTAGAAGAATACTAATTCCATTTTGAGATCTTTCTTGGGATGATATACATAGCTCCAGACAGTATGGAGAAAAAGCTTCAAGGAGATACTTCCTAATACCAGATACCTGACCAACCCCAAATTACCTTTATTTTATTTAGAATTGTACTTATCCTTAGGAACTACTCTAATACATTACCAGTCCCAAACAGGGGCCACTTTGCACTAAACATGCATGGGATTGTTAGAGCAAGAATTATACTGAAGTCTAACAGTTTTATAGCCTTTCCAAATTATCCTAAACTATATCTGATTTTTTTTTTAATTTGTTTTTACCATGCTTATGGTCTCAGTCTCTTCTGGTGAGGCAGTTTGTACGTTTCATACAGGTGGCATAAAAATGCTGTTTCTCAGATTAAGTGACCAATTTTCTACAATTTGTAGTTTTAAATTATGTAGGCTAATAGTGGACTACCTTTTTTCATGCTAGTGACCATCTTATAGTTTTCACTTATAAATTACTAAGTTAAACTGGTTTAGTTAATTTGATGTAATTTATTTTCCTAATGTATTGAATAATGAACCCAAAAGGCTGTGAGAAGGTAAATTAGAATTACTTTTTCCCTATAAATCAAGATTGTCATGTCCACGTTGCCTTTTAGAAAATCGAGGAAAATGTACAGCTATAATAAAACTACCCAATGTCCCCTACCCAGTGTGATACCATTCCCGTGGGTTTTAAAGTATATTAGTACCCAGTAATTAGTTGATATGTTCCAAGTTTAGCACTTCCAGCTGGGATTAAAAAAAAAAATTGTTCATTGTGTTGGCTGAAAGATGCATTACCTACAGATTCATTCTGATCCTTATGTTTATAGGTTTCAGTAGGATGGTATTGGGGCCATTTCACCAAGAAATCGTAAGCTGCCTGAAGGTTAGACTGACAATCACTTCAGTTGTCTCTAGCTAGCTTGGCAGAACTCTGCTCTTTGTAAAACTTAAATTTTGACAGTCTCCTAGCATGCAAAGCCTAAGGATGCTTGGTGCAGCATTTTTCCGTTCTGCTTGAGTCAGCCTGTTTGAAGTGCTGCAGGATATAGTTCCACACAAGTTTGTCTATAGAATAGTGTTTAAAAGGATAATTAAAACATGATTGGTAGGTACTTAGTGATGAATTGGGACCAGAAGCTTTTATACAAAAGAAAAAATGTGGACCTGAAGGCTGTCATAAAAGCCTACACAGTGTATCTTTGGAACACCAGTACTGTTTTAAGAATGCATGGCTTTAATGCAATTAATAGTCTCCTAAAATCATAGCGAGGTCAAATTTCCATATTACTCATCCTGACCTTTTGATTTACAAATATGCATAGGGAAAGTTCCCAATATAAAGCTGTACTTCAGTTCTGAATCTAACCTTTACACAAAGCAACCAAATGCACACTCTGGGATTTTTTTTTTTCCCCAAATGTAATGAAGCACTTGTTTTTCACATCAAGCAGCGTACAAGTTATATTTAATAAATCTCTTCAGTGTTTTGCATAGCTAATTACCGGATGTAGTGGCATGTTAGTTATGCTAAGGTGTTATTCCACAATTCAGGGATCTTGGTATCCTCCGATGAAAAACAAATTCTTGCTAATGCAATCTCTTATCCCTGGTTAGTTTATTTTTCCAACAGGATGATTTATGTTTAATATGTGTAGATGCTGGGGGGACAGGAAGAACACTGCCTAAAGTGTTCAGTGTTTCCTAAGAAAAGCTGCTTTCTTTAAATCCTGCAAACATGAAAGGACAGAAGGTGACCACAGCCAAAATTAACTTATCTTTCATAACCAAAATATATATTATAAAATATAACCAATGCCATTGAGTAGAAAAAAGGAATTAAATTGGACTGTCTTCTATTCATCCTGACAAAATCAGGCATAGCAAGAAATCTTGCTCTTCATACCTATTGTATATTCTAGGAAGCAACATACTATCATTCTTTCCATGATGAAATAACTATCAATACTTACCAATAAAAAAGCAGGGCTAACAAATTTCCAGCACAGTCTCCAGTAGAGGCCTGGCTTGAAGCCCATCATTTGTTGGATATCTTCGCTGAATCTGTCCACACCTAAAAGGGATGTGAACATCAGACTGGTGTAAATCTAAACTGATGAGATGCTGGCATACCCCAAAACATCTGCTTTTTCAGAAAGCAGACAATAACGACTTCCAAATCATAAGACATGTAACAGACACATGATCTCCTTTCAATGACTACATGTGTCTTTGTCATTGCTGTATCCAAGTCTTCAATGCCTGTGAGCACTTGCAAATAGCCTTAACATTGAGAAGTGATGTTTCACAAATATGTAGAATTTAAGTTGTGAATGGGATGCATTTTTTAATATTTGTGGACTATTGTAACCTAATTACTCAATGCTATTGTGACTACACTGAAGGAGAACCCAGATCCTTACACAAACTGCTTACTGATAATGAGGTAGATTCATACGATTTTTATTTTATCGAAGGAAGCTTATTTGTTCCACTTAATGGCATACTTATCTATCAGGGTTTCACTAAATAGCACAAATGTTCATTGTATCTATGAGAAATGTCATTTCACCTTTTATCACCTTTCCAAGGCAGATCCTTCTTCTGTTCAATGTAAGTATGTACAAAATTACATTAGTTAGAAACAGGTAGCCTTTTTTAGAGTATCCTGTTTGTTTATGAAAATTATAATACCAACCACAAATTTTTAAAACTTTTATGTCTATGAATCTAAATATCTAGTAATGTAGCTGTTGTAGATATCTTAGAAGATACATGATCTGTTCATGTGAGTAAAAACAAAGAGTAGTCAGAAATTTTATCTGCTGCAGTAATCAACACAGCAGAGGATAACATGAAAATCATTAAATGAAGACACAGAGGACATCAAAGATAAGTGCTGATAATTGTACCAGGCATACAGAATATAGGTTTAGAAACATGACTTGATTGCTTGATTATTATCAAACCCTTGATAGTAACATACACTATTTTAGTATAAGGCTCTGTATATTAGCATGCAAGAAGTAATGTATAAGACTTCTATTGTCAGGAAAACTATGTAACAGTATTCCATTCAAAAGCCCTCAAACAATAGCTACCTGCAATGGGATTCTCTGCATGGCAGTGCAGAGAAATGGAGGTACCAGAACAAAGTGTTTAACAAATGACCACAAGGGAGAAGAGCTGCCAATACCCAGTTCTCGGTCTGCAATATTCCTTGAATCCATCTAGTCTGAGATTTTGTGTGTGTGTTAAGTGTGTGTGTTTAGTACTTATGTCAGTTAATAGCTGTGGAAATAGTTGAAGTGGAAATCTCTTCGCACAGCCAATGCAGAAAGGAAGATCTTCTGACCTTGTTGACTCCCCTTCAGAAACACTGTCTAGATGACTTCAAAATCAGAATGGGTCATGCTGCGCAGACCAAGGTGAAAACAAAAAAATCTGGACTAGCAAAATTCTGTGACAGTGAATAAGGAAGAAAAGGCATTTCAGTCAGTGTCTTTTAATTCCTTGTGGGTTTTACATGTTTAAGTAAGTGTTATGAATGCTGTGTCTGAACACCTTAGGAAGCACTAAGCCAGTATAATGCACTTTCTGTGAGTGGCACTAGCCTGATCTAGTTAACATTTTGAGTAGTGTACAAGGTTATCAACCTTTGTATGTGAGAAATGAATGTGTTTTTTTTTAATCTACTAATATTAATTCATGGTAACTCACATGCTCTGGACTTTCTGGAAGTACTCTAGACTTCAGTGGGACATTTTCCATCTTCAGTATTTATTAGAACACTTTTTTGCATTAGGTGATTTACTATGATTTACTATGCAAAGCAAACATGCATTTTATGGTGACTGTAAAACATCCATTTGAATGGTAGCTTCTTCCCAGTTTTTGAATGGATTGTATTCTGGTTGGGTTTACCAATATGAGGTATCTTGCACAAGTTTAATCTAAGCCCATGCTATTTTCCGCACTGTATTTTAGAATGGGATGATTATCGCTGATGTGAAAATGATAAAAACATATCCTTCTCAGTTTTCTTTAGAAATAAAACAATCTCTGACTTAACACCTTAGAGACATTGGCTAACAGAAGTTCTCTCTAGTGCAATCTGTCATGTCAGACTACTAGTCTGTAATTTATTATCATTGATGTGTTCAGGAAGTTTACTTTTAATTCTGAACCCTATTAGGTAAACAGCAGAAGTGCATTTTTTGCCATGAATATTTGTTTGTTAGAGGGGATGCATAGTTTACCATAATATTTTTTCTATTCCTGTGGATCAGTTCAGTAGGATTTATTTAATGTATTTAATGCAAATAATTAGGACAGATTGAGTTAGTCCCTTACATGCAGCCAGGAGGTAACGTATTTGCAATGTCTGGACATTGGAATGTAAACTTCTCTTTGGTTTCCACCCCACTGATATTATGTACAGGTGAAGCAAAGTAGCCAAAAGGATCTGCAAGTGCTCTTTAAATTTAATCTAATTCTGTTTGTAGTGCCTTCTGTGAACTTTAAAGTGACTGAATTTCAACTGCTATGAATACTGAGTGAAATTTATCATTATGCAGAAGGTCAAAGACAAGGACTAGATATCTAAAAAAAATTTTATTCATAGATTTCCAGACAGACATACTTATACAGCTCAAATAGTGCTTTGTACTCAATTTCTACTGAAAATGGGGAATATGTAGGCCATGCTCCGACTCCTTTTTCAACAGCATGCTTTTTCAATACTATATGTCTTCAAATAACTGTTGTAAGAATCAGCCTGTGAAGTAGAATGTAGCTATAGCTACAGATGATGGTACCTGTAGGGCCTGTTTTTTTTTTTTCCAGTTCTTGAAAGCATTTACCCCAGTTTCTTTGTGATTCTGTAGGACAAACTGAGACTCTGCATAACTCATTTAGTTACAGGAAGAAACTGGTGTACCACAAACAGAACTCCAGCTTACTTGTTGCAGACCTGGTGTTGAATATGGAAATAATCTCCTTGCTTTTCCAGTGAAAAACAAGTAAGAGATACATACAATTTATGGTCAGATCCTGGTTAAATACACTAAATTCAAAGAATTGCAGTGTAATTTCTGAACTAATAAATACTGCAGCTGCCTGAGAATGTCTCCGCTGTAATTATCTATTAAATAGTACAGAAAATTTGACCCGTTCTCTATGTACACAATACCGTGTTGTCAAGGGAATTAAATATGAAAAAAAGAACAGATTAGGAAGAAAGGGAAAAGTAGAGGCAAGTTATCCTTCTCACGCTGGGACAACCTTCTTTCATCTTGGTGATACAGATATCAGAGTTCAGGTAGAATGAAAGCCTATGTGTTAACAGAACCTCCTGCACCTGCTGTCTCATTTTATGGTGTAGGCTCAGCCAGTGGCTTCAGAACCACTCACTTGCACAGAAGCCCTTCAGCATGTCATGGCCCTGAGGTGAAAATGCTCAGTGGCCATAGCTGAAATAATTTGTGGGCATGTTTCCCAAAAGGAGTGCCAAAGCTCAAACAATCATTTGGATCCCTACAAGCAATCTTTGTATGTGTCATTTTCCCCTCCTGTCTTGTTTAACTATGTGATGCACAGTATTCTTTTATATGCTTGGAGTATTTTTTTAATTTGGAAAGTAAAAATTAGTAATAATGCCTTTAATGCCATACATATGATTTAAATGAATCAAAGAAATCAAATTAACTATACTGAAATAATAAAGTAGTAAGAAAAAAGGTATATTGAATCAGTTCTGAAATTATTTTGCACTCAATTCCCTTTCCCTGTGAATGTTACTTCACCGTTTCTTCTCCTGTATCGAGTTTTACTTGTGTGGGCATGTATAACAGTGTATGAGCTCACATAGTTTGTATGCAGATAAAGAGTTTTAGTAAAACTGCTTCGTTGATCCATCCTATATTTTGGCCGTTGGGAATTACAGTAAATCATAGAACCATCACATTACTCCTTGGGAGGTCTCTAGTTCAGCCTCTTGCTCAAATCAAGATCAGCACAATTCAGAACAGCTTGCTTATGGCTCTGTCCAGTTGGTTCTTGGAGGTGTTCAAGACCCAAGTCAGCCAGTGCTCTCTGGGCAAACTGTTCCAATGTGTAATTATACAGAAAAATTATTTTCTTCCTTCATTGATGTGCACAATGGGAGACAGAAGACCATAATCTAACTGAAACTCTTGACTCTCTTGATAACTTCATGTAGGTATTGGAAGACCACTATCAGGTCCTCCCTAAGCCTTCTTTATGCTAAATAAGCTTAGTTCTCAGACTTTCTTCACAGGGTGTGTGCTCCAGCTCCTGAATACCTTGGTGGCCCAACACTGGACTCTCTCCAGCTTAACACCACCTTCTTGTACTCAGGGTTAAAAACAGGACACAGTATTCCTTCCAGGTGCAGTCTAACAAGTGCCAACTTAATCTCCTGGTTATGCTTCTGTTAACAGTTCAGTAGGGTGTTGGCCTTCATATGCTGGCAGGTCACTCTTCTGACTCATTTAGCCAGTTGCCCACATCCCTGAGCAGCTCATCTTTGAATGTAAGTAGCAGATCCAGGAGAGTGTCACTTCTGGTTTGCCCACCCAGCATCTGTACTAAGAATTTGTTCCTGATACTTTCATATGTAACAACCAAGGTCTGATCTGGTTACTTCAATTTGCCTAAAAAAGGCTTCTTCCACTTCCTGACCCTGATCAGGTGCCCTGGAACAATATTCCCTACAATGTCACCCTTTCCGGCCTCTGCCCTGACCCACAAGCAGTCAGCCATCTTGTCATCCGTTCACTGCATCTGAGTTGCTCTTCTGCACATAGATGACACTTGCCCCCTGCTTCTGTCCTAACAAGCATGTATCTATCAAATGCAGAACTCCAGTTGCATAAGCCCTTGGCCAGGAGACGATGAGGGAAGACATTGTTTTTTCATGCAGCTCAGTGATTGCTGACATTGGGAACAGGAGAAAGAAGGGATAAAAACAATATAGAATTCATCTGCAAATCCTACAGAGCACAGAACAAGGTATCTGTTGATTAGCCCTGTAATGAAGCAACAACAATGATCCTTTTTTGTTCCTGAGTCTTCTTTCTAACTCTGGAGCAATACTGATATTTGTTGGTGGTGACCCTCACCTGGTGGCAGTAAGCCATACCACTACCATTCCCAAAGAAGGGCAGCTGTGCTAGTGTAGAAGCAAGTGGGATGGTAGGAAACATTTCCGCACCGTGGCAGTGCAGTAAGCTCTCCAAGTTGGTTTGCTTCATTTGTATTTACATTCTGTGGAAATGTGTGCATTCGTACTTTGTCTCATGCCAGGCACGCATCCATATAAAAGCATCTGTGTGCAAAGATGAGTTCCAGTAGTCAGTACTTGGTTAATTTCTTTCCCTTCTGCAAAATGAAATGGTCAACCTTAGTTTTTTGTGGTGGGTTTTTTTTTTTTTTTTTTTTCCCAAATAAATGCACCTTTTGGTCTGAAATTTCAGTCTAAGGAATCTTTTTGGAAATTATTTAAGTAAATGAAAACAATGAGATTACTTATTATGAGGATGAAGATCATTGCTAGCTCATGCTGAGCTTATTGTGGTCATTCAGGCAGGTGTTCACATTAACATCTGAGCAGAGACTTTCCTGCAAATGAAACCGAAGAGCAGTCTGGTGTCAGTGGGAGATGCGTCTGGCTTTTCTTAGAATATTTTTCAGAGGAGTGATATCAGGGTTGCACAAGAGGAAAACTGCTAACTAGCTAGCAGTCATAACTAAACTAGCTCTCCCTTCTCTGACACATACAGGTGGCCTTTGCAAGAAGAAACTTCACAGTAAGTGGTCATAGGTATAATGTGAACTAAATTTCCACCTTTTTGGTCTGTGCCAAAATGTCAATGCTTGCCTTCAGGCTGGCTTAATATTCAGCTGGGTCATTAAGGCAACTGGGGTATGTCAGAAAAGAAGAGGTAGACAAGACCATGCCAGATTTAATCAGTTTAAATAGCACCTGGGGCTACAACAAGTTCTTTATAAAGCAACAGGTCATGCTGTGTCAGTAAAAACATGTCAGCTGTCTAAGACAAATGAGTGGATATTTTCTTGGTCATGGGGAGGCAGGAGGAAGAAAGGAAAGGATGACAAAGGAGAGAAGGTGCAAGAAATAAAATTTTACTAACCTTGGCTTAGTCTGTGAACCACATACAAAGCCTAGCTATTGTAAAGTGCAGTAAATCCTATTTTAATAGCAGTAGGTAATAACTTGCCCTTACTAACTGAAGAATATTTTTATGCCTCTGCTTCTGAGCTATGATCACTCTTCTGCATTCAGCTCTTTCACAGGGATTAAAAACAGTTGTCTGTGAAATCTAGTGCCTCCACTATTGAGAGAGAACAGCATATGAGCTGCTAGCTTGATGCTTATGTTGGGTGACAGAATTAGTACATTAAAACTAAAAACTGTTACTTTCGTAGATTGAACAGCTTTGTGCATGAATGCATTTCTTTCACTTCATTCACTCATCAACAGTTTTTAACTGCAAGCGAGAGTTTGTTTCACTAGAAGAATATGCTGGCACAACTCAGATAAGTGACTGAGGGAGGTAAATGGCAGTAAGAATGATAATATCTAAGAACCTTCTGAATCATATGTTAACTGTAAACACTATCTCTGAATAGAAATGAAGGTGACTTTCCGGGGAAGAACAGTCTTATTGGGAATCAGGGCAACTAGTTCAATACAGACTTCAATGGGAAGATGATTTGTAGGCTGCTATGACATTGAAACCTGGTAATAATGAGAAGAGCCAGAAAGTATGACATGAGAATTAACAGGAGATGAGGAAGAAAAACAAGAGCTCAAGAAATTTGATTAATCTAGCAGCATGCGATTTCAGATATAACTGATGGTTTGGACTGTTGCAGTGAGATAACTTGTATACAACCTAAGACGCAGAATCCTATTGCTTTACTTGAAGAAAATGAGATATACTTCTGGGGTCCTTATAATTTTACTAATCCCGTCTATGACAAGTTAAAGAACTGATAGCATTCTCCGTAAAAGAAAGGAAAAATCAATTTCACTGTTTCTTTAGCAAGATATACCTAATTCAGTATAAATTATGACTTTTTTTCTGCTTGATTTCGTGACTTAACAGTACTTTGTAATTTCTGCTCTTTCAGTGAGTAATTTCTTCTTTTCCAGTGAATAAGCTTGAGGCTATGAATTGCCCTACCTTCCTCTATGATAGGGGAAATTTTGAACTCTGTCAGCGCTAGAGCATAAAAGTATTCCTCTAGGTTGGGGGCTTAGGGGAAAAGGGAAATGTTTGAAATATTGACTTCAGATATTTAAAAACACCTCATCTATTAAATGCTGAATTAAGGACGTGGAGAACACCCATGGGCCAGACACTCTCTCATAACTTTATAATCAGATGTTTAGCAGGCTATATATAATCAAATATTCAAATACTTCTGTATTCAATATTCAGTTTAATCCTTTTGTTTCACTTTGAGAGTAGTAGTAGTCAACTTGGCACTTCTAGCAGAGGATTAGGTTTTTTTCCGTGATGAAATTACACAACGCAGTGTGTAAATTACACAACAACTTCACAAGACTGAAGCTGTTGTAGGCGAAGGACTGAGCTCAGGCAGACTCAGTGTCCTGCTATGTTGCCAAAGTCAGTGTTGTGGTAGAAAGCACAACTTCAGTTTGTTGGGTTTTTCCCTGTTAAGGTTATCCAAGTGCATTCATGTGGGTTCAGAGCAGTGAACATGGCTGTTTGCCATCATTGTGGTCATTTACATGGTGGGAAGGAAAAAATGTTTTTTCTTCTTTCTTATGAAACTTGTGTATCAAGTGTCTTGCTTTTTATTTATGTTACTTTAGGGAGGAGAATAATATTGAAGACTAAATAAGGCCAGGGAAGTTATTTAATAAGCAGGGCACATCTTCTGAGACCTGACTTAAGTTCTGAGGCATATTTTTTTCAGGGTACTGTAGAACATCCCTGCGCTATGGTTGGCACACAGTGATTCCAACCTAGTGCCAGAGATCAACTGAATACTCCGAAAGCCTGACGTATTTGGGATAAAGCAAATTACTGCACCCTTTTTGTGGCATAAATTAGTATGAAATACTAAAATAGTATTTTTTTCTGGTATCTAGGGTGTTGGGTGTTCCATACCATGCTGTGAAAGAAGATAAATTTTAACCCAGTAGTGTTTTACGATTAAGTAGAATATTGTCTCAAGCAAAGGGGACTAATGTAGGAATTACTATAATTCTTTAAAGACAAGCTACTGTTATTTGTACTGCATGGGAGGATCTTGAGATTGGCCCTGGAGAAATCACGGAAAAGAGGAACAGGTGAATCTATATTTCGGCTAATCTACTTGCTGTGAAACTACCAGGTATAAATGTGCTATTAGCAGTCATCAGCTGTGTTAACAGCTGCAAAATACTGGCAAAAGTATCAATGTTTCCATCCCACTGCAGTCTCCTTCACAAGGCAGTTTTCTTTGGCTTTGTGCAGGGTTTCAGTTTGGCTCACTGAGCGTCTGCATTCCTGCCGCTATTCATAAATCAGATGAAAATCACTGTATGAAATCTGGCTTGTCATGGCGTTGTGTGTACAAGGCTATGCTGTTTTCCCTTAAAACAGTGTGTAAGCCTGTCACGAGCACTTGGAATTTTAGAAAAGATTTTGCAGGTGCAAAATGAAGTGCTTACCATAAAACCAGGAGACTCCAATTGCCTCCATTAGAACAGCAAACAATATCGAAGTTCCAGCTGCAAATGTGTCCAGAAGCGTGAGCACATAAATTCCACCCTAGCATTGGGGAGTTAAAAGATGCAACAAAATGAAGTTACAAATACAATTGTCTCAGTAGCTTAGTATCTAGTTAACAGAAATCTGCTTTACTTTAAACAGTATCTTAACACGAGTATCTTAATGTAGAGCTGATACTGCAGACGCGGGTTCATATTTGCATATAAAATAGTGGAATCAGACTTGCAGCTCTTTTAAAGAGGCTTCCTTTCACCTGTGTCCTCACTGAACTGGGAAACAGAAGCCCCAGCTTAGCATGAATACTGAGGGCGTCTTGGCACTTGGCGTGTTCAGTGGAAGGTGAAGGCACTGGCTGTTCAGGGGAATGCTCAGCAGCTTGCAGGACAGGGCCTGTCTACAGCAGCTAATGAGGATCTTTCTAAATTACTGCCAGGAGTGGAGCACTACAAGAGTTTCCACAAGCCGTTATCACTCCGTTTGTTCCTAAGGCAAGCTGTTCTGTAGTCCAGTGAATCTGCAGTCTGAGACTGATGTCTCCTTTTCCCAGAGTGCCTGCATCTCTCTTTTCCAATGCTCCTGCAAAGGGCGCAGTTGCATGTTAAGTCTGTGTTACCAGCCCAGCATGGAAGCAGCTTTTCCCTGTTCAGTTTCTTTGCTGTGGCATTAGCAAGCCTTTGCCCAGTGGAGAGAGCGAACCAGCTCATCTTCCTTCACAACACATTCCTGTTCTTCAGTGGTTCATGACTGAGAACAGTAAACACATTTACTAAAGTCTTGTTTCACTATTTTTTGTTGGTTTTTTGAGCTGCAATTTGACTACTGTTTGCCTTATCCAATATGGTATAAATTTGTGTAAATTACATCTCATTTTATCAAGTTTGGGCTAATGAGGAATGGCAGACCATGGTATGTTTACTTGTTTCAAAATGACCCTGAATAAAGTGTTTCAGGACATTCTTCATCATATGTAAACAACGAATAATTTTGCAGTTGCAGTAGGTATTTGTTAAAATCTTTTTTTTTATAACCAAACCTAATCTGCCTGTTCAGAAGAGGAGGAGCAAAGAAATTATTTTCCATGTTTTTACCAATGATTTAAATAGCACTTGTACCATTTAGAACTCTAGGTGATTTTAATCTCTGCAATCAGTTTTCTTTTTTCTTATGAAAAGATGGTTTTCTGAAACAGCTGTGCATATTTACAAAAAAAGAGAGAACAGTACTTAGGCCTTGTCTAGGTTTTTAATTCTGTGGGGACTTGTCCGGAAACTGAATGAACTTTGGTGGTTGTGTTAGAAAGAAAATGTTACTTATTGAATGACATTTGAGTTTGACCTCTTGTTTTTGCTCTACACCTGCTCTAAATGAATGCCTTTGCTATCAAACTTAGTAAAGCAAATGACAAATATGGTTTTGTAAGAAACATGTTTTGAAAACACAGCCTTAAAATTTCAGAGGACAAAATCAGATTAATTTAATGTGATAGTATCACAAGGTTTTTTCTTTGTATTTTGTACACATTAGAAATGTTCTTCAGTTTTGTGAACCAACACATTTGGACAAGTTTGGGCAGTTTTGTGCATTCCAACTGCTGGGATGAACTGAAGTCCGAACAGGTGCAATTATTTGAAAGCTAGAGCTAGGCATTATCTTGATCTGCGGTAGCTCACTTGAAGGCAGTGGAATTGCACCCATTGGCACCTGTTCAGATTCTTAACTACCGAGTTTGTTCTGATATTGTATTTCAGGAAACTTTACTGCAGTTGAAACTTTGAATAAGGAAGGAGCATGTTCAATTCTTTAGGTAACAACTGAGAGCACGCAGTATTAAAACAATAGGTATTTAAAATGATGCATGTATATTTAGTGTGTCAAATGTTTTCTGATTTGAGGAAACTAGAGTAAAAATACTGGGTGTTTTTTTTTTTAGTGTAAAAAGAGCTCTGTGATTCATAAACTTATGCCATTTCAGTAGTCTTAATAATAGATCTGGACACCATTTCTAGGGAAGGAGAGGGGTTCAGCCTATATACTTTCGTGGTAGCTACCTCAAGTTTCAGTTGTTTTATGACGCTTTTGGCATCTTTGCTTACAGGTCTTTTTACTTTTTCGTCAAAAAAAACGTGGAAAGTTCTCTCCAGGCTAGAACACTGTGATTCTCATCCTTTAATTAGTTGTCAAAAGCCAAATTATTCAGGATGATGGTAGTGATAAATACAGGTTACTAGATGTTCAGGATAAGTTCTCTGTGTGCTTTTTATGGTGTTAAGAGTAAGAGATAAGATCTAGGTACATGAAAGAACATTAAGAAACACATGGGGGAGAGGAGATGATTATTATAAACTCCTCTTAAGAAGTGAATGCTGCTTACTTGCTGCCCAGATGACTAAGGGTCTGGTCACCCGAAATTCTTAGTTCCTCACACAGGAATAAACACTCAACACAGTTCCATTTTAATATGATTTAAAAAAAAACAAACACACAAAACCAAACAAAAACAACAGTAGCACAGGCAGTTCCTTGGAACAAAGACTCGTAGGTTCAGTTGATAGCTAACGATCTTGTGCAAAAAAGCAGACAAGCTTCATGTAGGTAAGACTAAAAGTAATGTTCTGCCCATAACGTTGTTTAAGAATTAATTTGTAACAAAAATAGTCACCTGAGCCTATTCATATTTCTGTCTGAGGAGGTTAACTGCATTTTTAAGGTAGCTTGTTAATGGAAACTTTTGTTGTACTTACATTGGTGATGCAAAAAAGAGCAACTAGGAAGGTGCCAAAAGAAACACCAAAGGTGAAGAGTTTTCTGTGCTGCTTCAGAATTTGGAAATCATCTGCCAAGCCAGTGATGACAGCCTCCATTCCGCCCATCTGAAGAAGGGAAGGCAAGAGCTCTGGTTAAATGCTACTGACTGTTGTAAATACAGATCAAAGAATGTAAAGCAGTTTGTATAATTAATTCCCAACCACTGTATGACTTCTGACATTTCAGCTGTAAATCACTGGTGTTCTGAGGTATAATTTATTTTCTGGTGGTAGAGAACTGCGTCAGGGAACTGGACATCAAGTGCCATGGTTGTTAGCTTGATAGCCATATCCTCTGCAGACCCTTTGCTGACTCATGAGGATGGTATGTAGACAGTACTTCAGGAAAAATAATACACGTTTTAATATATTTTGGAAAAAAACCTGGTAGCATAAGTAACCAAACTCCTGAAGATATTTCTAATATTGAGATAGACAAATCAAGCACCTAGGGGACATGCACTGAACAAAGGCTCAGTTTAGCTGTTGATTAACCAAATCCGGTTTGACAAAAGTCTTTACATACCTGGAAGAATCACTACATAGGAAGCTTGACGTAAATTTTTTGTTGACAGCATAAAAGAATTTTACTTTGTTTTCTAGAACTTAATGCTGAACATTAGCCATTGTTGTACAATATAGGAAAGGTATTTTCCAAGTTTTCATTGAAATTGCTGGGTTATGTAGGTGGTTATGAATTTTAATTTCTTTCCACCAATGAAGCGTTCTGTCCCTTCTCCACCAAGAAGTTGTGAAAATGAATTCATGTCTTCTGTCATAATAAATAAATTTATTTAATATTTTAGGGAGGCTGGATTTAATGCTTTTTCTGATGCTGAAAGATCGTGGCAAGACCTGGAGTGTTTGGTGCAATACAGTAGTTGGTTAGCAGGTGCTGACATAGCCTGTCCCTTTCCTATAAGTATTTGGTGAAACTAACATCTCCGGTTGAAATCAGTAGCAGAGAACTATCTAGAATGTGAATGATTCCTGTCTAGAGCCAAATTGCTGGGGGCAGTGGACCTATTTTTTTTTTTTTAAAGTTAATGAATGCTTATAAGTAAAATGTCCCAAAACCTAGTGTAGGCCTGGATTTACTAATGTCTAGGGGGGCATCAGTGAGTGCCCTGCAGTTAAGATGGGTTAATACTTGATGTTGTCAGAAGTTGTTACCATGTTGGCACTTCAATGGTCTTGGAGAAGTTGAAAATGGGAAGAGATAGCTTGGATTATTTTGGCGAAGGACCACTTCTTAATATATTCTTAATGATTTATTCCCCTTGTTATTTCCCTGTGCCAAGATAGATACCTAGTCCAAAAAATATTTGCAAACCTTTGTTCCATTTTCTGTCCTTTTCATTGTTGCTTGCTTAAACTTGCATGATCAGATTTCTCTTTGCTTAAACATTTGGACAGTTCATTTTTGTAGAGATGTCTCTATTTCTGTGCCAGTGCAGGGTTATATGCATGAGTAAAAGTATTAATATATAATTATTCCTCTTTAGCTCTGGGATTTTTTTATTTTTAGCTTAAAAAATTTTAATTTTCCCTTTGAGGACTTGGTGAGCCAAATGTGTGGGGAGAGTTGAGGAGACTACCATAAAAAAATTACTGCATGACCAGAGGGGTTTTTAGGTAAATGTAAATATAGCATGATGTCTTGATGCCTCCTTGGCAAGAACAAAGCAGTACAAATCTTGTTAGGGGACTTGGGATATTTTATGGTCTGAAGTTTCTGTGATCCTGAATATTATGGTACAGTAAATGTCATGACATAATGGAAAGAGCAAATACACTCGTCATACTAGATATTTTAAAGTAAGATGGTAAAAAGAAACTGCTATGGAAATATTCTGGTGTCACTGTTAAATTGTAACTAAATTTACAGGAAATTCGGTATCATTGCTTGTAGAATAACATCAGACTACCTTCAGACACGGTCTGTCTTGAGCAGATTAATGAATTTCAGCACATGTAAAAGTCTCTTCTAGAAACCACTCTATTCAATGTCTTACTGTGGCTTGTGTTTTGCAAGTAGGGTTCCAAAACCTTTTTGCAGGTTTGTAGTGGTAATAGTTCATAGCAGTGATGTTGGGTCATACCTTTAAATAGTAGTAATAGTTGATGAACAGCCCCTCTGTACGATCGTAAAAAATCAGCAGTAAGTAATTATTTGCTGGCTTGTAAAAGCTTTGATCTGTTCCTAAACCTCTTAAATTTTGTGAGTCTCTAAATAAACTGCAAGATGTAATACTATTGGTATGTTAGCTGTGACTGTGAAAACAGATTCAGGGAATGTACAGAATGTTTATCTGAAATGTAGTAAAGCCCCTATTTAAGGTTGATACATCTCCAGTTACAGAATATAACAGTAAAGTAAAAGTATCATGGCTACAAGGAAAAATACTCACCGAACTGTCGATGCCAAGAGTAAGGAGCATGATGAAGAATACTACAGCCCAAAATGTAGATCCTGAAAGAGTTGAAATTGCCTCTGGATACAGGATGAAAACTAAACCGGCTCCTGAAATAGAAAAGAAAAAAAACCACAAGCCAAATATTACTAAATGAGGTTTTATTAGCTTCACAAAAGTGTTCATTTTAATAAGATAAATTATGACTAAGTTGGCTTTTTACATTGGTCCACATCACACTCTGAGTAGCTGTTAAAACTAAATTTCCATTATACCAAAAATAAATTCAAAACACTTTAATAATGTACTCATGACAGTTTTGTATTTAAAAAAATCTATCCCATTCTTTTCCACTTATGATAATCTTTTATGGACTTCACAACCTTACTAGCCATTTTTCAACTATGTAGTAGAGAAGGAACCCTGTGGATGTGGACTCCACTCTTTGGCAGGTGGACTCCACTCTTTGGCAGGAGAACTCTGGGATGCGATAAGAGATCCAGGAACTGAAATCACAGGTGACCTGTTATCAGTGAAAGGACTCTACAGCTAAGCTTATCAGAACCATCCAAACCAGTAACCTATGGCACTGAACAGCAATACTTTCTGAAGATACTGTGCAGTGGTAAATGCCTATTTGTTGCACAGGCTGAACTTCTAATGAGCAGGATGTTGGGGAACCACAATTCAGTAGAGGGTGAGATGAATCGATACCATTTAGAGCTCACATTTCAGCGAGGTGTTTACACATACAGTGTTAGTTTTACTAATATAACTCGGGTCACTTCTGTGAGATTTTCACATACTTGTTTGAAACAAATATAAACACTGTTACAAAGAAATGGTGGACAAAAAGGTATAAAACTAGTATAAAATTCACTTCATACCTTCAGTGGCTACATCCTCAATTTTAACTTTGTGCTCATGAGCCATGTAGCCCAATATGGAGAAAATTGCAAATCCTGAGATGAAGCTTGTGACACAATTAATGGTACTCGTCAGCAAAGCATCCCTAATGATGGAGAGAACAACAGCCCAGTGAAAAAAAACCACTTTAAGAACTAGGTGGGCATTGTCTTACAGCAATAGGAAGATTCTTGTGAAAATGCTAATTGTGCAATTATCCTGATGATCAAAAGCTCATATCAGCATACTATGCTAGAAAATGACATATTTCTGTTTACTGTTTTGATTTAAAACTGAGTTCTGTTAAAAAAAAAATCAACAAAGCTGTATTAAATATTAAGATATTAAAGAGTAAGTCATCATCCTAGCTGGTGAAACAGCCTTACTAGTCATCAATTCACATAAGCAGTTATTCAGGAGTATTTTCAGACAACTCCAGTAGTGTATTTTTAGCAAACTGCTGCCATGCAGATGGCAGTGGATAACCATCCTTAATCTGTAATGAGGTCCCTTCATCTATGAAGTTGGCTAGGCTTTTCTGAAAAAAATACCACTCTTGTTTATCAGATCGTTACAACAGGGAATTTGGTTTAAAGGTTAAATATTACGTGATGTGCATCATATAGTAATCATTGTACAAAGTTGTTTGAATCAATCTGCCATGGTATTATGATAGGTATTTGAGTTTTCCTGAGTATTAATAACCCCTATTTCCAAACCTGGCTTGAAAATAGGTAGACCATACGTCTTTAGATGCTTTCTTAATTTGTACAGTGTCTGGTATGTAGTCTTCTGCTGCATATGACCTTTAGAACAGAGCACATGGCTCTGTGAACATCAGTGATGTTTAGTACGCAGGAAGCAAATATGATTTCCTATCATCAGTTACACTACCTAAAAACACAGGTGCCATATGCCAAACTTCATCCTCTTACTTATATTACTGAATTTTGATAACACTGAAGAATTTATATCCTGCAATTCTTAAAGTGTTTTCCTGGGGGACGGCTGCAGGATTGAGGGATACCGGATTGGACCCATAAACTCCAATTATTTTCAGTTATTAAAGAAGAAAATTTCTAGGTATTTGTCACTTATAAGATGGCAACAGTATTTCTTGTTTCCCAAAATTAAAAAATATTCTTATGCAAGTGAATAATGCTTCTTTCCACTTAAGCATCACTTATTCCAGTTATTGACTATCTCCTTAAAAACTGAGCTGAGGTAGCTCTCAGTATTTTGCATGTAAAACTAGATTATAAATTAAGTACAGTTTCTCATATTTTCTAGCCCTGATTTTCAGTATTGTTACCCTAACTTACATTGACACTATTCCTCTCAAGGAAAGCGTGTTGAAGCATAGATGGGACGCCATAGTGCCGAGTCATGGCCTTCATTTGGAAACAGTACTAGTTTCACCTTATTCTGTTTCAAGAAAGCCTTTTGAAAAAAATATGTCAGCACGCTATGGAGTTATTTGACGAGAAGACAGATATTTGTGTTGTAAGTGCTACTGAACTGAAGCTTCCATTTATGGTTAGAACTAAAACACAGTATTTAATGATACTATGGATTACTCTTACAGGGAGGGCAAGGCTTACGAAGCAACACTTAACAAATATAGTAAGCTAAGAATAAAATAATATGATTTCACATATAGTCTGTAGTGTTTTCTTAGTTTCAAGTGGATTTTTTCCATTTCAGAGCAAAATTAGAATACAGAAGAAAAACAATTGTATAGGGAGCTGCTATGAGATTAATACAAAATTATTTGCAGATGATGATAAATGTTATTTTGGAAGATATGGCTGGCCAGTTATGGCTGGCCTTCTAACTGAAGGGTTCTCAATCCTGGTACTATTACCTACTGCAAATAATCAGCTGGCAACCTGAAGTTGCTCTGGGTTAAGTTCAAAGCATTCTGAAGTTAGTGGAAGTATTCCACGATTTTGCCTTTCAAGCTGTGTGAGGCAGTTCAAGTCTATATATTTTCTTGTACCTTTTCAGTTTAACGTTTTTTTGCCATCCTTCAGTTCACAATGTATTTATAATACATGTACTTCCTGAATTTACATTTAATGGGAAATTTTGAAGTGATGCTTGTTTTCATTCCAAAATGGAATGTTAACAAAATTTCTAAATGTTGGAAGTTCTGAGAAGGTGCAGAGCAGTTCTGGTTGAATTTCCATGGTGGTAGTTCAGCAAAACACTTACAAACTGACTTGATTTAAGGTGCATTCCTAAATTGGAGCTCCACATAAAATATCAGAAATATACTCCCAAAGCACAGAAACACTTCTGGATTCCTTCTGCTTTTAGTTCCTGGACCAAAAAGATTTCATCCTGTGTTCCCTGTTGCTCTTAATGGTACTTTTGAAAGGCAAACACAAGCACAGTTTACACAGCTGTCTATAAAGTCCAAACCTAATCCCATTCTGTTTTGCTGTACAGCAGATATCTTGGCAGGTTCCATTTCCTAAAATTTCAGTAAGGAAGACAGTGTTTTGAGATTTGGGTTGGTTGCTATGTCCACACAAGACTGACCATCATTAATAATGACTGCAGATAAAAAGAAAGCTTAGAACCTATTCCAGCTGCAGTTAGAGTAAAATAGTATCATTCTGAAGCAGTAATAAAAGAAGAGGCTGTCTTACCTGTAACAGTTGTTGTCAAATTTATTGTAACTGGCAAATGCAATTAAAACACCAAACCCGGCTCCTAAGGAGTAAAATATCTGAGTAGCTGCATCAATCCATACCTGCATAATGACACCAACATTGTCCGTGTCAGTTCAGTCCAAAAGATGCATCAGGGAAATGCAAGAGTATACAAGATAACTGGTTTCTGAAAACTGATCAGCGCTTGTGCTTATCGGAATGTAAGTGCTTCTCAGCCCCCATGAGATGTCACATGGAGCACAGTCATGGTCTGGAATGGCTTAACCTGAAATGGTAAGGGCTGAAGCAGTGGGCAGGTTTTCAGTGCATGCACACTGATACCACAGTGGGGTGTACCACTTGGATCGGTACTTCTGAGCTTTTACTGAGTACTGGAATGATTGCATGATTTTTCTCCTGGGTGACAGAAATACACTTCCAATAGTTCTTGTTCCAAGTTAGCTGGGAATGTACAACCAGAAAACTAAAAATAGCTAATGGGTCAAGAGTTGCAGGACACTTCCTTTCCCATAAGGGAGCTTTCTTCATTTGACTGTTAGTACACTTCATATTACGCTTTCTTGTTTCAGAAGCTGAACCATGACTGACATGCTGTGAACAGAACCATGCAGCCTATCTGTCACCTTTCCCACTTAGTTGGAGATGGAGTTATTCCTGTGAGAGTCATTAAATTTCAGTTAGATGCAGCTTGGTCATTTTAAGAATTGTCCACTAGGGGAACCGTGGTTTTAATGCTGTAACATTTTCTAAAGTGATCCTCCAGCCCAACATCCACTCAAGATGTACGGATAGCAGTCAGGAACAATGCCACAGTGCTGGTCTCCCGAGTCAAAAGCCTGAAAATAGTCTACCCTGGGTTTCACCTACTCAGTTGTTACATAGATATATTTAAACAAGCATCTTCAAGCAGGGTGATGAAATCACTGGAGTGAACAATACTCAATGTTTCTAAAAATGAGGTCGTCATTATTTGATTAAATCTGGTAAGTGCTCAAGACTATGAAAAGCACTGGATTTCATCTTCATCCACCTCTATGAAATCAGATCCAACATACCTGTTCAGCAGTGGCCTTCTAACAGATCTAAGCAGCTTATGAGCTCCATCTGTATTGGGATTTTAATGCGAAGCTTTCACATTTGGCCTAGTGGAGAGTGGCTTATTCCATCTTAATGCAGTATATAAAAGCACTTATGCTAGTGATCTATTTTTTTTCTCAACATAGATGACAGATGCTTTCAACTATTCTTCTGAAGACTGTAAACTATTTGTTGAACTCTAGATTTGTACAGGAACTTAATTTTATGAACTGTTGAGAGTTAATTACTTGAAAGATAATATGAAGAACAATCTGTGGTGTTTATTGCAGACTGGTGGGTATGATTTCTCTCAAATTGCAGTTTGTACAGGGCTTTTGGGTATCACAGATTTCTTTTACTAAATAGCAAAATAATCCTGTAAAATTAATTCCTGGCTTATTCCTTTTATATACCCAGTAACATCTTAATGTTCTATCTCCACACAAAGGTTGGGATCAAATAGGGCCATACTCTGGAGAGCGTTAATAGGGATAAGAGTGCAGAAGGAGGGATGCAAAGGCTCCTTTAATTTTTCTTGTTTTTTAAAACTTCCTACAACTTGTGTTGTTCGGGAAGTGCCTGAAATTTTTTAAAATGAATTTTGCTTAAACTGTAACTAGATTTGCATGTTGCTATCATAAGACACTTATTTTTAGTGATTATCTAGCTCTTTTATGGCTTGCCAGTGGAGTTGTATTCATTATACTTCCCCTTTCTTACTATTCAAGCACCATTAAGCATTTGCTTAAGTCCTGTTGATTCAAATGAGGTTAGCACCTGCTGCCTACCAAAGGAGTTACGCTTATGCTTAAGTATCTGTTGAGTAAGAGTCTTGGCTCATAGTAGCTGATTAGGAAACAAATTGAGCAGATCAGGGTGAAGGGGGGGAAAAAAGAGCAGAAACCAGAAATTCCTTTAGAACTAAGATTAAATGATAAACATTCCCTTTGTTATAACGAAGGGGGACGTGAAACAGACAGTGAGGCGAGTTCTTCTGCAGTTTACGCTCATGTTTTCTGTTCACTTCAGCTGAATTGGCTTCTGATTGATGCATAGTCTAACATCTTTTACAGCAGGATATTGGTTTTATAAGCAGTAAAAATTAAAAAATAGCAACATTTTACAGGAGGCAGTCATTGATCTTTCCAGCTTTGTTCATGGTTTTTTATGCTGTTACAACTTTTGTGCATATTCTTCCTTGTGTGTGCGTTTAAAGAATTACTGTGCTGTGTGGAGAGGAAACATTGTGTGCACCCCCAGATGTTATACAATCTTCAGGAAACTTGTTAAGGTGTATGAAAGAGCGAGTGTGTTCTCATGACTGATTTACCTCTGTGTTTAACGCCAATTCCTTTAGCAGAACAGAAGTGTATCTGCTGTTTTACACAGAAGTTTAATGTATCCGTTTGTGCAGGGGAGATGAGTATTATGGCTTTGTAGCTTCTGGACTTTCAGCAAGGAATATAGCTAGGTATTGGTCTAGTTAAGAGGTTCTCAGGTGAATATCTTTTGCTCCTTTTTATAGAGACACCCTTTGTGGATTCAATAGCCCTGAAAATTGAGGTGTCTCTGCTTGCTCAGTGCTGCGCAGTGTGCGGCCTTGACACGGATCAGGATGCTCTAAGGTCTTTTAGAAGAGCTTTGGCAGAGCCCTCTGTAGGTCACTACTGTTTCTGAGTTATGATGTTTCTTTGTTAGATTCTTCATTTGGGAGGAAGAAAAATCATAAATCAGAAAGATTTGGAGGCATGTTGACATAGAACTGAAGCAGGAGTCTATTCTTCAGAGCCTGAGGACAAAGATTAAATATGCAAGCCTACTGCAGCAGCTGGCATCCCAGTTCCTGAGCAGGAGAAAGGCTGATGTGACAAAGCAGTTCGTGAAACTTCCCTTATAAATGATCTTTAGCCTTGTGTTATTCTAGAGCAACTTTTCATTGTTGTTATCTGAAAAATTTAGTCTTCGAAACAAATAACTTCAGCGTCATCCAGACAGCAGCTGCAGAAATATTAAGCCAAGAAAGACCAGTGCGCAGAATATCCTTCCAAAAGCACAAGACAGCTATGATTATGGAGGCCTAGATTCTGAACTGATGAAAGCTGGCACAGCTCCATAGACATCTAGTTCAACTTGTGACGTTTTTTTCCAAATAGCACTTAAAATATATAAGAAAAATTTAAGCACTTCCTTCGTTCATCCTTGCATCTTTGTATTTATGTGTATGCATAAACATGAACTACTGAGGTGGCTGCTGCCTTGGTGACAAAGGTGGATGAAAGTCCTGTATCTGAAGTTCGGTTTGACAATTCCAAAATGGAGTAAGTTGAGGTCTGGGTTCCAGTGATAACTCTGCTATTGAAGAAGTGCTGGTTTCCAAAATTCAGTATTACAAATTTCCAAATTCACTATTACAAAACCAAGGAAGGATTGTTTTGCTAAGAGTATATAAAATAGATGTGTGTTCTAACACTCAAGGTCTTTGTCTGCCTTTTGATTATTCAGGAAAAATCAAGATAGGATGTATAGGAAATGTACAGTGCAACTATGTACAGACTACAGGCATCTCTGAAAGCTGCAGATTTTTGAGACAGTTCATTTCCTGCTAGCAGAACTATGTCCTTGCCTTTCAGTTTTGTAACCATCTGAATGGCCTCATGACCTATCCACAAAGACACCGCTGTCTTATAAATGTTTTATGATATTTTTAGAATAGCACAGTGGTAAGATCTGTCTGCAGTCACCAGATCATTGTTTTTTGTAGGTCTGAAATGCTGCTGATTTCATGAGTTAGTGACTATATTTGTAGGTCTTGCTTTACAATGGATGAAATAATTCAATTCCAAGGTACTCCACAAATTGAATTGGTTTGGATATATTTAATGAGAATGTATTGTAATGTTAAATGATACAGGGAAATGTACATTACTTCCAATAGTAAGATAAGAACATCTTACAAATGAAAATCTCATTTGTATGCAGAACAATGATTAGGTGAGTTAGACCTGACTTAGTACTTTCAGCAAGGTTTTCATAGGCCGGGATTTTTGTTTACCAGGTTAATGTTTAACCTAGTGATTCACAAAGCAAAATTTTCTTCTTGAGGGAATTCTTCTCCTTTTGAGAACTAAATTTTTCACATGACTCAATTTTCATGTGTAAAGGATACCACAGTTTACAGGATGCACAGTCAAAGCATGGACTTTAAGGGACTGCCACACCTGAAGCTGCCCTCATACAGCATTTTTTTGTGATCAGAACAGTTTGGGTTCAGGCTGAGATAGTCCTGTTCTGGAGAGTGTTGGAAAGTTAGACTATCAGGGACAGTGGACTAGTGCTTATGGTCCAAAGGAGGGCTACAAAAATGATCCGAGGGCTGGAGCACCTCTCCTATGAGGACAGGCTGAGAGAGTTGGGCTTGTTCAGCCTGGAGAAGAGAAGGCTTTGGGGAGACCTGATTGCAGCCTTTCAGTACTTAAAGGGAGCCTATAGGAAAGATGGGGACAATCTTTTTAGTAGAGACAGCAGTGACAGGACAAGGGGTAATGGTTTTAAACTAAAACAGGGTAGGTTTAGGCTAGATATAAGGAAGAAATTCTTTACAATGAGGGTTGTGAAACACTGGAACGGGTTGCCCAGAGAGGTAGTGGAGGCCCCATCCCTGGAAACGTTCAAGACCAGGTTGGACAGGGCTCTGAGCAACCTGATCTAGTTGGCGGTGTCCCTGCTCGCTGCAGGGGGGTTGGACTAGATGACCTCTAGGGGTCCCTTCCGACCCAAAACTTTCTATGATTCTATGATTGTTTCGGAAATTAGCTCTAATATTTCCAGTTTTAATAATAGGGGCAACAGGTTTAATAATAACAAGGGAATGAGAGCAGAAGAATACACTTACCGTGGCTTCTTTTAATCTTCTGAAATCTATGTGCAGGTATGCATTTATTCCATTGTATGCACCAGGCAGGGTTATTCCATGTATTAACAAGACAAATAATACAACATAAGGCAAAGTGGCCGTTATCCAAACAACCTGCAGACAACAGAGATCCCAAAGGTTAATCAGCTGTTACAGAAGACTGAAGAATGTGTGAAAAATACAGCTGGCATTTCTTGGTTTTGTCCATTCAGTTTGATGGAGAAGCTCTTTATAGGATATCTTGGGGGAAAATGCTGTTATGTGTCATGAATCTTTACATATGTATGTTTACAGATACCAGCAGGAGACAGTTTTGACAAACAGAAGACTTGGAGTGCTTGTACATTACCAGTGTGTGTTAGACTGCTGATTAGGTGTTCAGCTGCATATTCATTTAGTGAACAAGTACAGTCATTGCCTGATGTTAGGCGATACTTTCATGAAAATGGACAAAAAACTCTCAGATGTCTCCAACCCTAGAATTTCTGTCGAGGTGTTTTCTGAGGGATGTCAAAGAGTAATTTCAAATTACTTTCATCAGGTATTTCTCTCATCATGATATTTTATATAATAAAACCAAAGCATCTTAAACCATCAAACGTTAGTACATTTGGCTAAGACTGGGAGGCATATTTAAGACAATTTAAAGTCTTTAAAAATATTTTCTGGGTGAGACTACTAATGCTGAATTGAAAATAATATGCTAATAAAATTTCCAGTTGGAACATCACTCAAGCAAAGCTTGTAAATAAAATAAAGGCTGAATCTGGATTGTGTATTTCCACTGTACACAGGCCTCTCACATGATTTGGTTCTCAAGGATCCCTCAGAAGCAGTGATTTAGTCTCTTGCTTTCTAAAATTAGGGGACTTCTTAAGGGAGACAAATAATGTAGTTGAGATGGAAGGACAATATTAGCTCTACCTTTCCTGAAGTCTTCACGCCTTTCCACAGACTAAAGAATAGAATGATTACCACCACCAAGAGGCAGAGGGAAAGTTGCCAGCGAGGCAAACCAAGGTCATGGATTCCACGGCTTTCATGCAGGTGCAGAAGTCCTCGCCTACATACCAGATACACAGAAACAAAGTGAAGTCACTGGGTGAAAAGGTTTTTACATATCTCATCCTGCAGGCAGCAGAAATGGATGCTGCACTACAGCAGTAGCTGCCCTACTGACATGGCTAGCAGTTAGTGAAATCTGTTTTGTGAAGCCATGTATTGTACTTCTTCCCACAATGCCTTTTGCTCTCACTGGCCCATCCGTATCTAGCACCACAGTGCCGTAATGGTAGCACTCTTCTCTCCTTCACTGGAAGTGTTTTGGGGATTTGGAAGTGTCATTCATTGATTCTTGCTTGAATACTGAACAGAAGCCAGAGAATGTCCATCCTTGGAGATTTTAAAACTTGGCCAGTAAAGACCTTGAGCAGACTGATTTACTTTTGAAGTTAGTCTTGCTTTGGGTAAGGAGTTGTGTTAGATGACATAAAGAGATGTCTTTCAACCTAAATTATTTTGTGATTCTAGATAAGCAAACAGCTGTCTTCCTGCAACTTGGGCAGTTCCAAAGTTACTTTCCATTTCTTTTTGAATAAACTATTGTGAGGCTGCAAAAAAGTGGTTGGATAGTAAAAGCAACGGTTGGTAAATTTAAATTGGATGTAGTGCTCTTGTGTTGTTTACTGAGATAGCGGAGTGAGAGCAGAGGAAATTCTGTTGCTTACCAGGGCAGACTAATTCTTTTGAGATCTACACAATTAAATGGATTAAAGCATAGAAAAAAGTGTTTGTCGCCATGACTGGTGATATCTACATTTAGAGCTGTTAAAACACATTGTGTGCAACAGGCACAGGGATATGGGAGAGCTGTTATAGGGGATCTCCTTTCCTTTAACTCAGTTCTATGCTATTCAAGTGTCTCCTGCTGCTTTTTCAAATTTAAAAAATACAGAAATATTTTGCTTTACTGAAAGCTGTATTTGTGAAGAGGAGTGACATTGCAGCTAGGGCGGTGCACTAGAGGAGGACTGCAGAGCTAACTCCTGGTTCTGATACAGATCTACAGGATGCTGGCTCAGGCATTCAATTTCTTAGTGTTTCAGTGCCCATCCAGATACGATGGCCATGACCTTCCTTGTCTCCTCCCCCTTCTCTGTCACCTGTTGTTTGCTATGCACTTTTTGGATGAAATAGAAAATTGAACTCTGTTGGCTATTCTTAGCACCATGATAGTACAAACAAGCCAAGTCAAAGAAGCCCTTTTCACTGGGGGACCTTGACGTGTTTGACGAAGATAACTACATTTTAGAGAAGTTTAGTGATTTGCCCTGCACAACTGCAGACATGTAGAGACTACATCCCAAGGAGTGTAATTCCAGCCTTATTGGCTGTCTGTGTACAGTCTCTTACTAGATATATGGTGCTTCAGAATGGACTTAAGCACGTGTCTTATCAAGTCAGAGATGAGTGAGATAGTTGAGTAAGTTCCAAGATAGGGCAAACCTGTGTCAACTTCAATGGGGAAAACTGAAAAATGTCTCTGTACTACTTAAACTGTAGAAACATGCTGGGAAAATTAAGGCCTGTTAAAATGATGCATCTACTAATATGAGTTGCATACAATTCCCTTTTGATTCCTAAAGCATCAAGATATGATCAACTAATAATTGTGATGGTTCTGCTTCTGTAGTTTCTCATGTTTAATAAGAAATACTGTGTTTTTGGACTGTTTCTATGATTTATCCCAGATTGGATAAAAGATGCTCATAGAAAGCATCCTCCTGAACTAAGCAGCTGATCTGTTTCTGTTGCATTATAAGGCTAATAACAAGTGAGGTATTAAAAGGATTGCGACCATGTGTTTGTGGCATATATTGGAGAATGTTCTGATTTAGGAAGTCTGAGGTGAGTTTACCTCTTATCATACAATAATATAGTTATATAACAATATAGCCATTACTGTGGAAACAGTAACACAGAGGCGGACTTCTTGATATTGCATCTAAAAACCTATTCTTTTTAATGAAGTGTAAATAAATAGGTAGTTCTCATTCAACTTTTGCTTAGTGTGTGAATGAAAGCGACTTGTATTTCTGCTAATTAAGTATAATTTGCCAGAGGATCCCCAGCTGTAAATTAATCCTGGGCAGGGATGCCTGATTCCATTCTAAACTTACCAGCTTGGGCAGTGATAAGTGCAGCTGGGAAAAGCTTCGCAGGCTTCTGATCAGAACGTTTGTCTAGGATCTTGGGAGGGTTTTGGCAATCTGTGCTATCACAGTTACACTGCTGTTGCTGTCAGAGATGGATGTTGTAAAGAAAGGTTGGATTATGATGCGTAGATGTCTACTCAGAAAACTGAATCTGAACTTGCATTCTTTGTACTATTTAACTTTTTATTCGTCTTGCCCAAGTATTTTTCTGGATGTGTAAAGCAGCCTGCTTCCTTGTGTGTTTGCTTTCCAAGAAGCAGCTAGCAATGTGTCTTACTGTTTGGAACACTTGCCAGAACTGCCATTTAAAGTGTGGGATTCCCAGGATTTTCAGGAGAATCTCTATTCCCAGAGTTCTGCTCCCTTGATCAGACTAAGAGATCATAAAATAGGAAGAGAAAAATACTTTCATAACCAGTCAAAACAGCTGTGTAACTGGGCAGCTGAGCAAGGAAATCTTCATAGACAGTTGCTGTTTCCGAGCTGTAATTCTGGCGGGTTTTGCTTCCTCTTCCTTTTTTCTTTTTTATTTTTCTTTGTGACTTCTGAAGATAAGTTATAGAAGCTTTCCGCAAGATGCCTTTTTTGAGGGTTCCTGGGAAGTAGTTCATGCATGTTTACCTATTAGAAGCTACATTTCTGTTCCAGCAGCACCATAAAGTATAAAAGATCTAGTGCTAGACTGTGATTTAGGTTAAGATGTGCTGACATCTAAGAGATGGAGGACAGAAGCAGCAGCCAAAGTATTAGATAGACTAAGCCATCTTGGCTTGAAGGATATAACTCTGTAATGTTCTTTGAAAAACAGTCATTTTTTTGGAGAAGGGCAAATTTGAAAAAAATTTGCATTCATCATGTTCATCCAAGTTGGAATACATTGGTGATGCTATAGAAAATCCAGTTACCTCAGTTATGCCACAATTACTCTTATTTCATATCAAGGAGTACTGATTTCAGGAGCAGCTGAGGCTGTTTTTAGCCTGTCTCTGTTAAGGCAGGTTGAGTGATAAATCCCTCACTGGTTCCGTTAGATTATACTCAGTCACTTCCCTTATACTGGCCACAAAGAGGGAAATATGAAGTAAGAGATACTATTCAGGAAGGTCTGAGGTCAAAATACCTGAATTTTCAGCCTTTTCATATTACAGCACAATAAAGCAATGTGGCCAACATGTGGCCTGAACTGAGGTTGCCTTCACTAGCTGTAGGATTGTCCCGTTGCTATAGACATGTATGAGTCACAGACAAAATGGCATAAACTGATCTCTCTTAAATCCCTAAACCAGGGAACCAGAGGAGATGCAGAACCAACTAGTATTGGCCTCTGTTGTCTGTCAACTTCTTTAAATTATGTCCAAAGCTACTGGTAATGTCTTCAGTAAAAGCTTCTGAAAGTGATTCTTGTTTCATAAGTGTAGAGGTATTTGTCCAGTTATGCTAACAAAAACTCTCACAACTCTGAGTCGAAAAGAAAGGAAAAATCAGAGGCAGTCAGACAACTAGAATTAATATTTTGTCTGTAGATTACTGTTGTTGAGAAAAGAATGAAAGTAGATGAGAAATGTGTGCCAAAAGGAGAAGAAAATGTTATGGGGGAAAGATTGAGAATAAACTTTAACAGATGGAGCTGACAAAGTAGAACAGGGACCTATTATATTTTGCTGAGCAAAATACAAGAGGAGCTAATAAATTGTTTAAGCTTTCTGATATTCTAGTTAAAGCTTTAGCAATATTTAGTTAGTATAGCAGGAAGAATCGAAGAGCATGCAATAGAGATAAGAAATTAACTTTTTTTTATCAGGGGTTTGTGCAAAGGAGCCTGATTTATGCTAAGACTGCTTTCCATGTAAGGGAGTGTAAATTACATTTGCAATGACTTTGAGACTATACATCACTGTAAATATGGTTCCCAAGAGTCTTTCTGCCTATCTGCAAGAGGAACAGAAATGTGAAGGGTTTTCAGATTGAAGCTGCGTTCAGAGATTCTGGTTTCTCTCTTTGGGATGTTTCTTCTGGTCCTGTCCTGCCCTGTACTCTCTGCTGGGAAGATTCCACTAGTCACCCAGCAACTCTGGCACCAGTTCTTGCCTTACTTCCACACTGCATTCAGCTAAAGGGAAATAGTACACCTCTGTTGAAATCAGCAAACAGCAACTCATTTGCTGATACCACTGTCCTCTGTTTTGTCTTTGTGCAGCACTTGGGTCCTCTTTAATTTGGTGTCAGATCGCACAGAGCCAACAGGAAACTCAGCTGTTTGGTACTCGCATGTAAACCTTACTGAAGACAAAATATTGAGATGGCAGGGGGCCAGCTGCTCAGTGGGACTCAGTAAATGAAGGATCCAATCATAGTTCTAATAATAGGTAATGTTGGAACCAATGCATTCTTCTCTGTGTCTTAGTGTTCCCCTCTATAAAATAAGGGTCATTATAAACCTTTGCTTTGTCCCCGCTCTGAGCAATTCAGAACATACTCTTTATGGAAGTGGTATTTGAGCATAAGCAGGCAACCAAACCAAAGGAAAGAGAAATGCCAAGGGCCGTGATCTGAAAATTACTCTGTATCCTGTTCCCGCCAAAACGTTTAATCCATAGCCAGAAAACAGGCAGTGAGAGTTTAGGTGTAGATATCTCCTGGACTTTTTTGTCAGACTAGTAATTTCTAAGGCGCCTGTTGTATTATTCATCCCTAGGCAGGTTTACATGATTGTATTATGGAATTTTAGAAGGTTTTGTACAAACAGATGAAGTTAAAGGTCTTGGAGTAAGCCTCATTTTTCCAGTCCCAAATTATAATTTTAGGTTTCAATCCAAATATGATTACACAGCTCTCTAGGCTCATTCCTTCTCTTTTTATTAAAGGCAAAGGTTTGATGGCCAGATTTGATGTAGTCAATAGAAGGGTGTCATTTATCTAAACAACTTTTAGATGTGTTGTATCAGTTGTGTTCAGATTGCAAAAATGTCATCAACTTCTCAGCAAATCAGTATGTTAAATAACAAGTGTATTTTTTAGTGAACACATTAAGTACTTCTAAAAACTTTCAAGTACTTCTAAAAGTTAGTAGCGACTTTGATGGGATCAAATCCAGATGGCTTGCACAGAGTAAGTACCAGCAAATTGGCTAAGATATAAATAGATACAGTCCTGGTCTCCTGAGCTCTCATTCCCTATTCTGGTAGCTAGACTATTTTTTTTTCTATGATTTAAAATTTAATGCAAATTGTAGACTGAAGATGCTAAAAGGACTATCAGTGTATACAGTGTGCAATCTATAGAAATTAAATTACATACTCAATTTAGAAGGCAATTTGAAGCATGATAATTGTGCTCAATTAGAAGGCTCTACTACATGCATCTCCTGTGTTATATATTTGGGCAACCATAGTTCAGTTGTCACTGCTGCCAGTTTCCTTCAGAGTGTGAAATACAGTTGGTTCTTTTATCCGTGGAAGGTTAGGTTACCTGCTTTAAGCACTTGTGGATGGAGCTCTTTTTTTACAGTTTGCCAGGCTCCAGGTATTCTTACTTCAGGTACAGCGCTGCTTAAATTCACGTGTACTGTTTCCGCAGCAGTTTGTGTCCACAAGGTGTATATCCACAGCTGTGCGGTGCAGAGCTGGTGGTACAAACCCTGCAGACCTGAGTTGGCTCCGTGCAAATTGAACTCCAGTGTCCTGTCACTGTAATTCCAGGGCTAGGGCTGCAGTGCAGAGACAGCAGAGTGGCTCCACATGAAGTCAGCAAAGTGCAGCAGGGTTAGCCTGGCTCAGCCCAGCTCTACTATACATACAGCTCCTGTCTGAGCTGCTTGGGTGCCTCTGGGTGCTTTGTAGAGAGCTCTGGGTATGGCATCACTGCAGTGCAGGAGGATAGCCTCGCTCAAGGACAGTGCTCTCCTACAGCCAAGAGCATGGGAGAGTGGTGCCGAGCCATCTGCAGTGCAGTGCTACATGTGCACTGCATACCTCTCCCCCACCCTGGAGCCTGCTTCAGAGGCATGCCAGGGGCTCTGCAGCAGCCAGCTTGGGTTCAGCTGGATGTACTCACTCCAGCTCTGTTGGATACTGCGTGGTCTTTTGCCAACACCTTTGTTGTCTGGTTTTTTGTTTCTCAAGACATTTCAGCTCCCTCTTGTGTTGGAGAATGGACCTGTGTAATGGACTTCAAGCTAGATTTTTGGAAATCACTTACAGAAAAGATAATTTACCAGTGGCACCCTGGCTGGCTTATAATAAATTGTTATTTGTACTGAATGAAATGGTATTTCTTTTTGAGTCATGATAATCCTGAAATCATACGTGACCACTAGGACTAAACTCTTTATTCACTGAGAATGTTTATCTCAACTCACTTAAGTCTTCACCCAGCTTTATTCTCCCATTAACTTAATTTTGACACCACCTGCTATTTGTTTTACACTTCAGTACATTCAAGTCTGCACAGCACTTTGAAAAAAAGAGATTTTCAAAATCTGCTTTTGAACCCATTATATTGAGATTTCCAGATAGAATGGAAGTACTTGAATTTCACCCTTCCATAGATCTAATGAATACTGAACTCCTGAAAAAAGTTTATTGTTTGAGCATACATGGCAAAGCAGTTAAGAGCATGTGTGCTCCCATCTGCCCCAGCCCTTAGTCAGCAAGTGAAATGGTGCTTCAGTCAGGGTTCTCAATGGGCCATGCACTGCCCTAGACAGGAGGGTCATGAAAGAAGAGCCCCAGCCTCTCCAAAGAAGCTGCTGAGCTTTCATGAAGCTTTACTGATTTCAGAAGAGCTGCGTGGAAAATCACAAAGCTTCCAGAAGAAAGTCAGCCATAGGAATAGGCCCATGCGCCACAAAATGAGGCATTTAAACAAAGGAATGCTCACATTATGGTTTAGCATTTGTTGCAATGCTGGGTCCTTTACACAGTGAGTTTAAGTGCGTAACCTTTTGATGGATTTATGCTTGCATGTGACAGTTTCAGATGAGCAAAGACTTCTATAGCAAGCAACACATAAAACACTAGTGGTGATACTATGTCAGTACTGTCTTGTAGAGAACATTTGAGGAGAAGCAGGTGAATACAAATAAATGGGTGTTTAGTTGTGTGTGACACCTTTATTGGCTTCTGTCCACAGGGAAAGGCTCTGCTTCTGCTTGCCAGGATTACAAATGCCGGGTAATAAAGGGGAGATGCTGCAGCACTGACCTCAGCTGCTGTAATTGTTGCTCAGAGCCTGGTACCACTACCAAACTACACAGAATTCTGTATGTAAAGATAAGCAGTTAGAATTCCTCCTACAAGTTAGCCCAAAGCAAGCCAATTGCATGCAGCATAATGTGCAGCTCCTGACGTTTGCAATATCTCATAAAACCCCCTTGCAAAGTTAAGTTGGCAAAGTGGTCATTCTTCCAGTCTTCTGGACTTGCTACACAAGGGCGTGTTGTGGTTTAGGAATCATTGCCATAACTCTGTCCAAAGCCTAAGAACATGTGTACACACTTACACGGATTGGCTTCCACTGTACTTGCATTTAATTTCTGTTCTTTTTGTGTAAGTAAATGGTCAATGAATGCAAAGATGTGAAAAAGAGAAAGAAAGATTGAGGTACTTAGCTGAGTCCAAAAAAGTCAACACAGTCAAAAAGTGCATATATACAATGTGTAGGGATGCAAATGTTAGTCTGACTATGGATGTGTAAACAACGCACCCAAACACTGCCTAAACATGCCTGTGCAGTTAATACAGAATTGATATCTAAAGCAGCTTGCTTATTGCTGTTTCAGCAACATGGCCATAAATTTCCCACATAGAGTATTTAATAATGTGCCTGATTCTAAGGCCACTGAAATTAGAGGAATTCTTCTGTTACATTCAGGGGATTTTCTAGGGGTGAAGGTACAGAACCTGGCTGGAATTATTGTTAGTCTTTGATTGTGTGATTTCTATGAAGGTAAACAGATGACTGCTACCCAACTTCAAACCTGTCAGAAACATTCCCTTCCAATTAAGAAGATGCAAAAGATGAGTAAGTCAGTGCTCACAAACTCTATAATTAGTTCATAGAGGATGTTGTGTGAAGAAACCTCTTAAAGAAGCTTCAGACATATTCAGTGGAGGTTTGCTGTTCAGGAAAGTGGTGTATTGTTGAGAACTGCTGATCATGTTTAGCCTGAGCTTAGAGTCTTTTCTTACCAGATGTGATCAGCAGAATATAGGGCTGTCCGCTCTCCTTAGTTCTTGTTGTCTGATTCAGTTTTTATAAGCGTTCATAGGCATAATTGCTTATGCTTACTTTTGGTGTTTTCTCTCATTTGGGAGAGGTTACCTCATGATTGATTGTTTTATGGGGATAGGTTCCTGCATCTTCCTTTGGAGCACATAGTGTTGATCGTTCCATCTGATGTGATACTGAAAACAAGTAAAAGTAACTTTTGCTGCATAGGGTGAAGGTTTTTTTCAGAATGTTCTTGGTTCACATAGTCCCTCTAAATTTCTGTTCATCAGTATGATAGACATGGACTGCCTTGACTGAATGTTGTCTTTATTCCTTGTTCTTAGGTAGCTTTTTTCAATTACTTGCAGCTGGGCAGACTTGTGGTTTCTGTGAATTTCTTTTACTGAATCTGGCACAAAAATTTCCCTGTTAAAAAGCGTTTTATTTCTTATGCAGAAAGAATGGATTACAGCCCTCAGAAAAAGTACTATCAGAGGAAAATAGCTGTAGCTCAATACATTTGTTGACAGTTTCACTGTTTTGTTTAAAAAATTGCCAGGGAGTTGTTCCTACAACAGAGCATGATTTTTCACAGGCGCAGTACCTCGTGAGAAGAATAGTGCTTTTGTTCCTCCAAACTGGTATTTTTTAATTGTCAGCGTAAATGAAAGCAAGATGGGAACGAACTTTTCCCAGACACAAGAATGGAGAGAACAAATATAAAGTATGCCTGTATTCAGAGAAAGTATTTAAATAGGAGTGATATGGATAGGGGAACTATTTTTTACAGTGCTGTACTTGTGTTCTTCCAAACAAAATGTTTACAATTAATTATTTTAACATATGTTGAAAGGATAGAAGGTCCTTTGCATTTTGTGTGTTTAATTCCAAACCACGGAAGAGGGAAGTAATTAAAGTAACATGTACCTCCAAAGAAATGTGGAATTGACGTTTTATTCCTAACTGGATTTCTCTTACGACTATTACTGGCAGAAGGGCACCAGTTCTTACCAGATTTTTGAGTGGTTGCTTTCTAAGTTTGCAGTGAAAAAATACTTTATAATTGATTTTAACCATCTCTAATGAAATATTGGAGATGTCCCATTTCTTCCTGTTGCAAGCAACTGCCCTGCTGACATCAGTGGCATCTTGGCCTGAATTAAGCCTGAACGACTGAAACCAGACCTAGTAAAATGAAACACTCTAGAAAGCGTAAGTGTAGAACCACTTCAACCTCAATTATTGCCCAACCCTTAAGGCTTGAAAACAAAAGCCAAATATGTTTGTCAAAGTCCGCCTGTCACTGCCCTGGCATGAAAATTGCAATTTGAAGTGATTTCTTCCAAGACTGAGGCTTGGAGGTTTCTCCCTGCTTTCCCTCCCTGCCAGATAATGGTCAGACGAAAGATTTGGCCTGGATTCTTAGCAAGTTTCTCTTGCTTTCACTTAATGTAAGTGGTGAGAATCAGCGTATTTCTGTTGAACTTAGAGGTGCCTTTCTTGAAGTATTTGATGAACTATCACATCACAGCACTCTCACCTCTTCCTACAGTTTATTCTTGTGCTAGTGGAGATGCAGTCAATCACCTCTGGCAGCTGCATGGTTTTAAGAAATAATCCACTCTAAATTCATGGTCAGGCCAGGTTTGCATGAAGGAATCATGTTCCAAAGAGAAGAAGAGTCTATTTCTCTTAAGGGTAACCACAACAGTTTTCTGCTTGTGGCATGTTTGGGAAGTACCTCTTTTCAGTCATTCTCCAACTGCAAAATAGATGTTTGGTGTTTCTGGTCTCCCTGCTTCCAGTACAGCCTGCCTACCAGACGGCAAAAGTTTGCATATGTTCTTGATGTAAATATAGAACCTAAAGAACCAAGTCCAATCTGTACCACTTCCCATGTAATCTTGAGACTAAGGACTTACGTGCTTGGGCACATTTAGCATCCTTAACAAGTCTTCCATAAGCTGCAGTGCATCCCAGTAACACAGAGCAGCAAGTTCTTATTACACTAGTTACTGTGGTTGAAAACATGGCCCCAGATACTCCAAACTGGATGATCTCCTGTATTTAACAGTACGTCATCACTTCTATTTCCTGACAATCTTGTACATATTACAAAACTTTATAATCAGAAGATTCAGCTCTCCTTGTTGTAAAAAGACCATGGGAATCAGTTAGGTTGTTTGACATAAAGAGAAGAAACACTGTTTTCTGAATTGGGCTGTCTTTATTAGGTTGAATCTGAATACACTAAAACTTTGCACATATTTGGGTCCACACCTGAGCTGTACAGCTGGACTTGATGAGCTAATCCAAATACTGGATAAGTGAACATAATGCCCCTTGTGGTTCCCTGTTTTTACAGCTGGGGAAGCAGATGTTACAGACTGTGTTACTTGAGTGGTTACTCTTCTCATTTTTGCAATATAATCTAGTTGCTAATAAGTACAGGGCCTAGGGACTTAATTACAGCCCCAAAATTCAGGGATCAAAGTGTGATGAAATGTCAAATTCCCTTTTTATTCTTACCTTCTGAAAACTGCACCTTGAATCTATTTCATGGTGAGGAAAGAACGCTAATATTTCAAGTTCAGCGTACAGACAGAATCACAAATTGAGCTGTTCCCCAGATCATTGGAACTAAATCAAAACATTGTGAATAGACTCTACCACAACATCACCCACTACAAAGTCAAAATCATACCCCAAGTGTGATGTGATAACAAAATGCATAGAACCACTTTAAATCATAAAGGGACAACCCCAAGACTATAGGGATTGCATTTTGCTTTACAAAGCCTTAAACACAAGCAAATTATAAAGAAAACCTTTTTTTTTAAAATACTGTTCAGATGAAAGTTCTGTAATAATGCAGTTCTTTGTCTGAAGATGCTGAATGTATAATTTGTTATAGTTCACATCAAACTCAGGTTCTTTAACTGACTACATGCGTATATAGCCTTTTGCTGTAGATGACCTACCTTTACGTTTGACTTCTGAACACATCACATTTTGGCTTTGTAAGGGCAGCGGAATTCCTAGCTGTCATTATTTGCCATTGTAGTGAGTTCCTTTGAACTCAACCCCCTTATTGTTTTCAGAGCACTGAGTTTAATTTACCCAAACCCCTGCCAACAGTTTGCCTATCGCTACTGGTCTTTCACTGTGCTGTCTTCAGAGGAGAAATAGCAGCCACAAATGTTTCAGAGCTATAAACACAGACCTCAAGATCCCTACTGTAGCCAGGCATGGTGTAACACGCACTAGATTATTTATGGTAGCAGTGGTGTCCCTTTGTTTCTACAGGGTTGGACTCACTGCTCTGCAGGTGTGTGCCCTGATATCCTTCTATTCCCAACACTGGAACTGATTATTCAGGTTAATTCAACAGCTATTCAATTAGCCCGATGCCCATCCTCCTTTCTTTATCCTAATCAAATCCTGTTTTCCCCTGGAGGTCTATAATGCAATTATTTATACACAGATCGATATCTTTGTTTTATAGTTCAGTTGTTAATTTATATACCTTTTTGGTTTTGATTTCAAGTGTTTGGATTGAGTGCGTCTTTGCCTTTCTTGGCCCATATTGCAGAATGCTCTTTTGCTTGGGAATTAGAAAAAGCCTGTCTTCCTATAACTGTGGTGTTCTCCTCTTGCTCAGTGCTTCATCTCACTTCATTGAACTACTGAAGCAGCTGAGCAAACAGAGGTCTGCTCTGAGATATTTTGCAAGTAGAGGAACAGGCCAAGCCTGTTGAACAAAGGATTATTTTAAAGCCTTAAAGTCAGCTCAGTTTGGCATGCAGTCGTCGTTGTCAGAATACTGCTGCGTTTCCTTGCCCTGGCAAAATTGGTCCAACCAAAAGTGGTGCATCAGGGACGATTTGTGCTTTTGTCCAATTCCATTGTGCTCAGTGGCAAATATTGCATTTGCACAGGAGAAATCAAAGCTTGCAGAGGCAAGAGTCTGAATCACACAGGAACACAGATCAACATTACAACTGCATTTTAACCTTAGTCTTCTGATGCTTATTCTGGAGGCTGGATGCTAAGCTGTTTTGCCTTCCAGAGGAAAACACTCTTAGACATAGAATTTTGAATAAATAGCAAAGTGAAGTCAACACTTACTCATAAAATTCAGCTGCAGGAGTGAGCTTGTATTTCGAGTATTTGGTACCATTGCCAAGCACTGATGCATTGAAGAGTTTGGGATCTGTACAGTTTGGGCTGTTCCAACTGTTGTCGCAGTTTGTCCAGGGAAGCTCAAATGTGAATGATGAAAATAGATAATACAGAGACCAAGCTATGATAACGTTGTAGTAGAAACCCACGTAAAGAGCTATGAGTATCACTGCATAGCCTACACCTAAAGACAAATGAAAACTAGATTATACATTGCATTTTACATGCAACAGTATATGCAAACACTGTAGTTACTCAGCCATACGTGGTTGCAAATTCATTTTAGATCTTCAGACCATTAAAACGAATTTTTTATGTTTACATACACACATACTGACATTAAAGCAGAAAATTGCATTAATGATTTTGGAAAATGACTGGCTTATAGCAAATCCAGTTGTTTGCCAGAAAAAGAAATTAAGCAGTGCAATGTCAAACTTTGCTCTTGTACAGCTCTATTGCTGGTTTGCTTTCAATGCAGAAGATTGCAAGCCCATGTTAGTACTGGAACTTACTTCATAATGTCAGAGTCCTTGGAAACTTTTTTTGGAAAAGTAAAGCTTGAGACTTACGTGAAGTTTCCCTGTGCCTCACATTCCCACCCTGAGCTACTTGGAACAGACACCGATTCCTCTCCTGTTTCTTTACCATTGTTACTCTCCAGATTGGCTTCCGTTAGCGTGTAACTAGGTCCAAAACATGCATGAAACAGTCTGTGCTGTTCTACTGAGAGTCTCCAAGTGGTTTTTGGTCATGCCAGTAAATCTTCGTGAATATCAAGCTTGGGGCTAAACTGTGTGTGGACCTTCAAACCATTTTATTATCTCCCCAGGATTACAGAATCCCCACTTGCAAGCATTCTTTTTTGACTTTTGAACATTTGTTTTGTATTTTTGCATACTGTGAAGTGTGCTTGGAGGGTCCTTTTAGTGAGAGAGCCCTAGAGAGGGCATGTTCTTCTCATGAAAGTGGACATTTTTTCAATGGTTTGGGAGAAAGCTTTGGTACTGATGTCAGAGCAGAACAAAAGTTTGTTGCCAGGATTGTTCAGGAAGCTTGCTTTACTTTGGCTTATATCATTCTTCCTTTACTGTGGGCGCAGCATTGTTCTCTGAATTCTACCCCAAAGTTGTCTGTATTGCCTACAACAGGTAGAGACTACAGCTAGTTTATGACTATCATCACTGTACTGTCACAGCACCTAAGTGTAAACCTTTACTTGTGATTTTCTTCAGTTTAGTTTTTTGGAGATGCTGCACTGGAGGCCTAGCAGTTGGAGATTATTAGACTTTCATATTTCTTGATAAAGCAAGGAAGTAGCACATACTTCGAGTGTTAATCCTTGGTTTAAAATTTGCATAAGGAACAGATGCTGACTCTGAAGCAATTGGTAGTTCAAAGACTGCTGCATAGACCAACGGTACTCTTTGCTCTTCAGGAGGCTTTTAATACATAGGCCAGTTTGCCCATCCCTAACATCGGGGAGAAGACTGTGAAAGTAAAGATGAAACTGTATCTTCAAATCCTTGGTACTTAAATGAATCCAGTACCTTAACACTCAAACTCTAGTTTGAGTACTTATGATCAGTAGACTGGAACGGAGGGGGGGAATCACCCAAGGGGATAAATCTTAAATATTAGTGTGAATGTTAAAATACTAAGTACAAATAATATATGTTGCACTGAAATTGAATGATTTTTGTTTAAAAAAAAGTGTTCCTGAAATTCCTTGAATTCAGGAGGACAATGATAGATAGTTAAGATCGAGATTAAAAAACAGTGGATCAACTGTATCTTAAATGTCACTCCTCTGAAATCATAAGAATATTCAGGAATGAATTTGCTCTCCTGTTTCTAGGTCTAGCTTTTCTTAAAAGTAATACTGCACCACCCACACTCTAAAGTAGACCCTGGAAAACACAGAGATGAAAACAGACTGTGTTGGAAAAGTTAGAAGGTGTATTTTTAATTGCATGCGTTATGAGGGTGTATCATTAGAATTGAGTCCCTAGAGTTCACAGCAATAATATTCATAGCTAAAATTAGTACTATAGTGCTGTTCATTTAGAGAAGCTGTTATAAATTTGTGTAGACTGTGTACTTTTCATCTGAGATGTTTGAGTTATCCCAGAAACAACTCAAAAGCATTAGCAGTAAAATGTGTTTGTACATTATCAGAAGATTTGGTCAAAACTTTAAAAGTACTGAGTTTATACTAGTGCTGAGGTACAAATACAACTCGATGCTTATTACTTTTTGAGAATCAAATAACTTATGCTATTCTATATCCTAGTAGTAAGAACACTTAAAAATCAACAGTGATGTATGTTTAGTCCACCTTGAAAATGTCAGCTTAAAAACACAGCTGGAATGTCAACAAGACTATACATGAAATAAGTTCTATTTTCCTTTCTCATCATCTTTTCAATCCTGAAGTCAACAGATAGAGTACCTCTGAGCACAGTGGTATTTGGCTCACACACTTTGAGATCCTTAAGGTCTAATTTTTGCAGTTAGGTTTTCAAAATCCTCATTGCCATCCAAAGGTATTAACTGATACCGTCGGGAATTCTGATTGAGCAAGAATCTTTCAGGTTCCTGGGTGCTGGGATGAATTTTGTCTCCCATGAAGGGATTATAGAAGGGCTAGGTAAATCTGTATGAATTAATTTTAAAATTTGGCAGCACATATTTTATTAGCTTGCTTGCTTATTTTTTATTGTATCTCTAATTTTGCTGTAAGTTTTGGGTTTGACTGATAACAAAAAACCCTATACTCTTCCTATTCTGTGGCACTAGACTCCTTGATGAGGAAAGCTGTATTTTGAGAAAGAAGACTAACATTTACTCAGTGTAACCTATATCCAAGCACCGGATCTGCCAAGTTTGGATTGCTATTGTTAAGCTCCTCAGCTTTTGTCAATCACAGGATGAACATGATCTGAATTTTAAGCTTCTAAGATCATCTGAGCTTGACTGGATTTCATTTCAGATAGCTCTGTGTTGCAAAGGCTTTTACACAATATTTTAGATACAATCTGGTATAGGTATAAGGAAACTTCCAATTTTTGTTGGCAAGCAATGCTAAAGAAAATTCTTGAGGCTCCTTAACAAATATTTGTTCCATGTACAGAAAACATATGGCTTCTTTCACTCAGGGAGATCCCTTTATCCCTGACCAGTGCCAGACACACTGGTTGATATCCAAACACCTAACTTTGCATTCTTCCCTGCAGAATGATTGCAACGTAGTGTACAGGACAACACTCCACAGCCTTTTATTCACTGATGCTGGAGAGTGAACCCTAATGGAAAACACTCAATAGTAATGATAATGTTTGGGTTTTGAGAATTGCTTTTCATTGCTAGATTTGAAAATCACTTTACAAAGTCTATCAGAATCATTGCTTCAATTTCATAGGCAGGAAAATTGAGGTACAAAGCCACAGATAACTTGTGTGATGTTGCAAGTCTAGTGGCTGACCTACGGTCTTCACAACTCCATTTTAGTGTTCTAGCCACTGTGGTATGCTGACTTCTGCAGGGAAAGCTCCACACAATGAACTGAATGGAGTCAGTGGTTATCTTGCTCACTGGGGGAGACAGGGTTGAACTGACCTGGATGATGGGATCTGGTATTTCCGAATGTTTGCATTGCCAACTCCTCCCTCCACTTAGAGATACCCAGTTCCTCCCACTCCCCAGTGCGCAGGGGAAAAGGAGGACAGGGATGAACTACTCCTGCTCATTGCTCTCTGTTGCACTCCTCAGCAATCACCCTGAAGAATATTGCCGTGGCTTTTCCCATTTTGTGCTCCCCCTGTGATAATCAAAAGACTTCTGACTTCAAGGGTTGGGGAAAGGTCAGCAAATATCATGCTGTCTGTGGAAAGATGAGAGACCTTTACTTTGTTTGTGATCACAAGTCTGTGGCACCCTCATGGTGCTATTCAAGTGAGTAGAGGGACACTTACCTTTGAAAACTGGACAGATTTTCCACACAGTGGCAGCCCCTTCTCGGTTATATTGTCCCAGTGCTAATTCCATATAGAACAGGGGCATTCCAGCAATGATTAAGAAGAGGGTATAGGGAATAAGAAAAGCACCTGGAAAGAGAATAATTAGATGTTGTAGTCTATGATTTGGTTACATTTTGCTTTCTCTGTTGCTTACTTTTACTGGCTAAAGACAAAGCTACTGCCTTTGGGAAGTAGAAAGTTATCTTGTCCCTTTCCTGTATTTTTTTTTGAGGTCTCAGAGACAGAACTCCTGAAAAAAGCTGTAGTCCATGCCTTCGATTTCCCCCTAATATTTCCCCTCTGCTTTTTCCCTTCAAAGGGAAAAAAACGTGTCCCTGAAAATGAATCCCTAATTGAAGAAGAAATGATGCCGAACATGCTTGCAGAGCTAAAAGAGAAAGGGCCAATGAAAAACTTTATGTTTTTTAGTGTAGTATGTTCAAAAGGGAGCATGGAGGTCAGCAACAGAGGGGAAAAATGTTGTGCAAGTTCCTGTAAGTGCGGTTTAAATCATACTGTGTAAGGTGTCTGCAGACACCTCTGGCTTGAAAATGAATCACTCCTGATCATTCATATGGAATTTGGGCTTCCATGGCGTGTTTTGATTTTTGCTGTAATAAATTCCCTTATTCATATGAAATGTGTTAGACAACACACCCCTTTGCTCATCGCCATCAATGTGGAGGTTTCACTGCTAGGCCCAAGTACAGCATCTTTATATTGCACCAAAACTGTCACCTGTGGAAAAATCCTAATGTGTCAGTGCTACTATCATAAAACATATTGCCACCTGAAATACAAAAGGACCATCTAACTATCTGAAAATTTCTTAGCTATTTTTGTATGATCTGGGTCACAGAAAGACTTCCCCAGTGCATGGCTACATGTGATACTATAAAACAATTATAGTTGGTGTCATGTTTAATAACAGGGTGCTCTGTCAGTCCTCTGCTTTGCCCTACCTGTAAAGCATAGCTTTTATTTTATTGCATAGCTTACTTGGTCCAGAACAGTTCAATTCATGTAAAATTTGTCTGTATAAAACATTATTAGATTGTTTCGATAAAGAAGCAGCTGACAGAGTAGCTACATATTCTGAATAACTGACTGTTGTCCTTAGGAGTTATGTATGAAAAAGACACTAGATTGTGAAAATCGTGTTTAAATTGTTCAGCAAAAGAAAGAAGACAAACAACAGCAGCTCTCTGTTTCTCCCAATAGCAAGCAGTAGGAACCTTTGCAAACCAAATCTGCTGTACTGGTTTAGTAATTTGAAAACTTCACTTGCAAAAGAAAGTAAGTTTGCACTGTTCTAAATATATAAGCTTACAGAAGGTATGTGTAGTCTATAAAAGTATAAAAGCATGACTGTAGGTATCTAAAACATGCCAGTAAGCAGACTGAATTGCGTATTTAAAAAGTACTTCTGAAACTACTGTTGTGCTTTTAAAAGTCTGACTAGTTGTTGCTCCTTTACCTTTCATGTTTGCTTTTCACATATATTACTAGCTGCCCAGCATGTTCAGGGAGGGAATTTTGAGTATATACTGGAGAATAAGAATGGAAAACCGTACTCTGTTCTCTTAATCATACCATGAATCTACTTCTAAAAGTAATGTGCTGTAACATAGCAGCAAGGACAACGTATTCAGCATTCAGTAGTAAGTTCAGGCATTTGAAAGCTGAAATCTTGCAATGAGACAGAGACAATGTATATCAACAGAAATAAAGAATAACGTAAAGTTTTGAGAGTATATCCTAAAAGCTGAAATATATTGGTTGTATCTCTTTGGGGGCAAGAATTATCTTATCCATGATGTTTATATGGAGTGTAGTGTGAATATAACCTGCATTCACATAAGGTACTACAGTACCAGCAATACATGTTTTAATAATATTTCAGTGTTGTTGATAAGCTGCTTTCTACGATTGTCATGTTGAAGAGACATATGTTTGAATATTGTGGAAATAAAATATTTGTATTCAACAAATACTTGATACCCTGCAGTTCGGAACTCTGTCCGATGTTGAAACATACTCAGCTCAATCAGTCTGGGATACTACATATTGCTTTCACTATATGTAGTATCTAGAAAAATTATTTTAGATGGGTTTACTGTCAGATTTCTTCTAAGTGACAGCCTTTGAAGTGCCATACTTTTCTTGCTTCAATAGTATTAAAGTGTGTGGAGCTGACTCACAAACCTAGCTTGTATTTGGGAGGTATAGAGTTTGCACAGGATGCTGTTTAATTTCAAGAGACTGTGGAAAACATGATGCTGCAAACTGAATAGGGAAATTTGTGTTTGAGAAAATTAATCCTGGAGATGTGTAGTGAACATACGTATTAAATGCTAGTTTGAAATACATGCTTTTTAACTATGACTAATACCATGATGAACTGTGAAGTGTACTGTACTTACGCATACTTGTTTAAGCGTCATCTATTTGGCTGCGAGTCATTCCAGGCTTTAGTTAAAGGAGGTTTCTTTCTTTTTTTTCTTCCCCCGCCCTGCCCCCGCAAGGGATTAGTAAAGTGTGGTGTAATTTTCAGCAAAGAGCAGTTACACAGTGTGGCAGGGTTTCATAGCTGGGTTACTTATCAGGTAACTAAATGATTGAAGTATTTTGAAATTGAGATAAATATCAAAGTAAGGGTGCTTAGTCACATTAAGTTGACTTAATGTTTTGGAGACTTCTGGAAACTTCTTGTTTAGCAGCTTCTGATTAGGTAAAAAATATGAAAAAGTCAGGTGTTTTGTAAATATATTGATATTTGCTTTTCTCTTCCTAGCCAATATCCAGAATGAAACTTCATGGTGTTTCGTGAATCCTTTCTGAGATCGTGGGCACTTCAAAGGAAAATAAATGATGATCAAAGTATCATTCAAATATCTGCAAACTAGAATGGTATGCAAATGCTTATAGACAGCACATGTGTGATATATATGATCAGCCTGACTCTGTGATTGCACAGGGGCTCCATCATAGGACTGGTTTGTGTATAGTATTTTATGAATAAGGAGTCTTGTCTGGAAGAAGACTTCATACCGTCCTGCATGGGCGAACATCCTGTAGGCCAGGGAGGAGGCAAACTGGCATCCTGGTGGGACTCTTCCTTTAGGTCCACTGGTATGAATTTGAGCATCATACCAGGCTTCTCTGAAGGAGCAGCCTTCCTGTTAATGGCTACCTGGTCTATGGAAGTGCGTTTGGAAGAGTGACATGACGCCATCTGTGTCCCTCCCGCCTGCGCCACTGGCTGCAGAAACTGCTGTGCTTTAATTGCATGAATCCAAGGGGCCAGTCAGATCTGTATAGCCCAGACAGCTGAACTCTAAGGGAGCACACAGTTTGGCTAACGCATCAGACTAGCTTGCCAAGATCTACCTACCTCAGAGAGCTGAGCGAACACAATCTGTGGGATTGCTGCATTGGCTGTAGCATACTGATAGCACTCGAGGGGATTCCACTCCTCCACTGTGCGATGGGATGGGGCTGAGCACACAGCTGCATCCCACAAGGCAATCCTGGTCTCAGCAATCCCTAATGGTTCATAATTTCCCTTTACAGATAAAAATCTGAAGTAATTAACATCTGTCATACAGCCCTGGTATAAGAGCCATACTTGACTGGCTACTGAGTCACACGCAGCTCAAAAGCCACAGGTTGGCCTTGGACTGTTGTGAATTACTACATCTCTCTGTTAACAGATTTCATGAGATCCATATACATCCCTTAAGGTACCAGTGTATACATGGAGTTAAGACAGCCTTGTGTCTTATGCAAAATTAGATTAGGTCAAACCCTCAGCTTCTACAAGAACCATCTGTGTGAAACTTCAAGCGGAAACTTAAGCAGAAGTTTTTTTAAAAATCTATTGCGAGTAATTAATGAAGGACAAAGTATAAGACAGGCTTTGCATTCCTGTGTTCAGGGCCAAAACAACTTCTTAAGTTTGGTGTATCAGAATCTACGCACAGTGTCTCCTCCCTCTGTTCTTCAGCATTCACAGCATCCTAGGGGGTGGGAAGCAGAGAGGAATACAGCTCTAAATACTCCTCTCAATCCTACAAGGAGGTCTCATCTCACTTTTAAATACCAGAAAGAAAGAAGCATTAATTTACTACTACTGAAACAAGATCATTTAAACAGCTGTGGTTATCCTAAAGGATTTGTTGATGCACGTACAAGAAGCAGGCCAGGACAAGGGTAGTTGAAACAATTTTGAACTATTTGTGCTTGTTAGCCTTCTGCATTTGTTACCATGGTTATTCTAGTCAAAATGCTAACTGGCGGGCATGCTAAAACAACAAACTTTGGGCAAATATTGCAGCATATTTTCAGATAGGCACGTTTCCGGTACTTGTGCAGGGAAAGAATTTAAAAACAAAGATCTCCCAACTGGTGAACTGACATGCAAGCTAATCTCTGTATCTGAACAACATTGCTTGTTTTTTTTCGTACAGTACTTCAAACAAATAATAATCATAATAGTACTTCAAACAAATCAAACAGTTGATAGAACGCAGTATGTTTGCTCGGACAATGAGGAAAATGGGTGGAAACTCTAATCTGTGCAGACTGTTGTGAACGAAAAAGGAAGTCCCTGATGCGGAGATCTTGAAATCTAGATTGTACAAGATCACCACAGGTAGAAAAACTAAGGAATCAGAAAGGCATGCATTTCTTAGTACACGAATATTCGTTCTGGCTCTTCAGCAGACTAGCTGCCAGCTGGCTTGCACAGCCACCAAGGGCACCTCTGAAGGAGGTGAGCTTGAGCCTGCAGCTGACTCCTGGGTGGAAGGGTAGACTTTTACTGACCTGAGATTACAAGCAATAAAGGTTTGCGTGGTACAGCAAAAAGTCAGAGATACAAAGGAGCATGATGTAACCTCAGTGTCAAAGCCAAGAGGATGATTTTAACAGCAGCTGTATGATGGTGTTGAGCCCAGCCAGCAATAGATTATGGTAGTGAAAAATAACATTTTTCTGCAAAACAGATCGTATGACATACTATAAAAACTTCAGCAGCACTTTGCACGTATAAAATCCTCCAATTATGCAATAAAATCTTCCAAGTATGGAACCTTTCTCGTGGAAAGTATTTCTGAATCATAAAACCAGTGGAGCTATACCACAGTGAGTGACATGTTTCCTTTGAAGCCCTTATATTTAGCTTCTCCCTCTAACAAACCATTGCTGGATTTGAACCTATTTATATTTCTACTTTCAATTTGGGCTTAGAGCCTTCAGTTTTTCCAGAATTCCAGTTTTAATAGTGTTCATTTCACTCAAAGGAAAGTGAAGATAAATAGTTTCCAGAAATGGTCCAGTGCTGTTCACGGCCTGATGCCAGCTGCAGCCTGCATTTTTTGTCTTGAGCTGTTAACCTGCTACTTCCTTGAAATCACTTGTGAAGTGCAGTGTATTTAGAAGCTGGCCACTGGGTTGTAATAGAAAGGGTTACCCAAGCCCTTCCATGCAAAGCCAGTCATTTCTTTGGCTTTTTGTTACACGAGTAATGAGCTAAAGAAACCCATTAGTAGCTATTTTGAACAAACTGATGAGAGTTAAATATACCCAGAGCAGCACGATTCATTCATAAATAATACCCAAGTCATTGGCTAAGGTCCTATTTACATAATTTAATGAAATGATCACATTTACAACAGTGTGTAGCTTAAAGGTAGTCACATGAACATACAAGAACAGAACCCTAGCCTATGCTGTTTGATAGGAAATTAAAGAATAAGTAAAGAGACCTGGGTGGGTTTGAGAGAATATAAATCAGGTTGATCGAAGGTGGCCAGTGTGGCAGTGGGAGCTCTGGAGCTTTGCGGGGGATTCCTGCTGCTGACCTTCACAGCACTCTCACTGTTGCTAGCTTAGGAAATTAAGCTATTCCCATCTTTTGCTGTGAGTGTGACTGTAGAAAGTCCGAAAATCTGCTTTACAAGGTTGCAGTGATAGCTTTTGTTTTTACATCTTGCCTCGTTATAGCAGAGGTACTACTGGAGCTGGCCCCTTTGTTTCTAAATAAATGAGTTAGCATCAGGTGAATTTTGACAGTACCTTTTGTAAGTAAATAACCTGGAGTTTGTAACAACGTGAAGGTCTAGCTGTTAACATTCCTGTCCAAATCCATCTTCTTGATTTTGTGCCTTTTTCTATTTTAACTACCTAGCTGGTTTAAACAAGAAATGAGAGAGTAAGTGAGCTGCAGTGTGGAGCCAGCTTGTAGACTGTTTTGTTACGTGATTTATGAAATCCCTATTACTAATATTCAATAGGACAGGGTTTGTAGGACTGGTAGTATCCTTTCATAGAACAGCTAACACTGTTGGGAACAAAACGTCAAACTTTCTAGTTTACAAGCTCTTCAGGAGGTGCCAGTCAGGTGAAGTGCATAGTACTGGACTGCTGGGTCAGCATGCAGATGCTTAGCTGGAGCACACTGCTGCTTTGCAATAGACATGACTGGAAGCTTAAGAGATGCTAAATGAAGCGGAAAAAATACTATTCCATCATTTTATTAATAGAAGTGTTCTATTCGTGTTTTTTCCCCAACCTTGCAATTATTAGGGGTGACACAAGGCTATATTCACCTACAATTGCATATCAACAAAACCACCCATGTAAGGTGTAGGCTGTACTTGAGATGTACAAAATCAAGTGTCTGTCAAAATGTACTCTGATTTATTGGTGGCAGAACATCCATGGCTAAAAATATTTTTGAATGAAGACATCAGAAGCTATTTGCTGTGAGCTTGCGGATCAAGATAAGCAGGTTTTGGTGGATTCCAGCACTAGAAAATCCGTAACAACAAAACCACAGGTGAAAAGTTTTCCTTGAAATATGTGTACTGAAAAACTGTGTTCTGTGATGCACAGAATACAGTCATGTACATGAAGGGAAATACTACTTCATCAGCTTTAGCTGTCTCTTAAGTGTAGGGAAGTCCTTGCTTGGTGCCAGGGAGATTTGGCAATTACAGTTTTACTTCAGTTCAGGTACAGACTGTTGGTCATGGTTTTCTCTCCCTTCTCAGAGAACTTGTATGTTCATTTGTGTTTATTTTGTCTCATTCAGCTGTAAACTAAAATGAATGTTTTCAAAATTCACGGATCCATCTGATTTTGATGCCAGAATGGATTGTTAGATACTTTGATTTAACTTCCTGTCTTAACATAAATGGGAGTTTCAGACAGAAAGTGACCCAATTCTGATTTGAAGATACCAGGCAGATCCTTTGCGTTTTTTGGGTAGTTTATTTCATAGGTTAATAACTTTGGTGTTATAAAAGCTAATTCTAAAAAAAAAAAAATCATTATTTCTAATTTGACTATATGTGCTATTTGATTGTGGCAGTGCTTTCCCTGATAAATTAAAATACCCTGCAATACTTTGTTTCCCTCTTGTAAGGATGCTTAAGCACTGCAATCGAGTGTTTCAGCCTTCTTTTTATAATCTGAAGAGACTGAGTGAACTAATGAATTACAGTGTAATAGTGATTCCTGCTTTTCTGTCTAAAATTCCCACCTTGCAGGTATTTCTTGGTGTAGGAGGTTCATATAGTGGCAGTTTGAAAAGTTCTGTGGACATTTTTTGTACCCACACTAAGGTTTTGAACCCAGTTTGAGCTGCGCATTTGATGCTCCAGGACTGCCAAGTTTATATCCCTGAGATGTTCCTCCACCTTACTAGAAAAGAGTCTGGGATAAATCCTCTGGATTCCAGCCTGTCATTTAAGCAGTGTTATTCCTTGCTTTGGGCTTTCTGCTTTTGGTAACATTCTCAGGATTGCCCTTTTGGGAGCTGCTTACTATCCTGTGCACATTGTAGAGGGGATACACAGGGACACTCACCTCCTAGTTATGCCACCTGCACTGCGTGCCTGACACGAAGTGATACAACTGCCCCGACAGAGCTAATTAGAGCCACTGTAGTAGCTAATGTACACCGTGAGACAAGGCATGTTAAATGTACTTTGTTCTGTACATGTAACAGTGCCATTTCTGGTTCACAACACAACCTCAGATGGAGGGTGTTTCTCTTAAAGACTGCTTTTCTTTTGCAGGTTGTCAAAATAAAAAACAGCCCCAAAGTTAAGCACTCTCTGGAGAGGACGCAGTACCCATTTTAGGCAGCTTGAAATTCATAACTGTGCCAGGGTAAAACAAAGTGCTTAAGACATCTTAAATCAGCTCTAGACAAGTGCCAGGCAGCTTTCAAGAGGATTAATGTACAAACCAACAGGAGGTAAATGCCTTGAAATTCTGCTAGGGAAGAATCAGGTATAAACACTCTGGGGTACACTTAAAATTTGCCTTATCATTTAGTGATTAGCAAATTTTAAGTTCTAACTCCAATTTTTGGACTCAGTGACCAAAGCAAAACATTCCTTCTCCTTCCAGGCATTATTAGAGATTTATTTGTAATAGTGTAATACTTTCTGTACTATCTTAATCTTTACAAACTCTGGCACAACAGAATCCTGTAAATTCTTTCTGTCACTAAAGGGTTATGTTCTATTACAGAAGCATGAGACGGTTGTACATTCCTACCTATAAGAATTCAAGTAAAGCTAACCTTTACTCGTAGTCATTGTAAATTATGCCTTCAGGATGAATGTTATTTCTGATGCCACTAAATGAAGCAGAATAACTATACTGTAAACCACATATAATGCATGTTTATACACGGCTTTAAACTTTTGTAAACTTTAATGGCTGTGTGTGATGCTGTTAGCAATGATTTTGGCAAATTTACCATTACAGTGATGGCTACTATTGCATAATTGCATAGAACAATGCAAAACCCTGTACTATTATCAAAGATTATAGTTGCTGTTGGATTCTGCTAAAATTTTGGAAGGTCTGGGCAAGGGTAGCTACCAAATGGCTGTGGCTCCTTTACTTTGTACCTTTCTATTCCCAGTGAACACAAGAATTTCACAAAAACTGTCACAGCCATCTTCCCAGAAAACCTTTCCATTTGGAAAAGATCTGTATTTGGCCTAGAGTAGTGCTGGTAATATTCTGTACAGAATGCAGAGTCATCAGGTGGGGTCTTTGAGAATTTGGGCACAAAGCAAAACTTTCCAGTAGCATCCCTGCAACAGGAGGACTATAAGGACTACTACTCTTGAGATTCCCTTACTCCAAACGGTAAACTGAGTCTCACCTAGACCAGTATGAAACCACAACAGTGCTTGCATCTCAGTGTAGCTGTACTGGCTAGCAACACCCTTCCTTCATTTTTTGCCTGACTAATCTTCCTCTTCTGTGGGAATTAAAAAGACAAAAGTTTTTGTTTAAATTTGAAACCTCAGCTTTATGTTTGTTCTTATTTAATGGACTATTTTCCTAATAGGCTTTAAGCAATAAAGTAAATTTTCCCCTCAGTCCAAGCTGTCCAGTACAGACTTTATCACTGCCATTCTGCACAGGGCCTCCTAGCTTGAAATGCCAAAGAAGAATCTGAAAATGACCTCAGGGCCCATCATAGCTCGCTGCCAAGATGAAGCATAAGCCTGTTAACAGTTTGAAGCAAAATCCTTGTTATTTCATCACAGTGCAAACTTCTGCTAGGGCAGATTGTAGGGCAGTTTTGTTCACTGATTACTCAAAACTTATGATAAATCAGTGTGGCTGAGCTTGGTGTTTTCAACTTATCACACAGCTATAGTTCTTTTTCATATTTCTAAACAGCTTTTAAACACGTAATACCTCATGACTGTAAAGCAGCATTTAGAAGGAAAAATGTAGGTGGTCTTGAAGCTCTCAAGATCTCTTAATTTAGGGTTAGAGACAGTGATTTTGTCATCAGGCTCTATATGCGCCAGTGAAGGATTAACCTGCAATTTAGGAATAGCCTGGTAACTGTTCACTGTCACTTCTCTTTAAGGAAAGACTCAAGGGAGAAAGAGTAACTGCTGCCAGCTATATTCCTACAACCGCCGATTTCAAAAGTTCTAAAAATGTGGGTTAGGCCCCAGAATAATTTAAAATGTGTTAAAATGTAAGATCTAGTCTAATACTTTTATTTGTCTGCTGGCTTTTAGTCTTGTATTTGCTTGTATTTTCCCAGCTTTTCTCTTTAGCCTTGAGAGATTATTGCCTAATAATTTGTCTTGTCTCTATGAAACTGTGAGAGTAAAAAGCACTTCTTAAAATAGTACGTTTTTATTGCTTGAGCCTTACATAGGAGAACGCAGAGGTCATAGTTTAACTCTCGCAGAGTAAATTCATTTTGTGTAATAATGACTGTCATCTATGTAAGTCCTGACATTTTGCATATTAGGTAAAGTACTGAGCTATTGCACTGAGTGAAGATCAGTTATTAGTCAGTGGAAGTCTTCTATATAAGTTTAGTCTGAATAGTTTTTTATTACTTTACTCTGTTTTTATTCCCACATAATTCTTAGTCTGGAACGTCTGTCTACTTCGGAGTCCTTAAGAGAGAGACGTCTGTTATTTGGGTTGAAATCCTGGCTCTGGTGACGTCAATGGAAAAAAACCACCCATTGACTTCAGCTGGGTCAGGATTTCTCCCTTGTGGTGTACAAATCTATTGATTTTAACTAAGGCTGTAGAGCCATACATAAATGAGAAACAACTGCAGAAAAGAAGCAAATGATCAAACTCTTCCCCAAAACAAAATCCTGGAGTATCTCCGGTCTTGCCAACACCTGCCACATGATCTCACTGACACATGTGCATTTCTGTTTAGAGAGGAAACAAAAGCACTGCAGAGTGTAAGCTATTCCTTAGTTTTGTGATAAATCTTATAAGATGCCTATGTACAGCTCAGCTGGGGGCATGAGCTTTTGAGCTTTCTTTTAGCGTCAATCTCCATTGCACATAAGTAGACAGATCCAGTCCTGCATGCTGACGAAAGGTCACGTAGCAAAGATACTTTTGAGTAGATTCTAAGCTGTGAACTTGATGTTTTGGTAACACTTGGCCTTCAACTTTCTAATACCATAGTTAGTCCAAAATACATAATTTTTCTTGCTCACTGAAACTCTTTGCTTTCTGTTACTGGTGTTGTGAAATAATGATGCTTCTGCCGAGGCAAGGCGCTGAGACCTACTGGAAGGCAGGTTACATTAACATTGAAGAGGAAGAAAAAAAAAAAGCATGGCTCTTTACTGTAGAATGGTAGTGAAAGTCTGTATGGAGCTTGTTTGTTTTCCAAAAGTAGGTCTTTTGGGGGGACTGCAGAGAACAACCTACTAAACTTAGTATTTGAGAAATTATTTCCTCCTGTATGATTCCTTGGGGTGAGGAGACTGTATCTCGATTTTAATATTGCACTCATTTAAAAAATGGTGTGTTCAGGGGGTAACATCTTGTTATCAGCAAATTATCTCCTTGCTGTCATTGTGGCCATACTGACAAGTGAGTTCCTTGGTGTGAATTAGGCATCGCTGAAAGCTGCCACTCCTATCATGTTGAAATGAATCAGGAAATCCAAGAAGTGTCTGCTTGGGAACAATTATTGCTATTACTGGGCAGCTCTGTATTTGAAAGTCATGAGCCACCCTGTGAGGTCCTTCAGTAGTTTGGGATTTTTTTTTCTATAAAACGCTGTAGGTTGCTGTTACCTTAATTATCAGGTTAGGATCTATTAAGATCTATAAGGATCTACTGCTCCACCTTGTGGTCTGAAAAAAGTTTTCTGTTACTCTATTCTGTAGAGTGGTGTATCAGAAAAAGTCCAGCCTCTCCCTCTTTTTTTATTAAACTGGAATTTGACTGGAATCAGTATCATACTTTTCCTCAAGATATGGATCTTAAGGGCAAGTGATGTGTTGTCACCTTTGGCATGCTTCAGGATAGACATTGCAAGAGGTATTTGATTATGGAAGAAGAAAAGAGAGAAAGAAAAATTAAAGTTAAACCAGTGAAGGGTGCTATTCAGTACACATAGTTCAGAAGGTGCAGAATAAATTACAAATAGCTAGCAAAAAATAAGATACACAATACTCGGCTGCTTTTTTTCAGTACATGCACTAGACCCATGGTAACAGCTTGTTTGTATGGTCAGTGAGGCAATTGGATAGGGTGTATTCTTCCATGCTGCCAATGGGCCAGAAAATCAGCAGCTTCCCACAGTTCGGCAGACATCAGTGAAGATGAATGCTGTGCAATTACCCAGCCACAATCCTTCCCGTACATCAATGCCACAAAAGCTGTTTCTCAAACTAACAAGGGCGATAAAGCAAGACATGGCTTTTTACTCACTCGGTCGCTAATTGCAGTCCTTCGAAATCATGCAATATTTTTCTCCAGCTCTGAAATAAAGACTGTAAAGGAGTAAAATTCTTCTGCTGTTGAAATCACAACTCCTGTGTACTTCAGTGGGGTGGGATCAGACCGGTACTGCTCTTCGGATGCTGGGTTTGTTCTAGGGAAGCAGTTTATAACAAAGCAGTCCAAGAAAGGCTTTATGTTTGTGTAGTCTAACACCACTGGTCTGGGAGTGTTGGATCCTATTTTGGACACTTCAACAGTGTCCAATAGTAATAGCCAAACAATAGCAACCAGAGCACAGCTTCTGCACTCACTTGTGCTGTTGGAAGTGAGTGGTTGTGCTCATAAAGCCTTAAGGAGTAGGAGCACTGGAAAAATTTCCATCTTCTATAAAAGGGCCTATTGTATAATAAGGGGAGCTTGTCTTACTGCATACCAGCAATCAGAACGCTAGTCATAAAAAACATTTATGGACTGGCAAAAGACAACTACCTACCCAGTCCTGTCCAAGTTTTGTTTAGTAATATGTTATCACGGAATTCCGTGCGCTGGAAAGTTGGTGGTGTGCTTTGGATGAATATGAGTGTGAAGAATTATGTGGCTTACATAGCCAGACCTCCCTGCTGACAGTTTCCATTTCTGAATGGTAGACCCTAGTTCTCGAAGTGATGCACTGTGCTGTCACCTTTGTCATGCTTCAACAGAGAGATTGCAAAACTTGTTTAAATAGAGAATAGGGGAAAGGAGAAGGAAGAGTGAAAATAAAACAAAGGATAGCTTTGATAAGTAGTTTAGAGGTTCTTTCCTACGGTCTTCATGAAGAACAATGTCACAAGGCAAGGAACTTAACTGTTTCCCTTCCATTCCACCCACCTCCTTCCCCCTTCTTTATGGATTAAAGGTTTCAAAATCTCTATGGCTAAAATTAAGTATGTTGAATCTATACAGAAGTTAAGATACTGAATTATACTATAGTTATCTCTCCAGAATTTCCATGAGAACAGGAACTGTTCAGCTATACTGGGGGTCTAGGCACTTTTGGTGATGATTTCCTGAAGGACTCCAATATCCATCTTTAGGAAATCAAGTTTTGAGTGTCAGCAAAGCCATTCATTTGGAACTGTTCTGACTTGGCATAGTGCATAAGATCTACACAATCAGGATGAAATCTTGCCATGAAAGGTTCAAGACTTAACTTGCAGGAAAGGGGAAGATTAAGGAGTTGTAGTTGGAGGAGGGAATTACAGGTTGCCAAGACATGGGTAATAGGCTACTAACATGAATCCTTTGTCTCCAAATGCCCTGAGGAAGGGAAACTGAAGGTTTATAATCAGTGTGATATTCCTGGAATCTTTACATATTCTTCTTTGAAACTGGATTTGGGCAATGGAGTTGTCCTGAATACAACTTATTTCAACTTTAATAATAATAATAATAATTCCTTGTTATCACATTTCAAGTCGAGAAGTCGAGTCAGTTGCAAGATTCCCCCAAATCCATTATCATGGTTTAGTATATTCTATATGAGCAATATATACAGAGAGAATGGAAAGTACTAGGAGCAAGGTAGTACTGAAAGATCTAGAATTGTATTACAAAGACATTCTATTTAAATTTGTCTCCTGCCTCCTGAATTACACATTTTAATATAACTGTATCTGTACGTATAGAATTTATTTGGTTATGGTTTATTATTTTGTCATAGTGCTGAGAGCAGTTAGGTACAACATGATCTAACAATTATGATGCATGTAAATGCTATGGAGTTTACAGAGCAAACTGATATCAGAGAGCCATACTACAGTTCTTAACTCTTTAATTGGTTGGGACAAAAGCTTTAGAACTGGGAGTTGCTGATGTGCTTCCCATTAGACACAGCAAAAATGAAGGCAGGAGCTATTCGATGTTGCTTCACAGAACTGCTCAAAATTCTTTAAACCATTTGTTTCCATTTTAGTTCGCAGCAAGAGGTTCAGTAATTTGTGGACTGATTTTAATCATAATTTTCCTCACAGCATATCTAAACAATCACTGAAGCTGTATATTCCCTCTGATCTTATGTGTAAGATCACAGTATTAGCATTCTGTTTCATATCGGTGTAAGTATGGGGAGGAAAGTATCTGTTGCAAAACAACATCTTCAGACTGCTGGAGCTGTATTCATGTCACTGAACTGACAGACAGGTTTGTGATATTTTGTCAAAAGATGAAAGGGAAATTCTGCCCCAAAACTACGTAGACCATGTCTCAGAGTCCTGACATTTTGGCTTCTTCAGTAAGGAAGGGATGCCGGCTGCTACACTCTGAATATGGCTTTTTTATTTTCCATTGCTCCCAGCAAATTTTATAAAGAGCTTAAAAATATGTTATTGAGAAAACAGACTAGAAACAGATGAAGCTTAAGTGCCTGCTATTTCAGCTTGAATGAGTATCAAAAACCTGAGATGCCTAGTCAAACTATAAGAAACTCCTGTATCTGTTTTAATAGGTGTTAATATGAACATAGAAGGCTTCTTAATGCAACTTTCAGAATTTACTTGTCCAGGAGGGATATATATCCTATTGGTATGGATTTCTAGGGGTATTTCAGTACTTCAGTTTCTTGGCAGAATTGAGAAGGACTGAAAATGGGGGGAGGAGGAAGATCTTAAGCAGAGATTTTAAATTTCCAATGAATGAAACTGTTTACTACTTGATGTGTTTTCTGCTTCTTACTTTAGAATAAAGTGCTTCTGAGTGCTAATCAAAATGCATTCATTAAGCATGCTTAGAAAGAGGTATCTTTGCTTTTGTCAGAAGAGCTTATTTGACTCACACCAGCTTTTTTCTTGTCTTGGTAACGTGGAGAAGCAAAGGTGCAAAACCAATTTTGGCGATTGAGTGGAGCACCCCTTACATCAGTTCTGAATGCTTGCCCCGCATTAATCACAGGATGGTCCCCTTAAGGTGTAGCGTTGAGCTAAATACCATGAATCTCGTCTAGAACCTTTCTATGCTTGTGTATCTCTAGAACCTTTGTAAAATTGGCAATCTAAAGGGCTGCTAGAATTGTTCAGGGACAAATAAGTTCTCTGCTCAGCCAGCAATTTAGCTGAGAGTCCATACAGCGTACCACTTATATGCTATTTCATAGTATCTTATCCCATAGTCAGAAATTAGAATTTTAGAACTGATGAAAGATTTGGGTGAGAAAGATTCAGTTCTTCCTTATCAGTTAGGCATAATGCTTCATATGTAGTAGGTGTATGACATAGTAGCTTATAACCGTGCAGACATTACAGTTCTGAAGATTTATTTTTCGGAGCCAACAAGACAGGTAGAGGAGAATGGGGGATTTCAGAGAAGCAGCTGGCAAATGGCATGTGAGCTACCGTGCTGGTGAGCCGAGGTGAACTGATGCTCTGCATACACAAGGTGGTTACTGACTGATCAGGGAAAGGAAAGAGAAGTGATGAAGTCACTGTGAGCTGGCCACTGAATACAGCTCTGGGGAAGGAGGTACTGTCACACTATACAGCTGAACATTGTCCCAAATGTCACAGGATGTCTGGGAGCCCACAGCTCATGGCCACAGCGTGGAGATCAGCGTTACAGTTTAACTTATCTGAAGTTGCTGGTGCGATGCGCTAACGGGAATTGAAAACCCCTTATTAGGAAACCGAAATCACTAGATTTGCATCTAAGCTTTGATTGATTGATGAGTCAAACTCTTGGCGTAGGCTTTGCGGTGAGATTATTTTAAAGTTGATTTATTATTATCATCAATGCTATTTTGGAATGTAAACCCTGATATTACAAGGCAAAGGTTATCCACCTTTGAAGTGCAAAGTGCCAGATTATATTCTTTCTCAAAATAGTGATTCAATTCGGTGGCAGACACTTGGCAAAACGCAGGAGGCAGAGCCTGGTAGAAAGGCAAGGTGCTGCTGGTCAGCCTCATAGCTTGCTTTTGGCGAAGCAGTGCGCTAGCCAGGCTCAGGGCTCTGTGGGAGGTGATGCTTCCACAGGTGTCATTCTCAATGTGCGACAGCTCTTGGCTCCTGCCTTTGTGCTTGCCCTGTTTGGGGATATTCGGGTTTGGTTGTATGCTGTCTTTGGTACCTGTGTGTCCAATTGCTCAGTCCTGCATTACAGCTTATGGGAGTATGAATAAGAAAGGGAGCATTAGGATAATTTGTAAGATAATTCTGTTCTGAAGTGTATTGATTGCTGGAGAACTGTTCTTTGAAGCAAACAATTTCTTCTAGAACTACGGTGGTCTAAAAACACTTAAAAAATAATGCTTCAGAGGAGATTAAAAGTGTATATTATGATAGAGAACTGTTAAAATATTTATCTGCAGTTATTCGTAAATTCATTAAAAGCTTAAGTCTGATTCTTATGATACAGTAAGTCTCCAGTGACTAATCCGACAATTACATGCTTCCTAATGAGTAGTCTGAACATGACTGCCCTTGCAAATGCTTTGGCTCACAAAAAAAAAAGTATTTTATGTTGGTAAATTCTTCTTCCACAAATTTCAATAGGAAATATTAATTTTGCCTATGACTATGCAGGAAAACGAAACAAAACCGAACATTAATACTAAAAGTATCTTGTACAAAAACTACAATAGCTTTGTTAACTGAGCATCATCCTCCCCCACTGTGAGCACATCAGTTAATCATACTAGGCATTACTCAACTTCATTTGGCAGCAGTAAAATTTTAGATGTAATCCAAATATCACGGTAAATTTTTCCCTAAGTTGATGAGAGCCTAATTTTAACGTTCAGCATAGTCTTTTACAGAACTGGGGAGCCCTTAAAAGGTTGGATGTGTTAGACTTGTTTTGAGTACATTGATGTTGACCACTTAGAGTCATACAGCTAGGGAGTTTCTTTTCAAAAACAGAAAAATGGGCTCTTGCCAGAAATGACTTATAATGAGGATATAGCACTTGTGAGAATAGCCAGTAGAAATGACTGTAGTTGATGATTTCTCCAGTGACATTCCCTGCTCTCAGAAATGGACTGCACAAAAAGTATCTGATTTGCTGCAAACAGTGCTTGTCCTTTGTGCTGTGAGCAGCAGTCAAATACATGTAAGTTGTGGTGTTTACTGATCAGCCAAACTGACAAGGCAATGTTTGCGAATTCCCCCTTCTGGAGTGTTGCCTTATTTGCTTAATGAGAGCTTACAGAATTTGACCATCTGTATAGAGCCTTCCTATCATCTTATGAAGTAGTTTAGAGCACATAGTGGGCATAGCCTGCTTCCAAGGGCAAGATCTCATCCAGTCTGTTCCTACTAAATTGTCCTGCAAGTTTTCTGTGGCCTGTTTCTTATTATAATACAGGCACTGGATCTGTCTCTGCCCTTGTAAGGCAGGCAAGTCCTATGGAAATAGGTAACTGACACAAAAAATAAACGCTCTAGCTTTTTAGGTCTTTAGACTAAAGACTGGGGATTATTTTTTTTTTTTAATAGCAGAAGAATGTTTCCAAAAATCTTAGTTGTTCACAGAAGGGTTACATTCTGCCATCTATCTTTGTGCTGAAGTCCCATTGGGGTCTCTCAGCAGGCTACTCCCAAAACACAGATGTTTCTGGCTATTCATTCAGCATTTTAGTGCTGCTGGATGCTTCTTACTCTTTAGCTTTTTGTTACTTGGAAGCTTGTTAAAAAACAAATAGGTTTTTTTTGTTAACACCTCTGGTGCTGTCTCCAAAGTTACATAACATAAAAAAGTCTATATAACTATCACTGGGTGGTGTACACCTCATGTAAGTAAAACTCACTGAAGTAAATTATAGGAGTTTTGTATGTGTGGAACTTCAAGATATAACCCAAAAGCCTGTATGTCTAGTTTTTAATCAGGAAATTTCCCTAGAGTTTATCAAAGACAGGAACTCGAGGATTTGGCTAGTAAGAAAGTGGGGGTGTATATGCATCCCTGTCCTTGGAAAATTCAACTTTGAATGAGGGAATACAGTGTGTATTTATACTTTCTTTCTGAGTTCCTGTAAGTTCTCACGCTTTATTGAGAACCACCTATTTTTACAAGCATGGTAAGGCCCTTAGCGTGTCTGCTGGCATCTTAAATTAATCACAGTCAGCCTTAGGAACGTAACAGTCCACATGTCACCCATGTCGCTTTTTTCAGATGTAAAAGGGGATGCCATTTTCTACCACGACCATGTCCTTGACACTGTTGTTCAACATCTAAGAGCATCTGTAGAACTTCTGTGGGTGTAGATTTTGGAAGGATAACAGAATTTCTTTTTGCTAGATAGCACAAGCTATGCTGAAAACACGCGTTAATATACATCAGTGGCTTAGGACTTAGGACATTGCAACATGCTTCCTTGTCACTGCCTGTTTTGTATCAATCTGTTGAAGATACACAAGTTCCTAACCCACATTTGGCTATCTTTGTCTAAAGTCAGCTCTAGTTAAGTTGCTAAAACTGAGTAATTGCTGAGGCTTTCAGAATAAAGACAAACTGAGGAAGGAAGAGGAAAGGAAACCTTTTCCTTTCCACTGATTTACTTATATATGCCATCCAATTCAAGTTTCATCTGTTTTGGGGTTTTTTCCTCTATCTAGTAGCTCTTTATAAATATCAAAAGGCAAAATTTAGCCCTGTTATGAACATCTTGTAAAACTTTTTTAAAGAGCAAATCTGAACATGCTATACAAGTATGGAAATGCCACCTGATTTTGTCTCTTCAGCTTGCTTTTCAGTCCAGTAAAACTACTAAGATAATGAAATTAATTTTCTCCACTTCTGTTTATTTTTATTACATCTTTTGTATTGAGATATGTAAGCCAGCAGTTATATGAAAGCCACTGAATTATTATTCTGCGGTAGCAAAACTTGCTCTAGTGCTAGAAAGGTTCCCTCCTGCAGTAGCAGTGTGGAAAACAGAAGATGTTTAAGAATATCCTGTGGTTTAGGACTGGAAAGTTATCAACAAAATCCAGCCTTATCCCATAGCTCTGCCCATTGCCTCATGTTCTTTGGTCTTGTAGGAAAATGTACCCATAGAGCTAACAAGCTCCCAAACCCAGTTTGAAAGAGAGAAGGGACGGAGTTGGCTTGAAACTTGGTAAAGTACTTTTAGAGACTGAATCTCTTCCTGGAGTTTCTACTGAATGAATCTGATTTACATGTCCACCATGGGAAGCAATGGATGAAATTTTTTTAAGATAGCATAGAGACTACTGTTGTAAAGAGAAGGAGGAGAGCTGTTCACTGGTCCCTGGCTATATTTCCATTCCCCACTTCTTAGTGCAGGGTCTATCCTGGAAATTCTGTCATGACCGACTACTGTCAGCTGATATGCTGATGGCCATACTCTATCAAACAGCATAGAAAAAGAAAATCTCAATATCTAAATATGGTTAAACTTCATGAAGCCAAACACAATCAAACTGTAAAAATTAGTTCATCCCCCTATTAGCCAGAGCTGATGCGACTTCATCCAGGTTAGCTGGCTGATGTCCTCCATGAGAACACCTCTTTAGAAAAAGCCCATTGTTGATGGTTTTTGACCATTGGGATTATCCCGTCTTTAATTTTATGGTGAAATAAGTCTTTTAAGCACCAGTAAAAGATGATGTGTACTGTATATGTTCAAGAATGACATCCTAGGTGTTGATCGAGATGCTTCCTGCTGTAGTTTGTTCTCTATTGAAGAGCAGAGTAAACGAGTGTTTATAATCTCTGTATCAGTAAGCAGTTCTCAGTCATTCTATAGACTTTGATAGGATAGGGCCTCTCTACCTTTGCTTGTAAAGCTCTCATTTCACTTGGCTGGTAGGGAAGAATTGGTGTGAACTTTTCACTGAAAGGTGCCTCTTGTAGCTGTGAAGTAGCTTTCTCTCCACAGCAATTTGGAAGGATTTGAATTAGAAGATGCTAATGACGACCCAGGTTTCTCTAGCTGAACTGATGTAACATAATACATGGAGACTAAGCAAAATGCAAGAGAGGTGCAGACTGTTACCTCCTGTGCCTGAGCTAGCAGCAAATTATAAGGGAAGCAGCTTAGGAAATTAAGTGACCCAAAATACGATAGAAAAGAGTTTGAGCACTCTGGGTGTCACCTTGTGCAACATAAGATGGGGAACAGCTCTCTTTCCCAAAAAATTGCCAGACAACCTGGAGATCTGGCAGTGGTGCATGCGTCCTAAGTGGCATGAATGATGCTGCTGCTACACCTGACACCGTGGAAGCCTGCTGGGTTCATGATGCATTGTGCTGCCGTAATGTGAACTGCTAGAATGATTTCTGGACATAAGGAAATAAGGATGGAGGTACTAACTACTTTCTGTCTGAGGGGTGAGCAGAGAGATTTTCTGACTCCCCTCAGAAGTTTTGGAGGCACCAAAGTAGACCAAGTGTTTCAGTACCAGCCCTTTCTAGTATTCTGTTCAGTTCCAAGACCAGATGTAATTCCGTGTTAATGGATAGGGATTTTCCAATCCTGCATTCCCCTTTTTTATGCTACAAGTGTGAACCGTTAGCCTTTATCACCAGGCAACCACATTATCAAGACGTACATAACTATCTTACAGAACTTGCTTTCTATGTAGCAGTTCTTCTGCCTGTATCATTCACCGTCCCCACGAACAGCCCTCCATCTGCTAGGCAGGGTCTGTTTTTCCTACGCGGGATTGCAAGGCACCCCGTCACCTGCCCGGCGTGCAGACGGTGTTACTCCATCACGGTGTGGAGTCATCACTGACAGCACAGCGCGATTAGGCAGATGAAAGGGGATGATGGAGTTAAGGTCTCACTGAAGATGTGCCAGACAATCTGAGCTAACTGTAGTTATTGTGTGCAAATTTTTGTTGTTGTTGCTGTCATTGCCAAACTGTGGAGGAGGCGAGGTTTAGTCTGTAAGAAGTCTCCTACCTACCTGAGGTGGGGATAGGGGTGGGGTGTGGAAGAACCCCCAAACCACAGAATGGAGGGCAGAAATCCTGCTCCCACGTTAAAACTGCCCTCCCGAAACCTTCCCGTGGTCCGGCGCTAACTTTTCTGTGATGCCGTTTTTCTGCTCGAGTCTGCGGTTTGGGTTGTTTTTTTTCCCCTCGATGCTATTTTTAATTTTTTTTTTTAACGAAAAAAAAGCGTTAAGTGGGCTGAAGCGGCAGCAGAAGGCAAATACGCCTGTGCTCAAAACTAAGTTCAACTCGGAGGGGCGTGCGAGCGGTCCTTACCGTGCAGGATGGGAGCGGCGAGCCGTGCGGGGCCGGGGCGGGTGCCGCGCCGGCCGGGAGGCGCGGGGCAGCGCCGGGGCAGAGCAGGGCAGCCCCGGGGCAGCGCGGCACCGCCGCCGCTCCTCCTTTCGCCAGCCGGCACCGGGCGCGGCGGGGCCAGCCCCGGCTCTCGGCTCTCCCCCTGAAACTCCGGGAGGAAGGGGGGGGGGGGGGGGGGACGGGGATGCCGCCCGTGCGGCGGCGCGGCTTTGGGCTGGGGGGCCGGGGAGACAGACCTCGCAAGCGCTGCGCTTACCCCCTCCATTTTTGTAGCAGAGGTAGGGAAACCGCCAGACGTTGGCCAGGTCCACGGCGAAGCCGATGACGGAGAGGAGGAAGTCGATCTTCTTGCCCCAGGTCTCCCTGTCCTGGGGGCCGCAGCGCGGCGCGGGGGCGGCGGGCAGGAGGCTGCTGCTGGTGTACTGCACCCCGTTGTGCTCCTTCACCAGGATCAGCTCCACGTCCTTCCTCGGGGGCGGCGGCCCCGCGCGCTCCGGCAAGGGGGCCACCACCGACACTTTGCGGTCGGGCTGGGTCTGTTTGTTCATCCTCGCCTTCAACACCCAGAGAGAGCGAGCTGAGGAGGGGGAGCGGGCGCGGCCGGGCGCGGGCGCGCAGATAACGGAAGTGCACTTCCCGCTGGAGGCGACTCCGCGCTCCAGCCCGCCGGTGTCAGCGCGGCGGGAGCCGGGCACGGCCGTAATAAGAGCCATGCAAATGAGGCGGGAGAGGGGGGACCGGGGTGCCCCCGGGGAGCGGGGCTTCCCGCGCCCTGCCGAGCCGCGGGTGCGCGCAGCCCCGGCCGCCCCTGCCCCGGCCGGAGCCCCGCGCTGCCCCGGCGGCGGGTTCGCCTCGGAGTTAGGCGGCCGGGGCTTGCGCTGCAGCGGGCTGCGGGGCGCTCGGGGCTGCTGCTGCCCGCCGGGCGAGAGACGCATCCCCCGTCAAGCGACCTGCAGGTGCCGTCAGCGGGCAACAGGTAGAGCTGATCGGGACTGCCCGCTGCCCGCCCTTCCCGGCCGAGCTGCGGCGCAGAGGCAGCGTTCCCCTCTCTGCTAGCGTGGCTGTAGTTCAACAGCAGAATTTGGCTTTTGACATCAGAGCCTGGTGGGGTGGGGGCTGAATGGCAGAGCTGGACACTGCTAATGCTCCCATGCCAGGACTGACGGATGCCCAGCTTTTGCTTTCCTGGAAAGCGTGGGCCTGGCAGGGTTCAGCTGTCAGGTTGAGGTATTTGCGGGATATTAACTATTTGCTGCTATTCCAAATGGGACCTGGGCCTTTTAGGTGTGAAATGAGCAAAGAATTAGTTGGCAGAACAACAGCGATTGGTGCCAGAAGTCAGCTAAATACTGCTGCAGAAAGGGGTTTTCAAGGACTTCTCCTGTTACAGCTGTGAGCAGTAACTGTGTGTTCGGTGTCTGTTTAGGGAATAAAATTTGAGCACAAAAGGCAGAAGCTGGCTCCCCCTTCCCTGTGTTAAATAGCTTCCCTTCTGCCTGGCATCAAAGAGAATAGGTCAGATCGCAGAGGATTTGCAGTGGTGTTACAGCCTACCACTCTTACTCCCTCTGCTAGGACTGATAATACAGGATTATTATTGTAACATAGGAAGAGGTGCTAGCCAGAGTTTACAAGGAATATCAGGAATTTGGAAAAGAATCCCAACTTCAAGTTAAGGCTTCCATAGTGGTATCTTCCCCTCTTCAGGCCACAAAGATGCTACTAAGACAGCTATTGACAGTTTGCCGATTTTCTGCCTTCATAAAAAGCTCTTGGTTCAAGCTGCAGGATCCACGCTGTGACTTGGATCCTAAAGCCCTTGTCTGGGTGAAGTATTTGAGCAGTGGCTGTACTGTTTCAGAGCAATTGTATGCTTGGAACATGCAGCTCCTATGTTCTCTATCTGTTACTCTGGTTTCCTGCGCCCATCTTCACCAAATCCACCGCATAAAACCATTTTCTCTATTGATTTTGACACTTTATGCCCCATGTGCTGCAAGTTCTTCCCCTGTGCGCAGTCGTTACATAGTACCCTGTGAACACTTGCTGTTTGCCCATGCAGTGCAACCCATATTCTTACACGCCTGCACAGCTACGCTGCTGCCTATTCCTGATACATCGATCCCTCACAGCCACCAAACGCATCAAATACAAATCCATGTTATATGCAGTGCCCCCAAATATGCCCACGCTCCCCTGCGTTTACGTGAGCCTGCACACCCGTTCTCCCATAGCAAATAAAGGACAAGCTCCATTCTGGGCACAAGGAGTACTTCCAGCTGCAGAGCCCTGAAGCCATCTTGCTGACAGACTCACCAGAAAGCACTGGGGATGTCTCTGTCCCATTCCCTGGTACCTATGGGGAGGAGGAAGATGACTGAAGGGGGATTCGTCCTTCTTGGTTCCACCGCACTGGGACTGCAGTTTCTCTGGGAGCTGAAGCTGTAGCCTAGCCAGTAAGGAGCTTTTTAAACCTGGTTCCCCTCTCTCCACGTGACTATTGCTGTCTTAATAATCTGCACAGACTTCCTATGCTAGACAACAGCGCTCCCATATTGCTTCTGGAAAAACAGGGCCTTGCTAAGGAACACCCTTTTTTCCACAAGGTCTCAATTAGCTGAGCTTGATCATGATGTCTATGGTGGGAGAAATCTAGAAAGCCTCCGCTTATTTCCTAAGAGAATTAAGTCACTGTGCATATATATATATGCCTTTAGTTCTCGCATGGAAAGCGTGCACAATCTGGTTAATGTAATATCTGCCGCACCCTCAAGGTAAGAAAGTCCTCAATTGGATTTTATAAAAAAAGTTGCTTAATCTTGAATCTGTCTGGATCTTGTTATGCCTAATGGAGCCTGACAGCGGGTAGAGTTGAAGTCAGAGAAGGGAATGTTGTATTTAGAAACGTCATTGGAGCCAGGCAAGATGGCAGGCTGTTAGTGATATTCCACTGTTGACTGGGAAATGGGCTATAATTTACTTTAGAAAATAGTCAGGTGTTGCTAGATTAGCTATCAATTATTCAAATTTTTGTCTGTTGTCCTCTTTGCAATGTATAGGAGCATATACTGTACGCTGTACCAGTAAGCTTGGATTGTCACTCTCGTACATTAGAATCTATGAAGAAAAAAGAACCCTAAGAACAACAATTTAGCGTGTGCTTCCAGATCTTCATTTGCTGCCGGTGTGAAGGCTCACCGTGCGTTTTGGCAGCAGGGTTTGAATTCTCCAGCTTCGGCAGCACAGCCCTCTGCCACTGATATTACAGAACCACAGGAGCTAGCTACTGTCCTTCCTATGAACCAGCTTTTGAGAAGGGCTGTGTCAAACAGTGTTCAAATAGGCTGGAACTCGCACTTTACAGTTGGTGCATCTGAAAGAGTCTTGCTTCATGTTATGTCTGATACACTTGATGAAAGCGCTTGGCATTTGAGCCAAACAAAACTGTGACTGAGAGGGAATATGACTGCTTTATAAATAAATTGAGGTAAATGTCACTGAGGAAAAAATCCACCACCAAAAACACTGAAACCAAATGACAAAAGAATCATGATAAATTTAGTTGGAAAATGAGAAGGAGTTCTAACTGTCAAAGTAGTGATTACAGTGGGAACTAAAGATCTGGGGTTTAGGGTATTGTTTTATGAGCAAGAGTTGTATGATGAAGTTGCTTGTGAGAGCTGGGATTTGGACTTGAAGACCTAGCACATCCTTTTTTTAATACAATCCAAGATACAATGAAAAGAGTATAAAGGGGCAGGGGATATATCCACCAGTTATTTAGCTTCACATCCTGGTACAGCCACAGAAAGTCTCAAGCTCATTCTGGCCTTGGGGCTCACCGGCACTGAAAGGCTATAAACATTTTTCAAACAAAGTGCATAAGCTGAATGAAGTTAGGTTTGGTTATTCTGTGACAAAAGAAACTCGGGGAATAGCCAGTTGCTGCAGGAACTGGGAACAAAGCAGACAACAGCCTTCTGACTGAATCAATGTTAAAACAATTTCACAGTGATGGGAACATGGCAATGGCAGGGGTGCCCATCTTTCTAGGTTAGCAGGTAAAGGATACCATGCTGTAGACTGTACCAGACACCTTTTGATGACAGTAGATATATCAGCTCCGGCTCCTTGGACTGTTACGAGTGGGCTGGTCAGGTTTGCTTCATAGTATCTCTAAAATCATCTTGTCATTCCAAACGTTTTGTTTACTTAGTATTTAAAAGCTTTGTGTTGTATTGTTAGCAGGCTGTTGTCATAGTATGTCTTCTCTAGAGCCAAAGAAATGCATCTCTTTCACTGAGAGGTCCCATTTGGGTTGGTCCAGCCCTGCATTTTGACAGTCAGTGTCTGTCACGCTACCAACTGTCTTCACACCGAAGATACATATTACAAAAGCACAATGTTTTGGTGTTCCATTTATGCAAGAATGCCAAGTTCTAGGGGAAGACAAGACCTCTCCCTGTTTCTTACAATAGTAGCATTTGTATCTTTTTTACCGAGTTGCTTGAGCTTGTCACAAATACACACCTCCCAAGCTCTTTTTACCTAGGGTCTTCTACCCCTGGCATCAGGTGACCTTCTTCCTGGGGCATCTTTATCTTTTTATCACATATAGGATATCTATAAGTGTGTGCATGCGGAGAGGGTGATGTTGCTGTCTAGGAGGTTCATCCCTCACAATTTCACCACTACTCCTTCTCTATGGGCACACCCTCTTCACCTCACTTTGGCCTCTCTCCAGCTTACTAGCACTTACTATCTTCTGAAGAATATCAGTTGTCTTTGGAACATTTCATACCAGAAGTAGTTAAGTTCCGGCTTCAGCAATATTCCTTCTTGCTACCTGTTTGAATCGCTAGCTCTTGCTGCTGCTTTAGCATCAGCTTTATTCTGTCTTGGAGATAGTTGTATGACAGCAATTTGCAAAACTGCCTGTGAGTGGGGTGAAACTAGGAGCACTCCCAGTTTCAGTCTGGCTGCGCATGGTGTGCGTGCAATCCTCCTCCCTTCATCCTGGCTTGTGCAGGAGAGAATCCAGGTGCAGGGTCCAGAAGGGAGCAAGGGCACGTACCAACCTACAGTAAGACAACCACAATGCTTGGGTCCACTGTAGTCCGTCCTCTTGGTTCACTATGTCATATGTAATCTTTTTTTGATAGTTGGAATAAACCTTTCCTGAGCAAAATCGACCTCGACATTTAGTGAAACAGTAATAATTCCCAGGATTATCAGCCAAGACTTTAATGAAAAGGGGATCTCGCTCACCTTTTTCACACCCGTATTAAATGTTTGTCCACAGACAGGTTATAAACACCCAACTCATTCTGCTCTGTCATTTCCAGGTGACAATCCTGTAGTTTACAGAACAAATTCTTGTTTCTCTAATCCTTAAAGAGCAGGTTTAACATTTTATTCTGTTTGCTTCCATCCCATTTCTGGTACTCTATGATTTCTTTGTTTTCCTTTGAGAGTCCCATTCTTCACTGATTTAGTATTGCCTGCCAACTTCATCACCTCTAAATTTCACTATCAAACACAAAATTTTGGTTGCATATTATTAGTGTAAATATTTAATAAGCTCATTCCCAATAACAGATCTTTCAGGATGGGTAATCTCACTCCAAGCCTGTAATTATCCTTATAGCACAACATAGTATTATATCCTCTTTAGTCAGTTCCTTTCCTGTCTTAACAATTCTATTTATCTCTATCTCTTCTGCTCAGACTAACAATTACAAGTGTCATTGTAGCAGCTGCTTTTGTGAAGTCATGATAGATTAATATCTACCACATTTTCCTTGCTTTTATAAAAGGCAGTTATCAGAAGAAGGTAGCAGATTAATCTGGCTTCCTTTGGGAAGCTCATTTTGTGTGTAGGAGTCTTCTGTGCTTATATGTCTATGTGTCAAATTCATGGAAAGTGTTTTAACTTGAGAACTCCATGTGGTCATAGCATTATATGCATCCCCCTAAACAAAGGCTTTTATTAGATACTTCATAATTTCTGTCATCTGCAGGCCCTGAACAAGACACCTCGCTCAATGTCCAAAGCTAAACTGAGACATGACCCAAAATATATCATGATATGAAAACTTATTGAATTTCAGATGATCCTTAGATTTTTTTGACTGCACTGCTGATGGCAAGGTGCTGGATATTATTTTCCTCCTGTTGAAAAGACTAAACGAAAAAGTAGAAGTAATCTGTCCTTGCTTGCTGGGCGGACCTGTCCTTTCTCTTGGTGCCAGTCTCTTGCTGACATCTCTGCTTGTACAGCAAGTAAAATATGTCCAATTGTGCAGGCTGCAAAAAAGACTTAGAACGAGCACTGGTATCTGCTTAATCAGAAATAGACAACTTAACACAGGCTTCTGATCTTAAATTTATTGTGTACTACACTGATTATTGAACATAATCAAACCAAATCTTTCTATAACCTCATTCATTTTAAGAGGCACCATGTACCTATATCTGAAGATACAATAGGAGTGATTCTTTTGCCAAATGCAAAACAGCTTATTTCACTGATGGCACTAAAGCCCAAACAAACCGTGAGAACATTTAAATTATTCACTGTTAGGCCTAATATTAACATTTGGGACCAAATTATTTCCTTTGGTATAGAAACAGAATTGCCTTTGCGGCCATTGAGAATGGTATGCACAGATCTGGAGAGGAGATGTGGAAATCGTAGAATCATACAATGCTTTGGGTTGGAAGCTACCCTTAGAGGTCATCTAGCCCAGCCCCCCTGCAGTAAGCAGGGACATCTTCAACTAGACTGGGTTGCTCAGAGCCCCATCCAACCTGGCCTTGAATGTTTCGAGGGATGGGGCCTCCACTTCCTCGCTGGGCGACCCGTTCCAGCGTGTCACCACCCTCATGGTAAAAAGTTGCTTCCTTCTATCTAGTCTAAATCTACCCTTCCTCAGTTTACAGCTGTTACTCCTTGTCTTATCACAACAGGCCCCCTTCAGGTACTGAAAGCCTCACTTACCTAAATTCTGTTTGTCATTTTTTGCTTTCCTAAGAGTACTCAGAAACAAGTGGGTTGTTCTTAATAAAGTTGCCTTTTCAATAAGGGAAAGCATGCAAGCAGCAGCTCACGCTACTGTTATCCAAGGTTAACACTGCCGTTACATCCGAATCAGCGTTTTGTTGTGCTAGACACTGAACATGCATAAGCACAGAAAAAAGTCAGATTCACCTTATCTACCTAGAAGCAATTAGCTGTCTATTGCTGGTAGCTGGAGAGAAAGGACCACTGTGTCTGTCAGTGATCCTGAGGCAAGTGATTTCCTTAAGCTTTTGATATTATGATTTCAACTCTTTGAGATAGGAGAAAAAAAAACCAGTAGCTAATTGAAAATAATCTCCTCCAAAACACTGAACAAGACCAGTTCTTGATTTCTTTTAAAAACAAAGCGGATCTGTAAAAATACAAGTATTTGAAAGGATCCAAGTCTCATCACAAGTATTAGCTGAAGAGCCAAAAATAGTTTATTCTCAGAGTTTAAGAACTTTTGTGTATGTTTTGCCATATGTAAGTTTACATGTTAATCTTACAGGTGTTTTCATATGGTTACTTCATGTGTAAGTTTGAATGGGTTTTACTTACTTTTACCGTCCAAAGCCTTTGCAGTTCTATAGCAACAGGTCGGTGTAAATACTTAAAGTTGTGAACTGATTTAGTACTTGGAAACCTCCAGTTGCCCTCAGTTGTAGCATTTATCCAAGTGCAGCACCAAGTAGCAAATTAGCTTCCCAGCTAACATTGACTAGTTTGGACAGTTATAAGTAAATTGTTTTTGCTAAGCTGATTGTTTTAAAATTAAGCCTTCAAGCACCGAAAGAATCAGCAATGCCGAAGGAGACTCAGAGCCTGTCTTCAAAGTTATGACAAGTCAAGCACTTGGCAGTTTTCACAATGACCTATATTTTAATATGGGCTATTGGATTATTTCTAAAGAGGCTTCTTAGCCATAAAAGAATTATGCTCATTGGCTGGGCTGTGGCAAAAATACAATTGAATTAAGGATTGAAATAATTTAGGATCCAGCTGGACAAGTTGTCCCTGCGGCTGAGCAGTAACAGATGTATTAAGCATTGGAAATTGCACAGAAAAAAGGTATAATTGATCTAAGGTAACCTCACTACTTTATATTAAATAAATCAATGGTGATAAGCTGAAAGGTTAGAAGCAAGAAGCTGAATTGAAGGAAGGTGGACCTGGGAAAAAGCAAGTCTAGGTAAAACAAGTTAACTTTTGAGTGCTAAATGTGGTAGCGACTGTGGACACTTGAGCTCCATAAGTACAGTGGCTACGCATTTCCAAATCGTCAGGAATTCTGCTTGGAAGTGCTGGGGGAGAGCGGAGGAGGGGACACCAAACTGCACATCCCTGCAGAAGGGACACATTTTCTAAATGAGAGAAAAAATTACAATTAGCCATCTCTGTCTTAACTTGTGCGTCTGAAGTCATTACTCACTGAAAACCATGGGTGACCCACAGTCCTCACTCTCTCAACACGTGTGCACCTGTAGGCATTGCTGCATTTCAGCTCGGAGATTGAGAGGGAAAGCTGCGCGGTGACAACCACATCACACGGAGCAGCTGGTGTGTTGGGAGTGCAGTGTGTGTGCTTTAAAAGAAGGAGGTAAAACCCGAAAGTTGGACAGCACTGTAGGGTACAGTAAATTCCTTCTGGAGACCCTCGGGGCCTGAACACTCGCAAATGGAGCGGTGCTGGAGTGGGAGGCTGTAGAATGAAGAAAAAAAATCTTTTTCTAGCTCTGTCCTTTGCAAAGGCAGAGACAAAACTGCACACAGAGCAACTTGAAGTAACCCCTCGTGTATGTGTTTAATGTAGATGGAAATACCGAGGGGCAGTACTGGACAGGATTTCCCTGTTGTTACTTCACTTCTGATTCCTTTTCCACCTTTCCAGGCTAAGCACCAATGGTTCTGTAAGCATTAACCTTGTTTTGCAAAGAATGGAAAGACAGACTTGCGTTATGGAGTGTACCTGTATCAGAGTGAACTTATGCTTGCATGGCTGTTGTCAGTTTGGGTGTACATTAAAGCCAACATTCGCTTGCGTGGCTGCTGCAGCGGAGAGCAGGCACTGCCTCGCTCGGGATGACCCCTTTGGTCCTCCCGAGCAGGCAAAGCGGGTGCCGGGACCGGGCGGCGTCTGTCGAGATCGGGGTTAGGGAGTAAGCGCCCAGAGCGACAATGGTTACGGTTCTTTGGCTGCCCGGTTCCCAAGGGTCCCGCTCGGCTGGCGGGCGGCCTGGCGCGGCGGGGGCACTGCGCACCGCAACCCCTCCCGCGAGCGAGCGGCGGGGGCACCGCGCACCGCGCACCCTCTCCCCGGCGGGCGGGGGGCAGCTCTGCGGCTTGCCCTGAAGCGCCACCTGCCGGCTGCCGGGCGGAGCGGCTCTGCGCGGCGGGGGTGGCTGCGGCTGCTGCTGCGGGACCGGCAGCTTCGGAAAAGCCGGGGGAGGGCAGGCGGGTCGTGGCTTAGGTGCCCGTTCTCTTACTCCTGTCGAATAGTGGAGGCCTCTGAAAAGACTAGAGCGCCGGGGGTTTCTACAGAAAGTAAAGACACCTGCTTTGAAAACAAGGAAGACGCAAACTTCCGTAATGATGCAGCAAGTAGGCTGATTTAAAGCAGATATTTGAGACCTATGAATGGCAACATTAAAAGCCAGTCCCGGGTGCAAAATCAAGCAATCGAAATTGAGGAAAGGTTGTCAAGATAATGTTTTAGTTAAGATTTTGCTGTGGCACGAGTGAATGGAAGAGCCGATGTTAGAACACAGCTGTGCCTCTGACTTTCGCCTGACAGCCAGCCCTTTCGCGCACCAGACGTCTTCTGTCTCTCTGCCATTTCCAGGAATTGAAACTTTTGTGACCTGCTAATTCCATGTAGGCTTCCTAAAGCTAATACCAAATTTTGCCTGATTGCTGCTTGTCCTGAGCAGACAAGAATCTTTGACGTAAGAGGAAGGGGAGTGAAAATGCTGGTTTTGAAGTTAGGTGTAGATTTGAAGAATTGTTTGCTTGTTTGTTGATTTCAAATAAACACGCCAAGATGTAACCAGCAGGTAAACATGCAGTCATCCTTTGCTGTGATCATTTAGTTTTCAAACTGTTTTTAATCAAAGTACACTGCTTGCATCTCAGTAAAACATAAGCATAGAAATGGCTAAATGTAAAATTATGTAATTTAAAAAATGTGATAATGCTTTGCCCAGCCAAACCTTCAAGTTTTGTGTATGTACTGGAAGAGTAGCAATACCGAAAGATTAATCAGCCTGAGAGATTCTTTGTGAGACATGATATTCTGAAGGAAAGATGGGACATTCAGAGGTATCCTCAACTTTAAAACATCTCTTTTGCTTTCTGAAGATTTGCATGTTGCGTTCTCTTGCTGTCCGAGTTACGATGAGAGAGTATATAATTCCTCAAGGTCAAAAATTACCATTCATTGGGAAAGTGTGATGGGGAAGTCGAATACACTCACCTCTAGACTGTCATTAACAATTTCTGTGCTACTTCTGAGAGAATATTGCGACTTCTTTGACAGCAGAGTCTAGAATCCTGTTGTGATAGCAAGTCTGCAATGGCCTTCACCCTATGCTCATGCACAGTTAGAGATAAGGACAGAGATTATGGTGGCAACAGATTAGACGGAGAGGAGAAGAGATACATAAAGAGTGGCTCAGATTATGCTGTGGAAGAGGTCTTCTGGTAGTCCATGCCCAGAATCGCATCCTCTGAATGTGAATTCTTTTCTATAGACCAAGGGTACATCTGCAGACTATGCAGTCTCTGTTCTACCTGAAGTAGCTTAATTTTGGGATAATTGCTCTTTTGGTACACATTAAAGTACAAAGTTTTTAGCATTCCCAGGAGGGATCATGGTGGCAAGTCTGGTAACACTGGGATTCCATGTTGGTGACTGGAGTCCCACTGCACTTCAGGAGGTATAAGGAGAACTTACCCTGTCAAGCAGAGCTGACAGCTGTGCTCCCTCTTTTTCTTGGCCAACACCTGCATTTGCAGTCTCCCCATTCTCCATCCCACTGCTGATCTCTCATATCCCTTTGCAGTTAATCGTTATTAACTGCATTCTCATCCATATAAACTCAGCAGAAGAGTATTTTGCCTGCCTTCCCCGTGTCTGTAATTTGGATTTTTCAACTTTAGGCATAGAGTGAGACGTGCATTGGAAAGGCAAAGGAAGTTGCTACAGTTTGTCTCCAGGCATGGCAGAACATTGTGCTGTGTGCCCGCCTACCCTTCATCTGTGCTTTTGCCTCTGGTGAACTGCGGCCACTGTTCTTTTAGGATTCGGGTGCAGAATGGGAACCCAGATGACACAGTTTGCTCCCGTTTTAAGTGACACCGTTTGTGCACTAAGGACAGTGCACTGGGAATGGGATGGGACCTGGCCCTGCCGTCACTGTGTAAGGGGAGGAACCGGGATGATACAAACACAGTCACTCTTCTGGCCATGGAGAGGAACCCAGAAAAATTAGCACGGGGTGGAACAGCAGTGCGTGCTCTGAAAGGATCTCCCACAGAGGGCAATCTCCTTGAAAAGAGAATCTGAGAGAGTGCCAGCCCCAGGGAGGGCCTGGCAGCGAGGCTGAGTGGCAGCAGAGCTGGGGAGGGCTGGTGGGCAATGTGGCCTGGTGCAGACGGGCTGCTGTACTGCAGCTCCCCAGGGATCCCCTGCCTGCGTGGCTGGGCCCAGGGCTGCCAGCTTGCCCAAACCTCATGATATTTAGGGTATTTTCATGAATTCCTACCTTCTGAATTCATGTGATTGTATTAGAAACCTGGCTTCTATCCAAGAATGAGAAGCTGCATTTCTAGCTCATAAGCTTGACAATGTGAACCTTAAGGACTCGAAAATGGAAGGGTAATAAAAATAAATGCCTTACTATTTTTCTGAAGAAAAACAAAGATGAATTTAGGAGGGTTTCTCAGTGTGGTTTAGAAAGTCTTTAGAAGAGGGAAACACCTTGAGCCTCTTTCTGTGCATTCAGAGAGACATCTCAGAACCTTTCTAAGACTTCACATTCTGCAGGTCTATCATGGCAGGGAGGTAGAGATGGGGAAGCAAATGGAATCAGGCCTTAATTACATAAAGTTCCACTTAGTTGTGCTGTCGTGCAGTTGTACAATGCAGAAATTTCCTGCACAAAAGAGTACATGAAATTAAAAAAAAAAAAAAATAAAAAAAAAGGGGGGGGGAGTGAGCAGAACGTGTGAAAGGATGTTGAACCAAAAGCAAACTAGCATGTTATTGTGGAAAATCAAGATATACTAGCATACATGGTGTGAGCTACTGAGCAGTGTAGAACAATGAGTTGTTCTACATGCTCACTCCTAATTTCTTAAAGAAGCTTTTGCTATTAATGGCAGGCTGTTGTTCATTATTTGTCTGCCTGTTATTAATGTAGGCAGTGCTATTTTTTAACACATTTTTATGATCCTAGTGTTTTCTGGTGTTTGTTTGTTTTTAAATTTCTAAAGTTCAGACAAGGATCTGCCTGAGCTTCCATGCATACTGCGGAAGGAGATCTAAGGGCCAGTCTCATCCCTGGCTTCTGCACCTCATTAGCAGTTTGCAGATTTTCTGGGAGAGAGATTGTCGAATATTTTCAGTACCTCTTTATGCGGGGCTCAGACTCCTGCTGGGCCACACAGCAGTGTGGTTTGCCTTGCGTTCAAGTCCAGACAGGAGTTCAGAGTCCTTCTAGCAAGGACTCTGAGTTAAGGCAGGCTGATGCAAATGAGTTGAGTTAGACTCAAAACTTTCCTCTGAAAGTGGGAAATGTGGTTTCTCCTTTTTTCTTTTATTTTTTTCCTTTAGGAGAGAGAAAAAAGAAGAGATAGGTATAGGTACTGCTTGGTTATGCCTTGTGTGTGCTGGCCTCAAAGAGCTGGTTTCGTTATTTAGGCTGCGAGAAGGAGTAGGCTAACAGATTTGCTGGACTCTGATTTCTGGTTAGCCCTTTCAATAAATTAGCAAGTACAGAGGAAACTATGGTGGAATTTGAGGACGAGAGGATGAGTTGTTTGAGTGGGACACTTCTCTGAAGCTTCCTGCATCTTTTTTTCATCATCTGTGAGACCCTAGGTAAAACTTGGAAGGCAAACTCTGGAAGGAATATTGTGTATTTAGTTATGTCAGTACATGCTAACTTCACAAGACTAGAAGAGAGAAAATAATAAGATAGAACCAAATTAAATTGGTATGGTCAATAACTTAATCATGGAGAGGGTTACTGAAGGCAAAACTAACCTATGTTTAACTACATCTAGGCCAGGTACCAGTTTGCCTGCTTCTTTTTGTTCGGGAATTGCTGCAGTTTTCTTCAACATTTCCCTTTCCTTAGGGCTTCAGCCCCTACAACTCTGATCTGTGTGTCTGTAAGGAGACAGGGTTTAGTGCAGCAACAGCACCTCAGTACTCTCCTTCTCAATAAATGAATCATTAACATTGACCACCGACTCTCATATTATTTATCTTACACTGTTCCCTCTTTTCTCTTACCCTCATTCTTTTTTCCCCTCTTCTGAGTTGGGCTTAGCAAAACTTGGTTCCAGTCCCCACTGTCGGGTAAGTCTCTGCATTGCCTACGGGGAGAAAGAGAAAATGGGTCGGAGCTACTGAGGCAGCAGCAGGGCGCAGTCACCTTACTGGAATGAGTATGAGGCCAGGAACAGAGCAGTGCTGGAAGCTTCGTGCGGTGTTTCTGTGGTATAACAACAGCTCTGATGGCACACTAATTCAGTTTTTTTACTTTTAGGAACCACTAAGGCAGTATTGATGCTTCCTTAACTGTGCTAGTTCATTATCATACAATGTAATTATCTGATTCTGGTATACAGTTTGTAGGACCAATTTTCTGGGGCCTGTTTCTTGGCAGATATGCCTGATAACACAGCTTCCAAAAATGTACATTGAAGGGTCAGATTTCTGTGCTGAATAAGTTATTATTTTTATTTTGGTGGGGTCTGGGGCCCTGTTATGATAGGTTCTGTAAAATGTCTAACATAAGGCCAGTCCAAGCCCTACAGAATTCAAGTTTAAAAAACCCCATAAGAGTATGTGATAGGCTCAAGTCAAAATCCCAAACTTTTGGGAGGAATTCGGATATAAATTGGAACTTGGCAGCTCTGGAGGTTTATAATTAAAAATGTCAAATAAAACTCTGGTAGAAGCCTTACCATGTCATTGCTGACATTAATGCTAGACTGCCTTACTGGGATTGGTAGAGGCTTTCTTCCTTCTTGTTTAGTAATGTATTTCCTCTTGGAGGAAAACTGTGGTGGTAAAACTCAGCAAAGCCCACAATGTCTCATAAACAAATTAATTTCATTCTTCAAACATTGTTTCATTCAAGAGCAATACATTCAAAATTAATTTTAGCACTGGATCTTCAGCTGGTTCCTTTTGCAGGAATGAAGCAGCCATTCTTTGAATCTCCCTTGAAGTCTGCTGAATTTGTTAAAATCTATGATGTTATCTTCTGTTGGGAATGCATCCTTTACTGAATTGCAGGAAGGGAATGACCTTGATAACATACTTGATGTATGACTTTATTTGGAGTTTATTAGGAAAAACCCACACATTTGTTTCTAATGGTGAGCACTTGCCTTTAATATGTAAAAAAAATCACCCTTAATGTGTCTCTAGACAGATGTAGTGGCGTTTCAGGATTCTTCAATGATTTTTAAAACAAAAAAACAAACAAGGGAGACCTGTTTCTCGAGTGAGGAGATCTCATTTTATCTGTCTCTGAGAAAGCCCCAGCTGCTCTGCTTCTCCCAGAAACGTACTTAGCAAGGCCCAAGGAAGAGGTAATAGGGCACTTTCATTTGTTTAACGTTAGGCATAGCTTTTGCTGCATTTCTTGATTCATTGATTTTTTTGTTTTTCACGCACTACTGTGATGTACAGATGTGATCTGAATACAGTTCTTTTTTATGGAGACTATCCAGTCTCTTTGCCTCTGGTTACTAAGTGTAGTTATTTGAAATGCAAATACCTCTGTGTTACTTCCAGTATTTAATGTTCTGTACAGAGAAGAGACAGAAATGAAGAGATTGAAGGTAAAGGAGAAACGATACGATCTAAATGATTTTGTGGCTGAAGACTGAGTGCTGGCTAAATCTGGGAGGAATAAGCACCTGTTTGGGAAGTGTTTCACCAAATAAAAAACACTAGGTTCAGTTTATTATACTTTTATATTTTAGCTTATTCTGTAGGAACAAATGAAATTCAGATTGCTAGACATTCATTGAAACAGTTATGCAGCTAAAGTTACCTTGATTTTAGCATTAATATTGCCTGGAAGAGCATTAATATTTCGTGGAAGGCTGCAGTTTAGGTTAGTGGTTTGTATTCCCTCCCTTTTTTGGGGTGGTTTGGAATTTTTTAAAGTACTTTTATTCAGTGGAGGAGTAGGGAACGCACCATGTGATTGCAACAGTATAGCAGGACTGGTAAGTAAGGCCAAAGCTGTGGAAGACGGTCTGCAGTGTAACCCACGGCTGAAAGAGTTCAGTTAAAACCATTCATTAGATGCTCTCTCATGGTGAGTGGATTCAGAGAATATCAGCACTGGCTTTTGAACCACTTATCAATTAATGAGAAACCAAAGTTGTAATGAGTATGGTGATGAACACTGAGTAGTTAATAGTAGAAGCTCGTAAGCAAGAAGAGGCCAGTGCAAAACATGGCACTGTGGCAGTTGTTCCCTCCCCTAACCCTGAATAATAAAAGAATTGAATAGGAGTTGCCCGTGTTGGAAATAAGCCTACACACACAGGCCTGCCTTGTGAGCCGGCATTGACTTTCAGCAGCAATAACGAAGTCAATGCGCTACCGTGCTATACAAATGAGATGAGCTTCCTTGTGCATAAATGAGGCTTTCAGCAAAGAAAATACGTGGGGTTTGTTGCACTGGGTGGCAAACATCTTCCATTATCCCCCTAGCAATGGGGGCGGAAATTACTTGGTGTTTGGCAAGAGAACATACCTGTAAGCCAAAGGGGCTGTGCCGTGCTGCTGCTCTGCCTCTAGTTGCAGTTGCCCCATTACCAGGACAAGACTTGTTTTTCTGCCAGTACTGTGAATGCTGCCTGGCTTCTGGTCAGACTTTGTTTGCTCCAAGAAAGCCATGTGGGAAGACTGGCTTGTGCTTTTTTTACCAGTCCTGTTCTTAAGTCCTCCAGACAGCTTATTTTCACAATTAAAATGGAGTTAACAGGGATTTTCTTCTCTTCTGTCACACTCTTTGTGCCTTGCACTTGGTTGTGCTGTGTTTTTCTGAAGTAACAGACTGAAAATGTGTTTTAGTGATACTTGGTCCTCTAAACTGCAGGTGGCTTTTGGAAAAGGATACTTTAGGCACAGAGGTACCTTTGAGCTTTAAACAACGTGACCTTCTGTCTGTGGGTGCTTCCATACAGCATTTGTCTAGAGATCAAGGTAAATTTTTATCTGAGATGCTTCCTCTGAAGTAATTGCTTGTGAAGAAACAGAAAAAAGCTCTTGATTTTTTTTAATCATTCCCCACTGTCTGAAAGTGGATGCCACCAGTGGGACACGGGCATCTGTCTAGTGGCAAACTTCTAACCTAAAATGAATATTCTTGTCTGATGGCTCATTTCACCACGAAAGACATAAGCTATAGAGTTATAGTAACTGAAGACTTCACATCTATATGTGTTTTATTCCTTAGAGTTTGGGTGACCTGACTGCAACAGCACTGTTTTTAGGAGAGAAGAGGTGGTGACCTTGTCATCCTGGCTTGGTTATTGTTAAGGTTGCATCTGAAACAATTGCCAAGGTGGTTTCTTTACCGATGTTTTTAATTAGGAAGTATCACCAAGATAAATTTGATTCAGTTTTGCTACATCAGTATCATGGAGCGGATTGTGAGCTGAAATATATGTAGATGGCTGTCCTGGGTTTGGCCAGAACAGGGTTAATTTTCACTGGACTCCAGGAAGGGGCACAGCCGGGGGGTGGGGGCTGACCCCACCTGGCCAAACAGAGCCCGGTATTCCATACCATGTGACGTCACGCTGGGTTCCGGTGGGGGGGGGGGCAGCGCGGCGGGAAGGCACTCGCGGCTTGGGGGGGCGCAGCGCCGGTCCTGTTTCGGGAGAGCGGCTGTCTGGGCCGTACGGTTCGTTGTTGTGTTTTCTCTTTATTTGTATCGTTGTTGTTCCTGTTTTCCCTCTGTTTGCTGTTCTGTTAAACTGCCCTTATCCCGACCCACCAGGTTCTGCCTCTTTCTTTTCATTCTCCTCCGCACGCCGGCGGGGGGAGGGGCGGCCGCGTGGCGCTTTTGTTGCCGGCGGCAGCCGAAACCAAGACAATGGCTAACAACTTCATGTCTTGAAATTATTTTATATTTTCTCAGTTAGAAGATGGTGGGATACCTTGATGGGTAGGCCTGATGTAGGATCAGAATAGGATTAGAATATATTTTTCGAGTAAGAATAGTGTGGAAGTTTCAATATTTTAAGGAAAGGGGTGAAATACTTCATATTCATTGCACTTATAGCACAAATTACTTTCAGAGAAACATCCAGTGATTAGGAATGATAAAGTCTTGATGAATTACCCTGCCTTACACAGTGATATAATTAGACACTTCTGGCTGGCTTTATTTTGTATGACCGGTGTGATATATTCCCAAGAGACAAAAGCACTTTCTAAGGAGGGAATACATTGTCCTCGTAGCATCAACAGGCCTTTCTTGAGTACATTGTGACATCCTTTTTGTGGGATGTGTTTGTCACCATGCTATATGGGAGATGTGTGCGTAATGAATTCAGTGGAAATAAACAGTGTTTTCCTCCTTATGAATATTTGTTCTATGATTTATTTATCCACCCAGACTTGGGCTAGTAGCATGTCAAATGCTGCCTGTTTGTTTTCCTGTTGACATATTTCTATCAGCAGTGTCTTCTGTATTATGGACAGGAAAAATATTAGCAGACTTATAAAACAATGGCTTAACGAGACCAATTCTTTGATGTAAGCTAGATTGACTCCACTTGGGAACAAAATAAGAGATTAGGTGGATGGGAGGGGCTTTTTGTCTACTGTGAAATTGTTCACATTAGGCTGAAAGAAGAGTAAATTGAGACTGACTGACTCCACCAGAAGGTCAGACACTGACCGGTGCTGGCAGGCCGGTGTCTGCTAGGGTAGAGCTTGCCTACGTACCCTGTGTCACTGTATGGAGACCCGAGATCTCTTTCTTTTGCACCTTAGCATGCACCAAATCATGGTGGAAAGAATCAGGCTTGATATCACTGAAAATGCCTAGTTGACAGCAAGCAAGTCAGAGATAGCTGCAGGTAAGAAGTACAAGTATTTTGATAGGAAAGAAGATGCTAGAGTCTAAATGCACCATCTTGCAATAAATGATCAAATCTGTTTAATTTCTGCTTTTCATGATCCGATGCTGAGTTTGCCGCCTTGAAAAAAAAAATCAGGGGAGTGTTAAAGCAAAGAATGTCAAATTTGATTACAGGGTTTGGGACACCATGAGCACCCAGGGGTAATTCACTTCATCAGAACTCTTGGCATTTCTATCTCTGCTATGCTGGTACCCTCTTGTGTAAGTTTGCAGCAGGGTAGTCATTTTCCTTTTGCCGTGTCTATTTATAAACTGTTAAATATCCAGGAAAGGTAGAAACCCTTGTTAGTTATGTGCTTTATACAATACTTAGTTCAATGACTGTTTCTTCTGTTGGAGCTGTGAATTCCATTGCAATGAAATTAATAATAATGGAAAGTTCTGTCAAAGGTGACTCTCGTTACTTGTCATTGTGTGCAGGACTTCTTCTCTGTGGTCCACAGAGTATCTCTTCTGCTAACAGAGAAGTTGCCACTATATGGAGCATAGAATTTTGCCTTTAAAATTGGCAATAGCAAAGGTAGAAAGAATGGCTCCTGCTCGTATTTATTTCAAATGTTGTTTTAAGGTTTAGTGTCGCTTTGAGTTAATAATAGTTCAAACCTGCATTCAAACTGCGTAGGTGAAAATGTTACCGTTTCTCTCTCCCCAGTGTATATCGACAATATACTTTTCTGCTTACAAGAGGCAGGCTGTCGAAGACATGTAATTAAATAACATTAAGGAGATTGGCATGCTTTCATTGAAAAGACCAGCGTACAAAATCTAAACATTTTAAATTATTTCTGCTTTGAATGGCTGCTGTAGTTCATGGCTGGTTATCTCCCGTATCAAAGACTTCCGGCATTGAGGAAAACAGTGTTCCTAAAAGCTGCTGGCAGTTCTGGTATGACTCCTTTTAGTCTCCTATACTTTTTCCTGTTCATTTCTTTTTTACATTTAGAAAAAACCCATTTTGGATTATCCTGCAATCTTTGATATCAGGAGATACGAGCAGAAGCATGCACTTGCGTATCTAATTGTGCACTTGGCCTTATCTCTGTCTGCAAGGCTGATGTTTACCTTTGAAAAGGAAATTATTCTTTTTGAACAATTATAGCCTCTAAGCTTTCATCATGTCTCTAATTTGTAGTGCTTTGCTTCTAATGCACTGTCAGATGCTTAGTGAAGTTTTAGGAAGATAATGTCCTTAACAAAAAGGAAGTAATTATTTTATTTGTTTTTAGAAAAAAGCTCTTTTTAACAATAATCTGAGCTGATCAAAAGGTTCTTGATAAACTGGTCTTTTAAATTCAGCAAGGATAAAGCTCAGATACTGCAGTAGGCAGGAATGAGCAGTTGTGGGAAGAGAGAAAGGGGAAGCTAGTTAAGGAGTACTTCTTTAGAAGAGGATCTAGGGCTTACAGATCAGCGATAGCTGTATGTGAATCAGCAATGTCGTGGTGTTTTAGAAAAGCCAAGCCTTGCACTGGATGTGTTTGAGCAGGAATATTGACTGTAAACTGTGTAAAGAAAGCCTTCTAATCTATGGAATGGTAGGGCTGAGGCTGAAATGCTATCTCCAGAGAACTTACATATATAATATGCAGAAGTCTGGAAAGTGCAACCTGTGAGGAAAGAGGTTTTTCTTTTTGGCTTGAGGAAGGCAGGCTGGGAGATGCAAGAGTGAACCGGGCATGATGATAAGCTCTGGATATGTGTATGTACAGATATAAATAGTTACCCTGCAGAGAAGTAGAAATGAATCCATTGTCCCTGAGCAAGGTGAACACGGTACCTAGTGACTTCAGCTGCAGAAGTATTCAGGTTAGACCATGAGAAAAACTTCCCTAACAGTAGAAATTGTTAAGCAATGGACTAGATTGTATGGCAAGGCTGGGCAGTCTTCCACTGTGGAGGCCTTTAATGACAGGTTTAATATGATGAAGTCTCACTTGTGGAAACAAATTCTATTTGCTGAGTTTATAGGAAGGGAACAAATTTTTATGTGTATTTATCGGGTATCCTTTCTAATACCAAATTCACAATAAAGCATAAGCTAAGTAGCATTCTCAAAATGCCTCGGTTTTGCTAGCAATTCCTGGAAAATACAAATCCCCAGTCTCCTATATAAAACCCATGACTGGTTTGAATGATTCCTGTTGTAGTACTGTTACACTGCTAAACTGAGTCTTGTGCAACCATTGTATAACCTCAAGAAATAACATGCTCAAGGAGACTTACAGAAACTAGGGAAACATGCTCGCTCGCTCTTACCTATGCCCAGTTTAGAACAAAGCAATGACCATGCGGGTGTAGCTTTAAAAATGAGCCTCACTTGAACCTCATTTTAACATGCAAAAGATTTTCAGCAGAATATTTTCTAGATAGTCTAATAAAAATGAACCATTGAAAAAAGTTAACATAATTGATTTACTTTTAGCACATGAAAGCATGTAAAAGCATGAAAACATAGACTAATTGTGATGTGAGAATAGAGGGGCATATATTTACTTTCAGCCTGTTATGGTATAGGGGAGGTTTAAAAAAAGACAAGAGCAGGTGGTGCCTAGTTAAGATGATGAAATATTTCCTGTTATAACAATGTCACGTGGCTCTGAAGTCTCACCTGTCAAGCCGTGGTTGTTACAGAATATCTTAAACCAAGAGGATGACACAATAAATGAAAACTTTCATAAAATTTAATCGGTTCACATATTGTTTTCCTCAGTGAGGGTAGTGTAATTCTTACCATCATTGACAATAACTAGCCATGGAAGTGTTTCTTGTTTTTTAATTAATAGTATTATTACTTAATAAGTACAAAGTATCTGATTGGTGCCCACAGGATTAAGCATACACTTAAGTGCTTAGCAGAAGTTGGGTCCTTAAATGACCCTTCTGTATTTCCTTTGTCATGGCACTAAACCTGCTGTGCTGCTTGAACTTTATCTGAGTAAGTGCTGCATACTGTATTTATATCAGACACATTTTTTTGTTTGCATTTTGGCTTTACGAAATGTCAGAATCAATCTTATACTAATGAAATGTCCAAATTTCATCTCAGCTATGAACATAGCTGCTAATCCTATAAGATGTTTACTTTCTGCCTCTCTGGCTATGTATAGTAACAGAGAGTCTGCCAACTTAAGCACTGCTGACAAAAGTCTCCCTACTGCTAGTCAGTCTAATAAATGTTATTTCATTGAGCAAAGATTTAAAATTAATTAATTAAATGTCATTAAAATCCCTTGCAACCTTTGGCAAGTTTGCTCTTACTGCACGCCAGTAAAAGTACTTACCTGAATGCTCCATGAGTAGCCCCTGAATCCCACCCAATTCAATAATTTTTATGCTGTAATCTCACAGTTTCTTTAATCATTATGGAATACAGATTTTGGTGGTAGTGGCTGCGTTTTGGGCAGAAACATGGAGGCAAAAAGTAGAGAGGAAAGGTAGGCTGTTCCAAGGCATGCAAAACCACTGGGAAAAATGTAAGCCAAAGGCCAATCCACACAGAGTCCAGCCTTCCTCGCAAATCATACGCAGTGTAACTACGAACCTTCCAAACCTTTCTTAAAAATTGGTGTTAAATTTTTTACTGTGGCATTCCAAAGGGAGAGCTATGTAATTCTCAGCATGAAATCTCAGGCTGCTTTGCTTGGTGAAGGCTGTGGTCAAACGGTTGACAGGCAGACTCTCCGCAGAGGAGTGCAGATGTGTTTGTATGTAGTGACATTTTTTACATTTAGTTTCTAAGCTTCAGGCCCTGATTTTCCACATCCATGCATTCTGAGTAGCCCTTGGCACTGATGCAGACACCACCAGAAGCCTGCTCAGGCACAATGGTGTAGTTATTTGCTCTGGCATAGTGCCTGAGGAATTACCCAGGAATAGGGCCTTGGTGCGCTGACCACCATAGAAAAAAAGATCTCAAAAAATGTTTCCCAGGGAACACTTTGTTTTAGATGGGAGTTGCTAGGCAGGTGACATCTGGCCAATTGGCCCTTACCCTGTACAGCAGTCCTATGAATGGTCATTAGACCTGTCACACAACACGATCCTTCTTTGAACTCCCAGGGCTCTTAGTCCTGGGTTCTTGAGGGGTTGAACAGGTACAGCATGCAGCACACAGCTGTCTTGCAAAATTTCCCTTGCAAACCATCTGGGAATCACTGAACTTTTTTTTTCCCCACAACTTATGGAGCTAGCTGATGAGGAAGAGGAGGTAACACCCACAGGAACATTGTGGGAAGACAATTTGGTACCTAACTTGTTCTGATGTTGATAAGTACAAAAGCTCAGAAGCAGCAGCCACTGCCTGGCTTGGTACCTGTGACCGATGCTGCACAGCTATGAACTGTGAAAACAGGAGATCCATTTTCAGATGCTTTCTGGAAGTGTTACTGCTCCTCATAGTTCTGCTGATGGACAGCAACCAGCCAGGAACTATGGGATTTTGGCAGTTTAGGACCAGATCTTATATCAGTATTATCTGGCATGAAACCTGGGTGTGCTGTCTCCATTTCTGCATTTAGGCAGTGCCACTGATGCAGCAAAGCAAGTACAAACATCATTTAAATTTTCTTGGATCAGAAGCTCTTTCCCTCAGAAATAAGCCTCTGGTTTGGCCAGTGGAGACCTGACTTATTCACCTTCCTTAAACAAATTGATCAGGATTTACATTTATGAATATCTTACTTGTTCCAGGGTGAACTAGAAAGGTCCACTTCCCTAGGTGACCCACCATTGCCTTTCATGTGTTCACAAACAGGAGCCTAGCTTTTAAAAAATGAAAGTGAGATTTATTCATAGTGATTGTATGTACTTTATGTACATAGTTATCAGAAAACATGAAAAACAGCAGCCCATGGGCCTCTGTTCTTGAGAAATAGTTGTGCTTGCCTCTTGTGATAGACTTGTTCTCATCAGATTCTCACCCTTGTTCGGTTAAGATTGCTGGAGTTTCTATATACTTTAGTGTCTTATTTTGGTATCTGTGAAGGATTTATCATCAAATCCATGTTACAGCACGACAGATAAGTACTGATTAAATAAATTATGTTTCCTGTGGTGATGTGGGACCCAATATACCTTTCTAGCTCTATTGTGCAGGACTCGAAATGGTCTTTAAACACCCCATAGACTTAAGAATTTGCACCTCAGAAGTCTCGGGCAGAAAGGTGTCATCCCTCAATGACTGACTGACAACCGTGTTCTGTTTAGTATTTTTAATCTTCTCCTTCTGTTTCGCTCTGCCACTTAATGTAATGCCCGTTTATTGCAGAGTGCTTTTAGTTTGGTCCTTTTAAAAGCTCCCTGAGGCACAATGATGCCTAGAAATGAATGTATTCCCTTCCCACACATCAAGCAGATGTGTGTATATTGAGTTAGTATCTCTAACGTTTAGCTGATTTCTTTTCAGAGCATAGTTGAATCACTGCTACATACCAAACCCATTTGAGGCCTTTCCTCCCTAAACTATTGGGATATGTAGATTTATATACGCAGTATTTTTAGCTTTAATTGTAAAGTGCTAGTGTGATTTGCAGGTTTTTATAAAATCACTAGTCCTAAATATGCTACGCTATTAGACAGCATAGTGCTCCATTTGTTGAATGTGGCTGCGTTCAACAGGAGCGTGTAAGGCACCTTTAGCATGCCAAGACCTGAAGGCGGTTGCCTTTGTCATCTTTGCCCACCCATCTTTTTCTTACTGGTTAGAATAGAAGTCATCTTTGAAAAGGTTACTGCTCGTTGGAAAGCTGAGGACTTCGGTTAACATGCTCGGCAAAAGCATGCTTGTGAAGGAATTAACATGCATTCCAGCTAACTGTACAGCCAGGTTAGGGTAACTCCTGCTTCTCCTTCTCAACAGTGAAAGAAAATCCTCTCCTAATGTTTGTATTACACAAAACCATGATTGTTACTTCTCAGCTATGGTGGAGGTTGCTCATTTTACCTGTAAATGGCTATGCTTTTTCTTCCATCGGAAAACAGTGGTATCTCCCATGTACCTGCAAATCTTCTTTGTACCATATCCCCTCTTGCTGAGACAGTCAGCAGAAGTAACTCTTTGGGAGAGCATCAGTCCTGTCCTACTTTTCTATCGTTGCCGTAAAGCAAAGTGCCAACACACTCAGAACTAAAAATGCCAACTTCAGCTTGCATTGTGTTTATCAAGGTAAGACAACATAAGGATGATTTCCTGGAAATCCTCCCAGCCCCTGAAGGCAGACAGTACCCTTCCCACTGTACTGAAAAGACTTAGCTGTTCAAGTAAAGTCTTCTAAAAATATAGATTTATTTTAAGCATGTGAAACATCAGGATAGGCACAATTATAAACACAGAAAGACTGAACATGGCAATGACTTTGCAGCCAGACAACGCAAGCAATAACTTAGAGGCAAAGGTTACCGTTTCACATACAAAACCTGCTGAAAATTGGTTATTTCAGTTTTAATCTGAAAATATCCTGCCATTCCACCACCTCCAAGTTTGTATTTAGAAGTTACTTGTGTAAATACCTATATATTTTAAATACTGTATAAAGTGCGTTCAGATGAAGGACGGATAAAGGCAAAGGCCTAATTTCCAGTGCACTAGACAAGACTGAGGCAAAACATACTCAGATCATTGACTAGAAAGAACTTGGTTTTGAATCAAACCCTAAGAATATATTGAGTAATGGCACAGTAATGCAAACATGGTTTCTAGGAGACAACTTTAGAGTAGATACTAACTACTAGAACTATAGCTTGACAGCATATTTGCCTTTAAAGTTTTGCAGAGCAAAGTCACATTCCTCTGTTTATAATTACTAGAATAAAAATATGCTGAAGTTTGAAATATTCCTCCTAATGTGATCCTAAACAGTTGTTACTATAAACAACATTCTATTTATTTTGAAATAGTTCATTAATTCTTGGGTCTTACTGTCTGCATTTTTGTGTAGACTGTGTGCTGCTATCTTGGAATTCTAATTAGTTTTTTGTTGTTAGAAGTACAGCCATCTTTAACTCGCCTTTAAGCCTAAAGCTGTTCCTGTTAACATCAGTGAATCAGCTTGTCTTGTTCAGAAGCTTAGGCTTTATGGATCACAAGTACTTGAGGGAAACCTAAGGACAGCTAAAAGAAAGCAGCTTCAACTCTCAGCTTCTTGTAACTCACTGTGTCTCTCAGAAACTTGAGAAAGGCTAAGGGATATTGCAAATTAAAACACTCTGGCATCATTTTTTTTCCCCTTAAGACATGTTGGGGATGTAGAGGAATTGAGCAGCACCAAAAATTCCACTTGTTTTTACCCAAGTGTACTCCTCAGTCTCCTCTCTGAGAGGTCACTGCAGTGCTGGAGCCTGTTAGTCCTCGTAGCCTATCTGTTACTTTTGTGGAAGCATGGTCTTGGAAGACAGTGGACAACATTCCCAGTATTGTGATACTGACATCAAGGACAGAATAGTTACAGTGCTTTTGCCCTTACACTCTAACAGGAATAACTCCTCCTAATATGAAAGTAATAAAAGAAACTTTTTTTTTAATTGTAACTTCCATCTCTGTTTTATATCAATTGTACTTATGAATAGCTAGGGAAAAAAATCCTGGAGAATCCAAGAGCTGAATTCTCTGACTCGTCTCAGTCATCCTTTTTGTCAGAGGTACTTGAGTTATCCTCTTCATTGCCTTCAGGACAGACTTTATGTCTTGCAATTGGTGTTGTTTCTGAGACTGGGATTGTACTCTTTCTAACTGGGCTGTGTTTGAATTCAGGTGACTCAATGTTCTCCTCCTCCAACATATCTGACTGGTATCTCTGTAGCTCTAGGTATGTAGTAAACAACTTGGCATATTCTGGATGCTTGAATGCAAAGTCCTTGAACTCATCTGAAAAATATAAAAAATACAGATATTATAGTGCAGCAATAGAATCAAGGAAAATTTCAGTGCCTGCTCCTTTTACTGAAGCTGATCACCAGTTGCTTTCCTCTGAAGCACGTCAGGCAAATCACACAAAGTATGTAGGTCTGTGCTTCAGCAGTTTTCCCCAGAAACAGGGTAGGAGATAATTTCAGGGGAAAAAAGGGTAGGAAACGCTCACTGTCAATATGACTGTCAGAGTGCTCTTCGTTACAAAAGGACGTAACTTACCATAGGACAGCTTCCCGGTTTCATCTGTATCTATTTCTTTAAAGAGCACAGAAACGTCAAGCTCAGGCACCCCCAGAGCTGACTGAATGATACAGGCAAACTCATCTTCTGTTATAGTGCCATCCTCATCCATGTCAAAGAGCTGGAAAAGATATTACGTGCAGAAATACTTTAGCATCAGTTTGCCTACGAACCTTCTGTGCACATCAGCCACCCATATTAGGTTTCTAATATTCAGAAGGTGATCTGCAAACAATGCCTGGGATTTGAAGAGACTGGGTGCATCTCACCTCCTTTCTCTTGCAGAAGATTTTATGTATTTTTTCTGGAATAAGACTAAGCAGACACTTAGCAAAGTAATGTACATGCTCTAGTTGGGATTGGAATATTCTCTAATAGGAAAAGTACGTAGCAAACCTGCAACAACAAACAAACCTCACAGCATTAGTTCAGTAATAAAGCTCATACAAAACTGATACAACATAAACAAAGGTTTATGTTACTGTCACCATAAGCTATGCTAAGGGTCTCCTGGATTCAGCCACTCTATACTGGAACATCTTAATGTTTCAGTCTTCACTTTCATTAAGTTATGGCACGTCTGCTATCACATTAAACTTGCCATAGTTTATGCTCTGACATAAAATACCAAAATTTTAGAATATGTGATCTGTCATCCCCTAAGGAATTACTGTGATTAACAGGGAATTTTGGTGACCGGAATGCAGGCAAGCGATGTACACTGACCATCCCATCCTTCCCAGCACAGTGACAGTAAGCATCTGCTATGAATCAACCCCTGGAGAAATACAAGGGATGGATGGCTGTAATTCTTCAGTACTTGCTACAGGTAAACTTTCCCATTGCAAAGGAAAGCACATTTAGTGGCAGTGAAAGCAAGCAGCAAAAGAAAACCCATAGTTCCATTTCAGACTGAAACAGGCTTTTACCAGCTGAACCAGTCATTTCCTGCTAAAACTGGGAATTAAAACAAATTACTAATTTTATAAGCAGTGCAACTGTTAAGAGACTGAAGAGTATAGTCTAGAAAACAATGAAACAGCAACAAGAGCTGCTAGGCTTGCTTCTTCATAGGAATCTGTAGGTATAAAACATCACTGAAATAGCACAAATCACTTCGAACAGCTGTAGTGCTTATCCGTAAAGCAGCCAGTGGATATAATGGATTGCCATGAAAAGTCTGGTACTTCCCGAGAATGCATCAGTACTAAAAAGTATCCAGTTTAAGATGAACATGATCCATATCTCAATATACCGTTCAATATGGAACAGATTAGTGGACAAAATAACTGACTCTGTGTCGAAGATCTACTAAAAAAAAAAAGTCACTTGAGCATTTTTCTACTCATGGATTCACAGCCTGCGCATCCCCGGTCACATACTGCCTGCTTGTACCTGAGATCTGAAAGGAGCTACTGCTCCTTAACTGCTTGTACTATCAGGACACCATAGTACAAGCCAACAGATGAGCTTAGATGCACCCCAGTTTTGGATGTGCCAGTCCTGAATAGCCCGTCTTGATTTTTTTTTTTTCTCTCCTGTCAACAACAGTGACTCTACTGAGTGCTGGACCCACAAGAGGATATTGCTCCATCTATTGTCTACTTGTGACATTGAAGAATCACAGCAGAAAAAACCTCAGGCGAAAAAACTGCAAGTGCTGCTGAATCATTTTTGGAGTTAGCCTGCCAAGTTACATATTCATTAATGCCTTCACATGGCTTTTGAAACCTTTTTCTATGAAGCTGATGCCTGCAATTCTCCCCTTCCCCTTCACAGTCTAAATGTCAATTGGTTTAAGAGTATTATTCACATTTGCATAACAGATTGAAACTATAAACTTATGATTTGAAAGCTAACAGATTTACAGTCAGTCTTGATTTGTCAGGTTTGTAGATTTACACTAAATTGAACTTACCTTAAATGCCATCCGAATAGTGTCTTCTGTGTTGGCTGGGTTACAAAGAATAGACAAACCAATGACATATTCTCTGAAGTCAATGGTGCCATCTCCATTCTGTAACCAAAATACGTATGGCAGTAGTTACAGTTAATACAGCAAATCACTTTAAAAGCTGTTGTATAAATCAACTATACAACATGCACTAGGACAGTTCACAATGCTAGAGGTATTTGTTCTTCCTGGAAAAAATACTAACAGCTCGCTAAATATATGCAATACTAGGGCTGAAGTAGCAATATATGTATTTTCAATAGCTACAAATTTGGTATCAATTTCTATCTTATAAACACCCGAACAAAAAAGATTTAAAACAACTGATAAGTTTTTCTTTAGTGTATGACCTCTGAGAAGCCTCTAGCAAGAACTGGAATGCATGTGTTCAAGGAAAAGGTAACAGTTCATGGAGCACTGGCACTTTAGCTGAAGTTCAGAGACGGATGCAACATCCTAGAATAAACAAGCCAACAGTGAGCCTCTTGCCTGGAGTTAATTCTTCCTAAGAACCTTCAGCAGTAAAATACATGCCAGTGAAAGTACTGCCTGCTGATGCAGTAAACCTGCGTGGTCTATCTCTAGCCGTTTTTTGAAGCAAAGGCATTGCCCTGTGTGTTGTTTTGAAGCAAATACACTGTCCTACCTTTCAAGCCAGAAATGCACTGAATTCATTGTAACAGCCTCTCTGATAATTGCGGTTTTGATCTGAACAAACATTTCAATGAGTTAACTACAAGGCTACATCAACAAAACATGTGAAGCTTGCTTTGATGGGATTCGTGATTAATTCTATGTAAACTGCATTATATTTGCAGACAGGGAAAATCGCAGATGCCCATTGAAATGTATGCTGAAGTCAGTAGTGTTCCTGTGACCACACTGAAAGTTTCTTGAGGGTTTTGGGAAACATCCAGTCGGGGGAAGAAGCCATATATAAGCGTTAGGTGAAGGGACACAGAGCAGTTAATGAAAGCATAGCTGAGATGACTAGTAGCTCATAGTTTGGAACATTCACAATAAGGGCATTTATCAAAAACATTTTAAAAGCAAACCAAAGTGTAAAGTGAAGTTCCTTTGTGGATAATGTGTTGTACATTTCAAGACGAAAAAGATTTTTTAAAAACTGGACTCACTAAGTCTGAGAACAGCACAAAACGTTTTCAGCCAAGCAAAAGAGGTGTGGTCTCCTGGGTAAATCTGTAGTGAACAGCCAGATCTAAATTCTATTTCTGGCTCTGCTACCAACTTCTAATGCCCGCTTGAGCATACCAGCCTTAACCTTTCCGTTCTTGGCTTTCTGCTGCTGAGTAGTGGAATATGGAACTTGCCAGTGAAGAAATGCTAAGGCTGCTCTCTAGAGCACTTTTAAAATCTTGGGTTCTAGAAAATAGGGATTTCTGGTACTGAATTTAGGTCTTAAGACAGTCTTTAATTAACAAAATACGTGTAATAATGGATTCAGTACTAACTTTTCTTTATCAAGGTATATATTTGACAGGATTTAAAATTGTTAAGATACATCAAAACCAATTCTGTCTGTTTTGCCCAGATAACTGTTATTTTCTTTATATTGATGGTCTGACAAATCTTTTTTGAAGACGTGCAACTTTTGAATGTCTTGTACTTTTAAGGCCTGTGAATTTTAAGAAAGCTTTTTAGCAAAAATATGCATAGTCTTTAAGTTACTTTCAAGTGTGTCTAAGGGATATAACTTTTGACAGTTTTTAGTCATTAGGAAAGGACAATGTTCTCTCATAAATTTGGTTTTATTTACAATTCTGTGCTTTTGTGCTGCAGAGTTTGACTTAGTATTTTGGCTACATCATAGTTCTCATAACAATAATAGATCTAGCTTTGAAATGTATCATTATAAACCTAAACTCTTAAAACAACTGAAGCAAGAGTGTAGATATTAATTGTTCAAAGTTCCATGCAATATTATTTTGGGGCAGTTTTATAGACTGTATTCTTAGCAAAGGATTATTCTGATGCCATTAGAATAATTTTTAAAATTTATTTTTAAAGATAATCGCAGCAAAATAAAATAAAATAGTCTCATTAAAAAACAGCTTCTGAAATCAGTTAACACAGCTTTGGCTGCACGTGGAAAAATTACAAGAGCTAAGAAGGGACATATTACTTTCATTAAAGTGCTAAAACCCAGTAATCAAAACTGAGTGCAGTCTGATACACAGAACTCCAGCCATCTGAGTAGGAAGTAAACTTACTGCACTTGCAAGATCATGTTGTGACTAGCTCTGCTAAGCCCTGGGATGCTGGCTAACTTCCAAATGCGCTGGCATTTTGGTTACGGAGAAATGATAGGGTTGTTGCCTGGAAAGAGAGATGGGAGTTAAACTGAAAATGCAGAAAAGCCTTCAGTGCTGGTGTAGCACCACTGCAAACAAGCACTTGCAACAGTCTTTCTATGCATATCTAGCTGTGTTTGCAGCCTGTGCACCCAAGAAAATTTTAAGGAAGCTACATGTGAGCTGAGCTCCAGTTCTCTAAATAGCAAAGTAGAACATCAATATTTATATATTTGTATTTATGTTACACAAAATAACCAAAGCATAGCGTAACCTCAACAGCTCTTGTTTTCTTTAAGGTAACTAGTTTTCTGCTACTATTTTCACTATAGCGTGCTATGGTAACTAGGGTTTTGTTGTTGTTTTTTTTTATATAATACAGTAAATCTTATGGGGAAAAAGAAAGTTGGCACTTTCATGAACTGTCTCCATTTAAAGTTGCACAAGGAGATCAGGGCTAGATAATCAGTTAGCTTTATGCAGTTCACAAAGCTCTCTGCAAGACAGATGCAGTCAATAAAGTTTAAAGTACTACTGCCCCAAAACTTTTTTCTCACTATGTAAGGCAACAGGAAAAGTCAAGTGTGTGTGTGTGTGCGCGGTGTGCACACACACGCTAGTAATTACTGTTCTGATTAGCTAAGTAAACCCAGAGTTGCTTACAGGGCTACCACAGAGAAGCTACAACTGGACCATTTGGGGAGGAACTGCAAATGCACCCTCATGTTTGTATCTAGGCTCATCATCTAAGAGGCTGTTGCTCTGACTCCAAAATTTCCAACACCTGTTGCTACATGCAACTAACTAAGTCCTAACTAGTCAGAAGGGGAAATTCTGAAACCAACCTGATAGGGTGGTGCTCACCTAGGGGTATCCCACCTTCCCTCGTGCTCCATTTTCCTTCACTCAGAGCCCAAATGCCACTGTGGATAACTTTGTGCTTTTCCATTGAATAATTGGGAGGGAGGTGAATGCCATTAGGAGGGACTTGACCTCTTTCATCACAATTTAAGCCAGTATATGAATATTTTTACTGTTTCTGTCACCCAGTTTGGTATAAAACAAAGTGCTGGCGGAAAAAAGTCTTGGCAAAAGTTGTAAGTTACTTTTTCCTAAGTTACAAGTAAAAGGCTTCTGCAAGTATACCAGGGAGGAGATTTCATCAGTTTGGAAAATATTATTTGCCAAGTGTAACTGCAAGTTTTAGAAATCAAAGCTATGGAAATTTGGAAACAAACCCAACCACAGTGCCCCGTTAGTATTCAGATGCCCTGTGGGTATTGTGTGGTATTTCTCAATTAGTGACTGACGTCTCCCTGGGGAGGGGCAGGGGCATATGGACTCTCACGTCTGGAGACTGCGGGTAGCGCACAGGCTGCACAACTCCCATCAGCTAGCACACACCCTAGACAATTTGCTTTTAAAGCAGCAGAGCCCTGCTGAGAAATCTGCCTTGTTACATTGCAGTGCAAGAGCTGTTTTCATCAACTACATAATCCTTAATTCAAAGAAACGTACCTTTGATAGTTCATGTTACTCCTTTTACTCATAAATTTACATCTTAGATGGAACTGCATAACTAGCTTGAGTTGGATGCCGCACCCTGATAAAATTTAACTCACATAGCCAGAGGCTGATTTTGGCTGGCTGGCTGCTACGCAACTGCATTATTACAGCAAGCTACTCTAAATATAAATGTCATATTTTAAGTTGTTTTCATTATAACTATAATAAGGCTTGAAGGAAAGAGAGAAAAGGCTAGTTAATAGAGTTTTAGGAAGGAGAAAAAGGTTGTAAAAGTAGCCTTATGGAAGTCTTCAATTTTGCCCTGGCCAGCAGGCAGAACTGACAAATACCACTCACGTTTTGTTTCAGCAGCAAGCATGAAAAAGCAGAAGTAGGAAGGAAATTAAAGACGATTATGGAAATTCATTGATCACTATAGTTATGCAACTCCCGTGTTTTTCCCCTTGTTAGAAATAACTTCACAAGTCTCTTTACTAGTGATCGCCTTCAGGCAAGCAGAGCTTTATTCCAGCTTAGTGAATGCTGACAAATCGGAACAGTAACATCACAAAGCAACACCAAACTTAGGACCTTTTCATATAATATTTACACTCGTATACAAGCCGCTTCATGTAGAGAAATAACTATGCTTTGATCCTTCAACATATTCCCTCACTTCAGAGTCTAGAGATAGTTTTTGGAGAGAGACTTACGCAGCTGTGCAACTGACAACTTACACAAACCCTTCAGAAAAGCAGACTAATGCATGCATAAGAGGAATCGCAACACTTTAAGCTGAGCTATCGACGACCAGCTGCATCTGCCTTAGAACAAGGCAAAGACTACAGTTCTATAGCACGGGATTGTAGGTCTTCCATGTATATCTTCCAGACGAAGCTGCTTATTCTCTGCTGTGCCTTCACGAATACATGGTCAGCTGCAGCCAGTCTTCAATGGTCATTCTGATCTGTCCAGCTCCATCTCGGTCCAGGGACTTGAAGGCCCGGAACATGCTGTCCAGTCGTACCAAGCAGCTAATGAAGTTGTTGAAATCCATGCCACCATCCTCGTTGGCATACCTGCGCACAATTACCTGGCAGAGTTGTTCGTTCAGGTGGAACCCTGCAGCCTTCAAGGCATCCGGCAGCTGAGCTCTCCCAACAGCACCTGACTGATCAGTATCATACTGCTTGTATACACATTGCCATTTCTTGATGTTGTTCCACAGGTACTTAAACTCTTCAAAGCCCAGTTTGCCATTTGTATCACTGTCCATGACAGCTACCATGCTACGGCACGTGTCTAAGCTGAAGCCATCTGTCTTCAAGTCTTGATGTCTGGAAACCACTTTGTTCAGGATGTCCCTTAGCTCTGTGGCACACACTTCCATGTCATCTCCAGCCAGCTGGGCAAAAAGGCGACGAAACTGTCTGATCTCCTCACTCTCATAAGCTTCCACATTCGCAAAATGGTTGTGAGGAGGTGGAGGTGGCTCTGGATTATACTGAGCTGCTGCTTCACTTATAAAATTGACAAGACCTCCAACAAGTCCTCCAAGATTCATTCCATGTTTACCTCCTGTTAGGAGACCTCCAAGGCCACGTGCAAGGCTCCCTCCACGATCACTACTACCTCCTCCACTCAGCAAAGCTTTAGCGAGGAACATCGCAAAGGTTTTGTGAAGGGAGTTACTCAGAGACCCAGTGCCTCTGTAACTCTCCAGAGCCGTATTGTCTCTGAGCTGGGCGTGGGCAAAACACAGCTCATCTGCATGCTTAGACTTCACCATGTCTGTGCTTGTCTGCAGCTGCCAGAGTTATCTCTGATCTCAGTGGTTTCTGTCAATTGTAAATACACCTCTATTTCTCTTCTCTGCATAGTTAGCTTTATGTGATTTGAGAAATTTTTTTAGAAGACAGAATAACAATGATGCTGAAAGCCACAGAGCAGAAGTCTCAGAATAGCTGTTCTCATAATTGAAACAATTTGAAAAGAGCCCTGCCACATTAGTGTGACGGTTTCCCAGTTAAGCTAATCTCCGTAAAGATGAATGCAGCGAAAGCTTACTAGTCTTGTCCGTTCTTGCAATCTTTTATGCCTTCAACTTTTTAGTGAATTGAGCATTACACTGCCAATTCTAGTCACTGACGCTGTTGTGCCAGATAGGGGAAGTAAAAGGAGTCTTGATTGCCCTTAATTATTTTGGTTGCCACACCTTATTTCTGTTGTACATATTGTGCTTCAGGACTCCGACTACATGATCAGAGAAGGCAGTGGTCCAAGGTGTGGAGGCAAGAATGAAGAAAGGATGAGTACCTAGCTCTGCTAGAGCTTCAGTGCATTCAGCAATTAAGGAAATACATTTGGCTCTTCTCTATTTTAGAGCTTTTTATCTGGAAAAATCCTGAAACAGTTTTAATCAGCATATACAGTGCAATGACCTCCCAAGGACAGGTGTATTGAAAAACTAACGTGTATTGAAAAACTAACTTGATCAGGAAGAGTGATGCTGAGTTGAGAGGGCTCCTAACATAAGAAACAAACTCCAGTTCGTAAGGACCTGCAGTACAACATGCTGCTTCCACTGTAGCACGTACGGGATGCCTGGAAGTGAGACGATTCTATGCTATGCTCTAGCCACTGACACTTGTGGTATAGTCAGAGGGGCACATCCACAGAGCAATTTTTCTCATCTTCAAAGAGAAGCAGAAAATGGGAGGCATCACTACTGACTATGGAGGAAAGCCTACATGATCAGACAGCCTCCTTTCTGGCTGGAGGCTGGCAAGAGGAGTCCTTATAGTGTCTAATAGCACCCTTCACAAACACAGCAGGAACGTGCACTCTAGTCAGCTTCAGTCTGCCTTAAATTATCTACTTTAAACTACATCAGTTAATTAAGCTGTCAGAGTGTACATAAGCTTAAAATCTGGGGTAGGCAGAAGGAAATGTTCAGCCATTACCAGCATGAAGATTATAATCTGATGGCGGTGCAGCAGCTTGTTCCAAAAGATGGCTGTCATCTCACAAGCTACAAACTGAGCAACGTTCTTCCATCGAAACTTAAGAAGGAAACCGTGAAAGTCACCTATCTTGCCTACAGCAGTTGCTAACCAATAAGCATTTACTAAGCTGGACAGAATGAATTAAATATCCTTTTGGGATGTGATTCTTAACAAAACACTGTCAACAAGATTTCCAGTCAGTTAACCAACTACTCACCCTGTCAAAGAGTAGAAACAGTTCTTTGAGGACATCTGAAATAGGCAGCTTCAAGTACTCCGCAAACTCCTCAATTCCAATTCTTCCCCCTTTTGAAGCACTTGCAATAGCAGCAAAGGTATCCAACTGCTCTCTGACATGATTCCATTTTAGGCTATGCAAACATGAGAGAGAGGAGATATTTCTATACAGAAGATCTTGGACAGATGGAATGTCAGTAGGAGTTATTACAGTGTTCAAAGACGAAAAATAGCCAAACAGAGCATGTGTGTACAGCATCAGAAATGCTGTACTTCCAACCTGATATTTTATATGAAATCAGCAATTAAGGACTGCTCCCCCCACTTACTAATATTAAAAGCAGGCAGTTCTATGCTTGGGTATATCAGACTTCCTTAGAGTAACTTCCCAAACCTAGAATCATCTGTCCGGTAACTAGGTAACAGAGAGCTTTTCATTACCAGAAATTCACATCATGCTCAGGGTGAGTATTTCCTTAACAGAAGGGAATAGATCTCAGCTCTGTTAGCTATGTCTCCACCCAAATGCTAGCATCACTACAGCCTGAGAAGTGTCTGATCTCTGCAGAAATACACCACTGCACCTCAGCAGGAATAATCAGGATTGCCATGTAACTATTGAAGATTGTTCCACACAGAGTTCTACAAATGGATATATAGTACATAGGCAGTAAGTCAAGATTCACTGTGCACATACTTCAGATTTGACCACAGCCACGCCAGGTTATTTGATGGAGTTACTGTATGATTAAGTGGTTCAGTCCTCAAATTCCACTGTATCCAGACAGAAAAAGTTGACACCACTAGGGAAACATGGATGCACAGTACAACTAGGAACAGTCAGCCACTGGTTGAAGTCTCAGGCTGGAAAGAAGGTTTTTTTACTTCTTACCACACACTGTCTGTGCATCTCCACAAGAGCAATTTGAATTGGGCACCAAGATTACCATCAAGTACCTAAAATAGGTACTGCTTTACCTTCCTCACCTTTTGATGACATAAATCCATAAAAGATTAGAAAAATGCATTTTTCCTTTTGTAACACTGCCCACAAAAATTATTTTAGATTAGTTCTTACTGGGATTTTCATCATGTCTGATTTCCATATAGTTTACGTATGTAAGTTATATACAAAATTACACTATATTACACATGGCCAAGTCAGTTGTCAGGTAATTTATCCTTTGTAGATGACCACCAACATCTGCAGCACTGCAGTAATTATGCTTCCAACAGTTAAACTTCCCTTACTTGAGTTTCTTGCTAATTTTGGTGAACTCCACCAGCCCAGCTTCCATGGGTAAAGTCAGCTGTCCTGCTGAAATCATCAGTCTGCAATCTTCAAAAGTGTGATCAGTGACTGGCACATTCAAAGCACTGAAACAAAATTAAGAAAAAAGAAAAATCAGTTTCTTATATTAAAATTACTTTTAGTTGATTGTTTCCCTTCTCTGTCTCAGTTTGGCTTTAATGCTAATATACAAAGCAAATCATAATTCATTCTTGCACTGCTGCAAGTAGAATAAAGCAATACGTGCCATTTTGTGAAACTGTGAAACCATACTGGGAAACTACGGCAGCATCATGGTGTTTTAACATTTACAGTCTTGTAAATGCAGCCCAGTAACCTTGGAGGACAAACCACCCACTTACTCTTGCCAAGCAAATAAGGGAGCAAGTTATGCCAGCTTTCCATGAACGTACCATGTTGTAATATAAGAGAACCTTCTTTATGCTCCAGATTTAAACAATCGGATGTTTTAGTATAAGAATTTGAAACCTCTTAGTGAGAATCTAGAGCAACTCCTATATATAGTACCTGGGACTTGACTAAATTGTACTTTATGGCTAGGATATACATGGAATTTCTGGACATAAAAGTTCTCAAAAGATTTTATTCATGACCAATTACATACGTTGCCATTGTTTGCCGGACTCTGTTGGCAAAAAGAATGGGATCGTTCTTTTCTTCCTCAGTAGGAACATGAACAGGCAGAAACTGAAAGAGATGAGTTATCCAATCAATTCAATAGTCACTGCTTCCTTAGCAACAGACAATTTCTTGTTATTGTTTGGAATGGGGGAAGAACAGGAGGAAAAAAAATCAGCCCTGCAATGAAGGAACTGGACACTAGAGGTCTCAACCGCCTTAGAACCACTCGGGCTCGTCTGCCCTAGCCGCAGAAGTAAGATTTGGTCCAAAACTTCCTCTTAAGGATTGGTAGAAGCTACTTTAATATCAAAAAATCAAACCCCCAAAGAAGGAAAGTATAATAAATGCATACTTAGTTAGAAAATTAAATGCTACATTGGTATGAATGTGAGTTTGAAATACTGTATGCTCCTTTTCAAAGTTTCTTTATAAGTCATGTTATATCCTGGAATAGTGTATGTAAGATTTTTAATGTTTTTCCATATGCATTGCAGTCCCACCTCATATCTGTTAATTCTGTCAGCATGTGACTGATAAATTTCCTGTGAGCTTTTCCTCCACGATAAAAATGTTGAGGAATCTTAGTTCTGAATTGTAAGTAGAGCACTAACCAGATACAAATACTGTAAAATCTGGAAACTCCAAGCAGAGTAAAAAACGCCAACAAAACAACCTCCTCTCCTCCCAAACCTAGAACACACCCCAGATATCTAAAAGACAACACATTTACTGCTGAGGATTTATTCAATGTTAGTATGTAAGCAGTTGAAGTAGCGTTACACTAAAAATGAACAACAGATGAATTACTGTAGAATATAGCGTGAATCAGCGTCTGTTAGTTTGCAGAGCAGTGTGTGTGGAGGAGTATTTTGTTCTTTCTACTTCAGTCTACAGTGTTCGCTCACAGCTTTGTTTGCTATGCCTTTTCTCAGTTATGGTTATTATTTATCTCAGTTCTGCTCCTCCCTACCTTGCAATCCTGCACTTAAATCCTAGAATACAGCAATTCTAGAATAAGTATAAGGTGTTGCTCATGGTTCATTGGAAGACACAGTTGCTGATTATGCGTTAATACATTTTTTCAGTTTTATTGCAGTTTCTGGTGATGCACGAATAGGCTGAACAGCCTTTTCATATTTGTTTTTAAGGAATGCTGCCTCTTAATGATTAAAAACAGTAAGTTTATAGATTGGTTATCTGTCAAATAGCTGTAACAATTTTCTGTTTATAGCTAATTTAAGTTTGCTCCCCTGTAAGAACAGCAGAGGCCCAGCCGTTCACATGAAGGTTTAAGATTTCATTCCTTCTATAAGCAGTCACCAGCTCTGTTCAAGGTCTGACATATGTCCCTGCTAATTACAACTCCCCTTCAGAAGTCACTTAAATCGAGGAAGCACAGGCACACTGTACAGACACAGAAAACTGTGTCATCACTGGGTGAGATGAAGTCATAACTCTGAGACGTTTATCTATGCAAACACGGGTCATGGTCTTGCAAGTGGTCATTACATCATTTGAGGCTGAGGTCTTGCTCAGACAGCAACCTAAATTTCTGGCAGGTTAAACAACTCCTTCCTCCCCTTCAAAAAACCCAACTACAATTATTCATTGTAGTTGCTGTTGCAGTTTGCCAGCAACCACAGCGGGGGGATGAGGAATTTGGTTTCTTGGCCTCCTGAGATGGCATGCATGATCTCACACACACCCAGCTGCTTATCTGGTGAAGACCAGTAGTAAGTATAACTTCCCTGTCAAATTGCAGTCCTGTAAGAAAAATTCTTCCAGCTCTTTTCAGCAGCAAAAATACTTCTCTGATCTGCTTTTGACCTAGTCTCTCTTCTTACAGAATTTGACAAATTCTGTATCTTTTGCAGCCCTAAAACTCACTGCCAGGTTCACTGTTGAATCTTCAGTATCCCCAATTTGTTAAGAGTATGGCTAGGCATGCACGCACTCACCCCCCTGGACTCCAGGAGTACCTCCCTGTTCCTGCACAGGGCCAGAATGATGGGAGCGGAGAGGCTACTTGCTCACAGTAAGGCACAGCAACAGAAATGTCCACTCCTAAAAGGAGTACTCTCATTCCCTCCTTCCCCAGGCAAATCTGCCCCTCCTCTTTTTAGAAATGCAAGGCCCTTCGCATGATGCCAAGAAATTAGTTCCACTTTGGGGACACATACTGCTGTGAAAGCTGCATATTTTTTCATGTTTCAGTTTCATCTTTTGGAACGTGAGATTTATTTTCTAACAGGAAAGTTTGAGCTCTGTTCTGAATCAGGGGGGAATAAACCTTCTACTGGAAGGGCTACATTAATTACTTCCTGCTCCCACATATATAAATTACATAGATACTATACCGTAACAAGGTGTTCCTTTAAAATGAATTTCATTGCTTCACAACAAAGACCATATTGCTAACTGTTAGTAGTAGCAACACTGCTTGTATGCACAAAGCTTTGCACAACTTTGCTGAATTCTATGTTTTGCAAATAAACAGCAAAACCTGTCTGAAATTCTGGCATTCATCAGGTCCCTAAATCAACTTAGTCCACACTGACAATCCTTTCTGGTCTGGTAAGGAATGTGAAGTGCAACAGTGGAAACAAACTGATCTGCTCGGTTATCTGGCTCCTCACTGCTGTGTTTTCAATGTTGACTCTTCACCGGGAGCAGTTAGACCAAGCATACTGATATTATGGAGTGTATGTGTTGTTTCAGAGGTCATTCATCTGTCTTTGTGCTGTGCAGCTGATTTTAATGATCAGGGGAACAGGTTCATTACACAAGGCTCAGCTTTCTCCCCAGTGCAAGTACTACAGTCCCTAAGTAACTCCTCTTCAGTTGCAGAAACCTTTTAGAGTTCAGTCTGGGAAGATGGTGAGGAAGACAAGGATACTTTAAAGGGAGCAGGGAATGAGAAGGTGGGAAAGAGAGAGAAGCTGTTACCTTTAACAGAACTTATTGTAATTCTTAGTTTAAACATCTGTAGAATGCATGTGGTGATAATTAACAATGATTTTACAATGCTTTAAAAATAAAGGCATTTCTGACAGCTTTCTTTTTAGGAACTCATCAGATTAAGTGATAATAGATATGGACAACAAATCTAAATATATTATTCCCATGATTCTGTTCCTGTTTCTGAGACATTTGTTTATTGTTCACTAACAGTAACTAATAATGTGAATAATGCATTTATATTAAAGTATAAATTCCCTGGTTGCTGAATCTTAGTACAAAAATAACTCTTACCTCAACTTCTACTCTTGTGAAGAGCTGACACAGCGTCATTACGCACAGCTCTTTTCTGCAGGCAAGGAAGAAAAAGATAGAAAAATACATTTTACTTATTTAAAAACAAAGTATTTTCCTGTCAGTAGATGAAACTTTTTAAAGCGTTGACAAAAACACAGCCGATATTAGGTGAGGTTTTTAAGTACCTTGCAGTGAAGTTCCCTGAATACTGGGAAAAGCATTCCCAGAATGTTGCTTTTGACATTTTTTCTACAGGGCTTCTGCACATACCTGCTGTTTGCTCACTGGGCAGGCAACTTCTTGTCATGCATGTTAACAATACTATATAGTTACTCGGCCAGCAAAATGTGTACAAGTTACTTTAAAGAGGTGAATACATACTGTATTTTAAAGCTTTAAGAGCTTTGGTTCTGAGAAGTAGCTTTATTTCATCTTTTATTCTCTCACCTGCAAAATAGGGCCAGTAACTTCCTTCTGCAGAACTGAAGCAAGGATTTGTTAGTATTTGCTAGCCATTTTCCAAATTATAATAGTGCTTACGCAGCTGTGTTAGTGAAGTGTCAGTATGTTGCAGACCTTCAGTGCTTTTACAAAAAGTCAGAAATTTTAGTATCAACAGGTAGGGCGAGGAAGAAACTGCAAAAGAGGATAAGCATAATCACTGCCACTTCTGACTTGCTCTTTTCACTCTGATTTTTAAGCAGAAATGCACACTTGCTCTTTACTTTAAATCAGGTAAATTATAATGTAAAACCTCCTAGCAATCTCCTGTTCGTTTTGTACAAAACAAAAAAGAGAAAAGGAAAAGGCAAGAGAAGAATAAGGGATCCTTTCTACTTTCTGCAGGAATCTACTCTTTAACACTTGATTTTCTAACATATAACATTAAGCTTTCCTCCCAGTAAGGCACAAAAGTAAGAAGTGAAAGCGGAAACTGGGTCAGGAGATTTCTGAGAAGGAGAATGGTACTGTCCCATCCTGGCCACAATATCCAGGAGGTTTTACAAAGAGTGTGACTGTTCTGCATTTTGTGATCTGTAGGTTTGGGGGGAAAATGTTCTCCCGGTTCCAGTTCTTTTTGTGAAGAATCTCTAAATTCTACCCCATCCAGCCCTTCTCTTGCCATGATTTTGCCAAGCTGGTCCTTTCATCTTCTCACAGGTTTCGATTTGAGCCTCCATCATTCAGCCACCAGGCTTAGAGCAGTTCGCAGTTTTTAGCGAATGGGCAGCCTCCTCCCTACCAGGGCAATACCTCCCATTTAGTTTCTTTCTTCACCTATTCCTACACCATCTCTCAGAATGGAAAACACAGCTCCTTTTCAATCTTCCAGCATAACTCCTTTATGGGGGAAATCTGTAGTATGCTACTGAATTTGCAACATTCATTACTCTCAGTATGCTGATAACTGTAACAGTAATAATCATAGCAAAAAATTCTTGGGAAACTAAGAGAGATGGGCATTTTCATCTAGGTCAGCTTTCATAACGTCCATTCTACAAGCGTGCAAGTGCTAGGGTTAACTAATGATAGCTTAAAAGGTGCTTATGATCGGCTCCACTAGTTCAAACATGTTTCAAAATAAGTTGCCTTAAAAATTTTAGTCACTTAGTAAATCAGTACTACTGTACTGCACACACACAGAATCACACACAGAATGGTAGGGATTGGAAGGGACCTCTGTGGGTCATCTAGTCCAACCCCCTGCTGAAGCAGGGTCACCCAGAGTAGGCTGCACAGGACCTTGTCCAGGTAGTCCACATGAAAATGTGGTATATGGATTCTGCAAGTCCACACTTTAATGAATGTTTATAAGGTGAAAAGTATTTTCCAGACACATTTTCAGTGCAGCTGTAAAGTTTATATATATATAATAAATTAATAATTAATAAAATATTTTAGTATGTTAGAAAGGTCACCTGTGTTGAGAAATAAACATGGGTCCATTGCCTACATGGCTTATTGAAATATTTTTCTTTATTTCAATGTCAGATACTATATATATAGTCTTCACTGGGATCTCAAAACAATTGCTTTTGTTGAGTTAGGCAAAAATAAAAATCTAAACAATCTTAGATGTTAGAATGGGGAAAGATGGGGAAAATTAAGACTTGTTTTGCCCATCTTCTTCATTTGCTCTCATATGACTCTTCAAATGAGATGGAGGAATGAATAAACAGAGGGGATAAAAGAACTTTTTTTTTCTTGTTTGTATACCACGTAGGAAGTAGTAAACATCTGTGGGTTTTGATGACTATGTTTGTTCCCCCCAAAAAAAGAATTTAGAATCTTTCTTTTGCTAGTGTAATGTGCAAAACACAGGAGAATATTAAACAAAATGGTGGCAGAGCTGGAAATAATGCTTTCCCATTTGCAAACCCCTTCTCTAGCTATTCAGGTATGAAATCTACTGCATGACAGCATTCTCCCCAAGTGTTTCCCCCTCATAAAAACAGATCTCAAAGAACAGGTGTCTTGGTTTAGCAGAATCTGTTTGGCAGACTGTTTAGCAACAGGGGAAAAAAATCCCATAGGTAATTTTCAGTAGGATTAAGAAACTTACAGTGAGTAGCCCTGCCATGTCCAGGTGACAGTATCCTAAGGAAAAAAATAAACATAGCAATGTATGGCAAAACCAGATGAAAGTTAGAGAGCAGGTAAGTTACTTTATCAAACAGGCACAAGTTTAGTAAAAGCAGATGATGGTTTTATAGTCCTGTAGTGAAAATAAATAAGGGTCTGAAGGCAACTAGGATTCCTTGCCTTAAAAATCTGGATATAAGCATGGCAGACTTTTGATAATATCAGCAATGGGAATAAAATTTATATAGGTACTTAGATGTTTTAAATCATTAATTCTTATCCAAACAACAGAAGTAGGAAAAAAATAATCTAAGACTTTTGCAGAGGACTTCACCTGTCCCTTTAGAAAGGCACCCTCATAAATATGTTTGATTTAGTTTTTACGGACATTTCTGCATAGGTAATTAATCTAGCATGCTTTTTCTTTGCTTTTTTTTGCTTTGCCTTTTTTTTGTTTTCTTATTGTATGTTTATTACTTCCTATATATGATTTTCACAATGTATACTGCAGATCCTTAAATCCTATTGGTGAAATGTGATACCAGTCCCCTTTAGTGGTTCCCTTCACTGCTTTGAAATTGATCTGAAAAAGGATTTTACAAAGGAATCTTTGGAAATAACAACAACAACAACAATCACTTGTTTTTTCCTCTTAAAAAAAGCAAAAGGGATGAAAAGTTTGGTATTTTCTGGATGTGCTGGATGACCAGATAATAAAAACCCAAAAGTTTAAAAGTTGCTGGACTCGCATCCCAGCATTACACCTCTCAGTGAAGCAGAGCCATATGCCTGCACTCCTGTACTTGGCAGAAAGTGTAACCATTCACTTAGCAAAACAAGGGAAAGTTGCATGCAAGGAACCATCTGCAAAGCTGCTCTCCTGAGGTGCCCGAAGGAGCGGGGTGTGGGAGGTACTGCATGGCTCGGCTTTGCTTATGCTCAGAACCTTTGCAAGCCCCTTTGCGGTAAGAGTTTTTAGAGCTCAAACAAAAAATGATGACTAGTAGGGAAGTTGTGTGCATTTTAGACTTCAAAGTGCAGGCTCTGCGGCTTTGCAGGAAGTTTCTAACTTCCGCTGCAATACTTTCCCGTGCTCCCTCTTACTTCAACTATAGCGAAGAAGCCCAGCAGTAATTTTTTCACAGTCAGAATAGCAACTACACCATGGTGGCACTTGGGAAGCCCGGCTGCTTCCAGGAGCTCTCCAGTGCTAAAGCTCAGGACAATAGATTGTTCAGTGACAATGCAAAATATTTATCATAGATACCATTTAAGTCAGGATTTTGACTTTCATATTACTAGTTAGTGACAGAAGAATGTTCTGCTTACCAGCTTGTTGGGGTATCGGAGCAACACAGGTTGTACAGGGACTCGTGGAACAAAGGCACCTGTAACCACAAATCAGAACTGATTGTTAAGACAAAGCTTAATAAAGCAGTTGGCAGTTTTAAGTGATCCATGTAAGACATAGTATCTGGAAGGAGAAATTTTTAAAAAGGTGAGAAGAATGGGAAGCGTTTTTCTTGTTGTGGTTTTTTGTTTTTTTTCTGGAGGGGTGTTTGGTTTGTTGTTTGGTGGGGTGTTTTTTTTTGTTGTTGTGTTTTCTTTAAGTCAGCAGTGCAGCTAGCAAGAAGTTTGGACAGAAAAGGGCTAGTCTCCATTTCAAGGAGAAAGCTGCCCAAGATTCCTGGACTGTTCAAACTCATTTTCTGTGTATTACCTCCCTGTTGATTGGCATTCATTTCAAAGGATTAGATGCTTGGAAGGCTGTTGAGCATTTCCTGAACCCTTCTCTGTTCTGATCATGTTCATAAGTGATATGGGTGTGAGCATGTAGTACTGGTTTTGTAACTCTGCTACCCAAGATACTGTACAACAGTAAGAAAGGAGGTCAACATAGCTTTAACTGAAGTGCAGCACAACAATCTATTGATCAGTGATGCTATCAAGTACCTTTCTGTGTTAAAAATTATCTATTGGCCTACCTTGCTAAGCACTACGCAAAGAGATTTCATAACTTGGTTGATAAAACTTGTGTGGTAAAATTTACAGGAATCTAAGATGGCACAACTGTAAGTTGAGCTAAAAGAACATTGCACGTAGCGTGTATTTTGGTAGTTCATCTCCTAACGATCAGAGTCAAGTTTCTGGGTAAATAAATTTGATGAAAACTGTACCCAGAAAAAGCCCAACCAACTAACTGTATACGTCATAGGTATTTTGCATCCTGCAAAATACCAAAGATCAGAAAAGTAAACTGAATAGTATACATTACTGGGTTAAATGCCACTGGAACTTTAATGATGTAAGACATTATGACAGTGCTGTTGTAGATGATGTACCTGCAGAAGTATAGGCCTTACTAGAACTATCAGATTAATACTTCACACATTATTTTCCAACAACGATGCAACAAAATCTCTCACCTTGTTTAAATGTGATCAGGCAAGATCGGTTTGTGCAGGTGCCTTCTGGGAAAATCAGTATCTTGGATTTAAAGAGAAAGAAACACATATATAGACACACATTTCATAAGAAGATTATGCTTCAGCATCAGTTACATAAAGGCTGACCTTTTATGCAAGCTCTGTGACATGTTACACTGCATCACATGAATATCTTTACTGTTTCAAAAGGAAATGGACAAGTGAAGGATGCTCACAGTAATATTACCCTGTTAACCTGATCCATCTCGATTTGGAACAAAAGCTTTGTAAGAGAAGAGTTCTGAAATATGGTACAAAAGGCGTTGCTTCACTTCAAATGTTTAGTGTTAGTAACAATATGAGAATTGTTCCTCTGCTGGCAGCTCCTTATTGAACTGCTGGGTGCATAAACGTCAAGAGTCTGGGCTGACATGAAGTGCGTAAAGTACTTGAGCCTTTACGGACATAGATGCTATCACTGTGAGTCGAGATGGCAGCTGTGATGAGAAGATCACAGCTTGAGAGGTAGCAGTAAAAGGCAGAGAGAGCATGTGCATCTGTGATGCAGAGCTCTGCAGGCATTACCACATCACTGCATGGCCTCTGAACCCGAGTGACTCAGACACACCAAATACCCAGAAGGTTTCTGAATTATGTCTGAAAGACACTAGATTAGGTGCGCAGTGAGCTGCAGTGTGACACACCAAATCCAGCCCCCTATGGAATACAAGGAAGATTTATGTTTTTCATATCACTACAGGGTTACAAGCAGCATTCCAAAAAAACTCAGCACAAGAACTGGTCTGGATCAAGAGAGTGTTCAAGGTGTGCTCCCACTTCAGTCCGAACCAACAGATCAAGGCTGGATGAAAGAGGGCATCATTAGGTCATACCAAAGAGACACAGGCTGTTCTAAAGTAGGATAGACAGCTGCATGTACCAGTTTACAGTTAGTCTTTGACTTTGCATTCTGTAATCAGAAATTATTCCTGGTGCTACGGACACAAAAATGGGTATGTTTCTTCTTAGCATATGTCATAAGCCCTGGAAAACATATTAGTGACTGACCAAAGAGTAGGTAATCATTCCCTCCTCCTTTATTTCGGTATGGGGTTGGGAGAAGAGTTAATCAGAACCTCCTGCTATTAATAAGCACAAGCCTGTGCCAGCCTGTTGCGTTTTGGTTTTAGGTGGAGGGAATGGGAAATCCAGTTACTCCTCCTTTTGTGATGTGCTGAGAAAATGCAGCCCAGGCATGCTGAAGAGGATATGACAGACATCATCTTGTGGTCAAGTTTCTTAAAAAATACCAAACCAACAGAGTAGGAGGAAGGTGTGGCCAGGGCACAGGACTAGGAACCACCCAGTGACACTCCAGGTAGTACTGCTGACTCAGTTTGGGAGATGCCCAGATTATCTGACTTACAGACTATTTATGCCAAACTATAGATCTAGTTTTCATCTCAAGTACAAGATTGGTGTCAAGCCAGTTCCTCTTTCCTTCCCATGCTGTTTCCAGCAGAGATTAGGTCTACCAGGGCATTGTTGGAATAACTTCATCCATAACAGTTTAGCAAATCATAAGCATCAGTGTAGTTTGTAAGCACAGTATTACAAAAAAAAGCCTTCCTAGCTTTGACGTGCCGATTTAAAATCCTCCATATAACTGACAAAGTGAAATAATAATGGAGGCTCTAAAAATATTTACAACAGCTTACAAAAATGCATTTATGAGTCAAATTAAAGTAACCTAAACACTAACTAAAAACCTTTTCGTAAGGTGCTTGCTAAAGAAAAATGATGCAGAGAATGTCTGAATAATGCCATCTCAAAAAAGTGGCCAGTGTTGGTCTTTCTTCAGGATGAGAAGCAGTTACACTTGAATGTTCTCTGTTTCCAGAGACTATTCACAGAGCAGTGCATTCAGGTCTAGCTCCCACAGAGGTACCTGCTACCGAAGTCTGTATTTTCACTAGTCTCTTTTTCCTCAAGAGCCACTCACTGGAACAAAAGTGAAGGAAATGGTAACTCTTCTCAATCATTTAGAAGGTAGTCAACTATGACTAAACAGATCTTGTGACTTTAGCTACTTAACCAGTCACTTCTATGAGTTTTAAATTTTTTATTTTAAGCAAATTAACCCTTAAGAAAACAAGTGAAGAACTAACTCAGAACACAAAGCATGAACTTGTAGACAGATCCACACAGGATATCTTTGAAGAAAGGTCTTGTATCACTGACTGTATTTGTCCAGCAGCATGGCAATGATACTGTATTTGTAGTGTCTGAAGGCAACATCAGAGCACAGTAATGCAAGAGAAGAAAGCAGAGAGGCACTGCCAAATGAGATGTTAGTAGGTTCACAACTGTTCCAGGTTTTCCTCCTTGCAAAGGATGCAATTTCCATCCCAGCCCTCTGCCTGTCATAAGAGCAGCAGAGTTGCTGCCGCAACATTTTTCTCCCTCCAGAGCAACCCCTGCTCCATCAGCTCTACAGGACGGAAAGCCATCCAAGGCCTAGAAGCGCAACAGCAGCTTGCTGCTGAGGAACGACCACGGAAACAGTGTGCAGAATCAGTAACTACTGCTTCCACGTTAAGATCTTTCCACAATTCAGACCAAACTAAAAGCCTTGGTTGTATTGCATTGTTAACCTAAAGACTGAACTAAGTTTCACCTCAGCTATTTGACACATGTGAAATTGATGTTTTAATCTTAAGTATTGTTCATGCTGGAGCTTGGGCAGCCCAGGTTAGTCATCTCGTCACTGCTCAGCCTCCAACTGTTGTGAGCACAGCTCTGCAGTAGTTTCTCACACATGAGCTAGCTTGGGAATACTGATTTGCATATACCAATCCACGTCATCTGCTATGCTGAAGACAGCACGTTAAGACTTAAACAGGGAAAACAGAAGGTCAGAAGCATCCGCATTTTGGAACAGCAGTTGTTAACTGGCTGGATTTTAACTGACTCATTTGTCATGACAAAACTTTTTGGGCACCAGCCTCTCGTCTTCCTTTCCTAAACCAGTCATATACCCGAGAGCTGATTTCATCTTTGTACACAAACAGAATCATATTCAGCTGGGCACTTGTGATATTATCATGCACAGGGAATATAGAATATGAATACATGAGAGAACAGTAGTAGTATATTTATTACCTGTGGCCACTGGCCTCTTGATAATGCTCGCTTTGTTATCTCGGTGACCGTGTTCTTTCGTGAATCAGGGTCTTGTCGACAAACTGATACAGGCTGAAGGGAACTTAAAATTGCTGTGAAAGAGATAAAAAATTTTATTTGTCTTACACTAGAGCTTAGAAAACTAGTAAGGGTTCAAGGCTCCCTTGTAGCAAAAAACTTGTTATTCTTGTACTAGGAGACAGACTCTGCACAAATAGCTTTCAGACTAAATAGATAAGAAGAGTATTAATATTGTCCCCATTCTGCAAAACGGGAAGTAAGACTTAGAAGATATATCTATACTGCCAGCTGAGGAGCTTTACAGTAGGTATAAACATGCCAAATTCACCCAAACACATTCTGCTGATATTGCTGTTATCTTTCACTGAGCATTTCCACACAATTCTAAGGAAAAGGCCTGACTGGATCTCTGCTCAGGAGCCACACTCAGGCCTAACTCATGCAGACTGCAATCACCGAGTACTCTGAGCCTGTGCAGAAGTAGTAAGATGTCCCTCCCTTTTTAGTTATTATAAAGCATACACAGCTCGTGTAAATTACAGGAAAAAAAACCAAACTCATTTTGTCAGAAGCCTACATCAGAATGGGTGGACCTATTGAGATGCGATGAGAAACTTAGGGAAGAATTGTCATCTTCTATGGACTACTCTTGTACTTTTAAAAGAAGGTCAATATATTATTAGTTAGCTTATTTCTGTAAAAGATGCTTTTTTGTGTGGCCTGCTGTGTTTAGTTTTGGGTTACTGTTGGCTTGTTCTTTTAAGAGTCCTATAAAGATAAGAGACATACAGCCAGCAGAAAGTCTACAGCTGATTCTAGTAATAAGGTAAACAGGAATTCTTTTTGTGCCAAAAGGAGCAGAGAATAATAGAAGCATGAGTCATCTGATCTTTTCCATTCTCTGCATTTCCTTTTTAAGTAACTTCTCTTTTATTCTTTCCTGGTTTGACTCCTGTTAAAAAAAATCTGTAACAGTGCCTGCAAGTTTAAACTTATAAATATGGTATTTTCCAGACTGCTGTAGTTTGGGTCTGTTTTAAAATAACCATCACTAATCGTGTTCTACATTTGTGGGCCACATTGTTAAAAGACAGCAGTCGAACAGATTTCTTAAGCTACCTCCTGGGAGAATTTTAAGAAAAAGCCTCTAGCCTGAGCAGTTATGAAACATACTTTCAGTATAAAGCAAATTTAAAGTGATACTGTATTTCATATCTGGAAAGAAACAGCATACTTTTAGACATTTTGACCCACTCAGAAAGATAACTTGTCCCAGGGATTTCACTAGAAATAATCTGTGAATATCTTTGGAACCTAAGGATTTAAAAAATTCTGCCCCTAGATCACTTCCAGAGATCAGATTTTTGGCCTCATGTCAAATTACTGACTTCTAACATTTTATTTT